>NC_056519.1:22028092-22045487 GCF_014905685.2 Nematolebias whitei | reverse complement strand
TAGATGTAGCTAAATATGCTAGTAGATGTAGCTAAATATGCTAGTCGATGTAGCTAAATATGCTTAGATGTAGCTAAATATGCTAGTAGATGTAGCTAAATATGCTAGTAGATGTAGCTAAATATGCTAGTAGATGTAGCTAAATATGCTTAGATGTAGCTAAATATGCTAGTAGATGTAGCTAAATATGCTAGTAGATGTATAATCTGCAGCCACTTCTTCAGCTCGTCCTCCATCCCTTGTCTGCAACAGGCAGTGGAACGATTCTGTTTGAGCTCTGACAGGTGGTGTTCTTACATGTTTAAATTAAATCCATAATGCTCAGAGAAACTACATTAGCTCGTACTGTTCGCACATAAACGCTGGTTCTGGTCCGCGCCAGATGTCGCACCCATGATTCACGCAAAGCACCATGGGGGATAAGAATAAGGTGTACAGGAGCCAAAAAAAAATCTGAAAACGTCAAATGTTTGACTTTACTCAGTGGAAAATTAAAATTACCAAAAAAAATAATAATAATTTAAAGATTCTTGTGTGCGTTTTGAAATGCTGTGAAAACAGCATTTGGTGAAACAATGAAAGTTCTTCTGCTGAATCCATAATCACTTCCATGAAAACCCTCAGTGCAGTTTATGATGCCAGCAGTGTGAAAAGAAAACGAGGCACTGCAGGCAAACAGGAGTCTGACGAATGCCAAAAGACTGTTATAAAATACATCGTTGCACCGCCACACATCTGTGCTCAGGCCTTTAGGGATATTTAAGATTTTTATTGTTGGGTTAGGTGGAAAAGTTATGAACAATTAATATCTTACCTGCTGTAGATAACTCTTTAAATCAGTTCAATTTAGAGAAATACAAATACATTCTCCCCAGAACAATCACAAATAATGGTTAATCAAAGCTAAAGTCAGTGATGCTGCCTTTAAACAGCTCCAGTCTAAAAATAGCATAATGGAAATTTACACATATTCTATCTTAATAAACCTTTACACTGCTTTGAAACACCCTGGTCCCACTTAGATGGAGCCATTAGTTCATCACACAAGAGTTTCTTCAAAAAGGAGGTCATTCAAAGAGCTGTCTACAACAGGTAAGATAATAAATGTTCATAACTTTTCCACATAACCTCACGTCAAAATGCTGGAATTATTTGTGAAAACTGTAAATTAAACATTATTGACACAGAAATAGCATGAATAAAAGTGTATGTACTTCATGAGCTTAAACAATATTTTGTATTTGAATGTGTTGTTCATGTTAAAGTCTTTGCTACCTGGTGGGTATTTCTGATTATTTGTTAGGATATCTGCTCTAACTTGGACAGCAATATATTTTCAAGGGGGAGGTTTGAACAGACTGACACGAGGAACTCAGAGAAATAACTAAAATCTTTGTTTCGAACCAAATGGGAAACAGCTGGGACTGAGGTAACAGGGGACAAGTGGAGGTTAGCATGGCAGGCTGAAAAAGTACTGAAGAAGTCAATGTTGCCAGATAAATGATAATAGTCATATTTATGCAAAATAAATTTGATATATATATTAAATAATTATTAATTATATATATAAAATAATTATATATACTAAAATAAACTACTACTTACTACTTGTACTACTATTCCTACTTTGTGCTTTTTCACTTATCGCGGGGTTTCAGGGTATGGATCCCTCGTGATAAACGAGAGACTACTTTAGTCCTAAAACAATTACAAAATTATGCTTATAATTTTATAAAGCATGTTAAAAAACAACGTCCTTGTCAAGATGTGGCATAAAAGAAACTGGCGCTAATTTAAAACAACCAAAGGTTTTTTGTGAAAATACCCTGAATTTTTTGCCATAATTGAGAGCATTCAATAATCCTGACAGTCTAATGGTTTGATCATCATTTAACAGAACATATTCTGTGATCCATAGCATGCTGGTTTCCCTCATGAGTACATATCAAGTCATGCAGTAAATTGTTGGCTGAACAGGTTAGGACATGGAGAAACATTTAAAGCCTCGAGGAACTGTCAGTGAATTCTTCACAACATCTAGAAGTCACAAAAATTCAGTACCTTTTTTGTTCAGGACAGGGAAACTGTCGACTTGGGTTTATTTTATTGGATGTCACCAGGATCTTTCTAAGGAGCCTTTTTTATTTCTTAAACTAACATCTTAAAACAATTTGTTTTTTGGCATATATGTTTACAAGAAATCTGCAGCATCTCTCAAACTCATGCTTGACACTTAAATGGATAATTGTTCAGAGGAAATATGTAATTGTCAGATGACACTGTAAGTAATCCCAGAGCTGGATGAAACTGGAATGCAGAGTTTTAGGGCTTCATCCTCCAAGTACAAAAACCCCATCTGACTCATATTAATTTGCCATGAATAATGGTTAAATGTTCTACGGGTGTTATCTGTGGCAAGGAAGGAAATGTCTTATTTTAGCTGATAGTGGCTGATTAGTAGCCAAAACTCTGTCTAAATGATAAATGGAACAATAAATCAAAACAACAAAATGCCATAAAACCCAATGTTTCACCACAGCGACTCTCATGGGAAAACACAAGGCATTGTTTTGGGTACTAAAACATGAATATTTAGTTTAAATGACTTCCTCTGTTCATGTATATGACAATGGAAAATTTTTATTTACTCAGCAAGATGCAAAAACAAAAATTTTTCATGTAATTTTCCGAATCAAGCCGACTCAGTTTATAGTTGGGTTTATCTTTATGTTTTATCATTATAAAATCAATTAAACCTGTCAAATGGCAACATTTACAGTAGGTTGCAAAAGTATTTGCCCCTTTGGTATTTTTTTCTTTTTTGTTGCCTCACAAACTGATATTAAAAGGAATTTTGTAGGGTTTTATCCACACAACATAATCACGTAAGGAAGCTGGGAGAGGTCAAGCATAGGGATGTATTTTTCTGGTGTTGTCTTGAGACAAAACAGCTGGGGTTTTTTGCAATAACTGAAAAATATTTTTATTTAGTCTGATTATAAAAACGTGAAAACTGGACAAGGTGAAAATGTAATTCTTGTCTCTTGACTTGTATTTTACACTATTGATCTCTGCTTTAAACTGAAGTTGCCCAGCTGTTTAAAAACATCCCCACAACATGATGCTGCCACCACCATGCTTCACTATGGGTTAGTGTTCTTATATGTGCAGTGTTACACAAGGCATGGTGCTGTCCTTGCCATGAAATTTGATTTTAGTCTCATCTGACCACAAAACCATCCTCGTTTTTATAGTCTATTTTGTAGGCTTTTGATAAATTAAAAACCACTACCTTATTATTTTAGTTAACAATCTTTTCCTGCCACTCTTCCATGAAGCCCAGCTTTTATGGCTCCCCATTATGTTTGATAGAGTATGATAGGCATATGATGGTTCTGGCATGCACAAAACATCTGTAGTGAAAACTTATAGCAGTATATTATGGACTTAGAGACCGAGACTCCAACATCTGCAAAAGATGTGTCCATTTTTATCAGGATTGTCTTTGGTCTCTTGGTTGTGTCTGTAATTAATGCCCACCTGATGCATGAGATTTGGTGGACAAGCTTCTTTAGGCAGATTTAACGTGTTGGCACAATCTTTTCATTTGTATAAAAATTGAATAAATGGTGCTCTGTGGGATTCTCAAGGTTTGGGATACATTTTTATCTTCCAAACTTGATCTCTACTTGTGTCCTCAAGTATTTTTTTGAAGCTCCAATTGAAAAACTGCAATGGGGGTGAACATTTTAGCACACTATTGCACACCTAAAAATCCTTAGGTTGGTTTTTAACTGAGACTCCTTCAGATAAACTATCATCAGATTTGGTATAAACACCCATAACCCCCACAATGAGATGCCTCATGTTAAAATTCAATTGAACTCTTAAGGCGAGCATGCATCAGGATATGAACTCTTATGGCTTTGCAGGTTTAAAACTTAGATCAGACAGCATCAATTATAAAAAGGCAACTGACACTCTGTTATAGTGTATTAAACACTTCATATTTAATGAATAGGCAATTTATAATACCTGAGCTACCTAAAAGGGACATACATCTTACCTAATACAATAGTCTCTCACTTTTCACAAGGTTTACGTTCCAGATACCTCAGGAATAGGTGAAAAAAACACAAATTTGGGCGTTATATTTATTTTTGTATATAATTAATATATATTAAGGCTTTATAAACCCTCCCCACACTCTTGCAATATTCTTAACAATGTTCTAATAATAATAACACATTTTATTTGAAGATGCATTTCAAATCACTCAAGATCATCGAACAAGAAATACAATGATAAAAAAAAACAATAAAATACAGATATCAATAAAATCAAACACAAATAATGATAAAATACATAATGACATTAAACAAAATAAGCAAGTTTGAAAAAGTGTGTTTTAAGGTTAGATTTAAATGAGGGCAGAGAATCAGAATTACATATGTGCTGTGGAAAAGAGTTCCATGGACGAGGGGCTTTGCGGGAGAAGGCTCTGGAGCCCATGGTTGTCATGCGGGCAGGAGGTATTACAAGAGAGATGGTTAAGGAGGAGCGGAGACTTCTGGCGGGTGTGTAATAGCAAAGAAGACCAGTGAGGTACAGAGGTGCCAAGTTATGGAGCGCTTTGAAAGTGAGGAGGAGAATCTTGAAGTCGATGCGATATTTTATGGGTAACCAGTGAAGATGTTTAAGGATAGAGGTGATGTGTTCCTTCGACGTAGTTCTGGAGATGATCCGAGCAGCTGTGTTTTGGACAAGCTGAAGTTTATGGATGATTTTGAGAGGAAGATCTAAGAGGAGCGAGTTACAGTAGTCTAATTGAGAGATAACTAGAGCATTGATAAGGATGGCTGTGCTGGTGGGGGTAAGAAATGAATGGAGACAGTTGATGTTTTGAAGATGAAAATATGTAGACAGAGTAATGTTATTGATATGAGATTCAAAAGATAAAGTGCTATCAAGGATGACACCCAGACTCTTAGCTGTAGGGGAGGGAGAAATTGTGGAATCATCCATTTTAATTGTGAACATATTACGTTTGGATAGGCTAGACTTGGTGCCAACAAGGAGGAATTGTTTTATTTGAGTTCAGTTTAAGAAAGTTGTGATTAAACCACAATTTGATTTCACAGAGGCAGTCAGTCAAGTCAAGTCAAGTCAAGTCAGATTTATTTATAGAGCACATTTAAAACAGAAACTGTTACCAAAGTGCTTAACAAAAATATCACATCATCAAATAAAAAGTAGCAAGATATATTTACAGCACATTGAATAAAAATATAAAACCGAAAACATAATTAGAAACAATGAAATACTAAATCAGATCACGTTGTGTCAAAAGTCAAGGAAATAATAACAAAAAGCATAAACTCAGTCAGAAACAATGAAATACTAAATCAGATCCGATGACCTTGTGTTAAATAGGAATAATAGCAAAAGCATAAACAGAAGTAAGGAAACAGTCCGTAAGGAAGGATGGTGGAAAGGTGGTATCGGGCTTGGTGAAGAAGTAGAGCTGGGTGTCATCTGCATAGCAGTGACAATTATACCATTTTTTTTTTAAAGATAAGGCTAAGTGGAAGAAGATGAATGATAAACAGGAAAGGACCAAGAACAGAACCCTGAGGTACGCCTGAAATAACTGTGGAGGACTGTGACTTGAAATTCTTAAGTTGGACAAAGTGCTGACAGTCAGAGAGATAAGATTGAAACCAATTTATAATAATGTCAGAAAACCAATGGAACGTAATCTATCGAGAAGACTATCATGCAAAATGGTATCAAATGCTGCACTCAGGTCAAGGAGTATGAGAGCTGATAAAAGTCCAGAGTCGGCAGAAACCAGGAGATCACTGGTGATTTTAATCAAAGTTATCTCTGTGTTGTGGAGGGGGTGAAAACCTGACTGAAGTTCTTTAAATAGATTATTATCAGAAAGATGACTGTGAACCTGGTCTGCAACTGTTTTATCGAGTATTTTGGAAATGAAGGGTAGGTTAGAAATTTGTCTAAAGTTATTTAAGCCATTTGGATCAGCACCTGTTTTCTTTTTTTTGTTTTTTTAAGAAATTGAGTTATTGCAGCAGTTTTGAGTGATGGTGGGACAAAACCAGAAGGGAGAGATAAATGAATAATCTTAGTTATTAGAGTAGATAGAGAAGGTAGACAGGCTTTAACTAAGTGTGTAGGAAGTGGATCAAGCTGACAGGTAGAAGATTTGGATTTAGAGATGAGACTGCAAACTTCTAACAGAGAAGGGAGTTGAAAACTGAAGATAGGTGTCATAGTGGGGTTATAAGAAAGAAAACTACAGGAAGTGGATTGCAACATGGACAATTCCTGATGGATGGTTCCAATTTGAGCATTAAAAAAGTCCATAAATTTGTTACAATAACCAATGGTGTACATATGTGATGGGAGAGTATCTGGAGGTCGTAAAATGGTGTTAATAGTAGAACACAATGTTCTGGTATTCCCATTACTTGTGCCAATTAAATTAGCATAGTAGGCTGATTTAGCTATGCAGACAGAATCCTTATAGTGTTTTATATGGTCTTCAAACAATTTTTTGTGAATAATGAGCCCTGTTTTATTGTAGAGTCGTTCCAAACGGCATCTTTTAGCTTTAAGAAAGTGGAGTTCTTGAGTATACAAGGGAGCAGAGTGGCAGAAGTGAACAGTACGTGTTTTAACAGGGGCAAGTTCATCCAAAATACTTTGAAGACTGCTGTTGTAGTATGAAACCAGGCTATAGAACAATATTATTGTAATTAAGGGAGAGTTACAGAGTTTGTTAGAAAGTACACAAGAATCAATGTTCTTGACATTACGGAAATAAATAGCACGAGATGACTGATATCTAGAAATTTGTAGATGAGCATTAAAAGAGACCAGTTTATGATAAGGTATAGGCAAGTTTGATGTGACACAGTGAGAGGGAGCTATACCAGAACAACAAAATTCCCTAAATGCTCTAAGAGAGCACAGCGAAAGACAGCAGACAGACTGATATGGTTACAGAGCCAATCAGTGCCCGGAGGCAAACTGGCCATCGGGAGCACCAAGCTGACAAGATCCAAACTGAGCCGGGAGCGGGACATTTCCCGAACCGGGAAATGTTCGGGTTGTGTTTGATTATATTAAATAAACAATCCATGCTGATCACTCTGGTATCTGCCTCACTGAAGCTCCCACAGTAGCGATGGGGAAAGACAGATCCCACCTCTGCCCCCTCCTTTCTTTTTCTGAGGCTGTCTGTCACAGGTTGCACACCTGACTGCTGTGTTTCTCTGCTCTGCTTTGACAGACATTCTCAGGAAGAAAAAGAAGAGGGGCCCTCGGCAGTCACTGAGCAGGACAGGCCACTGGGAAACAACGTGTACAATCTTACATTGCAAACCCACAAAAGTTGAACCGCAAAGTATTGAGGGACTACTGTAAAATTATTAGCACAATGAAGCATTCTTTTCACTAGTTGCATAGGGCCTGCCTGATATAAAACTTATAATATCATAAGTTCTCCATGAGACAATGTCTCAGAAGAAGCTCCAGCCAATGTCTGAATTAAATCATGTGTACCATCTGATTTAGTGGTCTCAAAGCCAATAATTTGACAGCAGCTAAGAATCAATCAGTGCTTATGTCAACATTAGCAACTGATATTAAAGAAACTATGTTGTTTTTATATATAATCATAAAAGTTGTCATTTTACTCTTCAGAATATCCTCATTTACAAAATTGTGATTATAATGATTAAATATTGTTTCCACATTAAAACAATCCATGCAGCTGAGGACTTAAAAAATGAGGAGACGAGATTAAAGGATGAACTAAGCAAAGTAAAATGTGACAGGTGTAAATCTTATAATAATAATAGTGTAATCCCTTTGGACAGCTGATGTATTATTGGCTCAGTGTTTTTAGCTGCAGAGGCTTTGGAAAAAAAAATTGGATCAGTATATGTATAACTTTAAAAGCATGATAGTTTTTCTTTGCCTGACCATTGCATAGTCTGTGCCAAAACAGAATTTTTATACTTGCTTCCTGTGAAACGTAATTTGTGTTTTTATTCACACATCTGATTTCTCCTTGCACTCCATTATTGCTGGCACATTTCTGTGAAACAAGATGAAGAAGATAGAGTAATCGGTTAAAGGGAATTATTGTATTCCAGTTATGTTCAACTGCATATTCTCTTTAAACTTTGTATCTAATCAGTTTGAAGAGTTTCAGTCAGGGTTTAGAGCTCATCATAACACAGAAACAGCACTAGTAAAAGTCACTAATGATATTCTCATGGCCTCAGACAATGGACTTGTGTCTATACTGGTCCTGTTAGACCTCAGTGCTGCATTTGACACGGTGGATCACAATATTTTACTACAGAGGCTTGAATATGATATTGGGATTACAGGAACAGCTCTAAAATGGTTTAAATCATATCTATCTGATAGATTCCAGTTTGTAAATGTAAATAATAAATCTTCTTCATACACCGAAGTTAGTCATGGAGTTCCTCAGAGCTCAATGCTTGGACCAATACTCTTTACTTTATATATGTGTCAGGGTTTTCGGGTCAGGGACAAACCCAGTAGTGCAGACAGGGACTCATATCGGCAGGAATATAAAATTAGATATTTAATGATAAATAAAAAATACAAAATAACAGGCTGACAAGGCAGCACAACTTACAAAACAGGATGAAGGCACGGGAAGCTCAGAGGGACTCAGGAAACTCAGAAGACTCAGGGAACTCAGAAGACTCAGGGGGAACACAGGGACCCAACGAAGACGACGCGACAAAGAACAAGACTGAACAGACGGCTTATATACAGGGACAAGACGAGACGTGATTACAAACAGCTGTGACGAGACAAGGGTGGCACCAATTGAACTAAAAAGAAAACACTTGGGAACACAGACACAAACCGGGCCACCAAATGGTACCATCCTTACAATATGCTTCCATTAGGTAAAGTTATTAAACAGCATGGGATAATTTTTTTATATATATAGTTATGCTGATGACACACATTTATATTTGTCCATTAAACCCAATGAATCCAACCAGTTACTTAGACTATAAGCATGTCTTAAAGACATAAAAACCTTAATTTTCTCCTTTTGAATACAAACAAGACTAGGGTTTTGGTTTTGGACCTGAGCACCTTAATTAAATTTTCAGTCTTTCTTCCTCCTTAGATGGCATTAATCTGGCCTCCAGTTCGAATGTTAAAAATGTTGTTGTTATTTAGGATCAGGACATGTCTTTTATCCCTCACATTAAAAATGTTACTTGAACCGCCTTCTTCTACCTGCGCAATATCGCTAAAATTAGAAACTTCTTATCTAAAAATGATGCAGAAAAACTGGTTCATGCATTTGTCACGACTAGACTGGACGCAATGGTTTATTATCTGGATGTCCAAATACGTCTTTAAAATGTCTTCAGTTGATCCAAAATGCTGCTGCCAGAGTCTTAACTGGAGTTAGTGGGAGAGATCATATCTCTGCAGTTTTAGCTTCTCTCCATTAGCTCCCTGTCAAATCCAGAATTGAATTCAAAATCCTACTTCTAATCTACAAAGCTCTCAACAACCTAGCTCCATCTTATATTACAGATCTTATTGTTCCATATTTTCCTAACAGAGCACTTTGTTTTCAGGCTGCAGGTTTATTCACGGTCCCTAGAGTTTCCAAAAACCGAATGAGAGACAGAGCTTTCAGTTATCAAGCCCCTCTCTTGAGGAACCAACTTCCAATCTCTGTCTGTGAGGCTGACTCATTATCCAGTTTTAAAACTAGGCTTAAGAATTTCCTTTTTGCTAAATCCTATAGTTAGGGTCGGTTTGGGTTTCCTGAGCTGTCCCTTATGCTGCTATAGGTTTAGACTGCTGGAGGACAATCTGACCACTATTTTTCACTTTGCTACTGTCTACTTACTCTGCTCTACCTGTTTTGTATTTGTAATTATTTTTTCTAACCTTTACATGTGGGTTTTTTTTTTTGTCTTTAAGGTACACCTGGACCTATATCTGGATCCACCATTCTGTGTTTGTTTGATCTCGTTTTTGTCCTCTCAACCAGCCGGTCAAAGCAGATGGCCACTTGTCCTGAGCCTGGTTCTGCTGGAGGTTTCTTCATTTTTAAAAGAGAGTTTTTCCTTTCCACTCTTGCCAGGATGGGAGACTGCAACAAAGTGAAGATTCAACATGTCTGATGGATTCCTTAGATACAGAACTTTACTAATTGGCGTTCTATGTATGTGAATGTTTCTGTAAAGTGCCCTGAGACAACTTTGTTGTGATTTGGCGCTATATAAATAAACTGAATTTAATTGAATTACACCATACTGATAATGGCTCAATTTACCAATCAAAAAAGGCACCATAAGCAGAACATAGATGATCTGTGCACTTCAAATCCTATAATGCTTCAAACACAGGCTACAAATGATTTATGTGCCCATGCATTTGAAACAATGGTGCAACCTAACCAGTAATGTGTCATAAATCAATCTATATGCACATGAACCGGTTCTTAATCAGCTTCCGAACATGGAGTCTGAACATTATGAATGCATATTTAAATCCAACATATGTAGAAAATAAATGCTAAAAGGTACAAACAAACAGTATTTAGCACGCTAATACTATCTAGGGTCTACAAAGAACGTGTATAAAATTAGACTGATTATAGAGCAACTTCTGAACGACAATAGCTCCAAGTCATTTAGTCCCTCTGTCAAATTGTCTTTGCAGACTTAGTCACCACACAACCATACATTCTGTCTACCAAAGGTCTATTCATGCACACTACTGCCCACGTTATGCCCATCTTGGACCACTTTGTACTCACCACTTGCATAAAAGCAGAAGCAGGTATGTTTTCTTTGTATTTCATACAAGCCCAATCTGCATCAATCTGCCCCATTGAGTCTGTGCCAGGCAGACATGTCTTATGCACAGCCCCCCACTGTAGATCATGTAATGTACTGACGTGTCTGGATTTTCACTGCATTTATTGTCAGTAGCTTTCAAAATATTTGGTTACTGAAAAAGAGTCTTTTGGTAAATGGGACATTTAATTTTAACTTATTCTCACAAGGTTCATGGTACAAAAATTCCTAATTAAGAAGTTATGTCATCCAGCTGCCTCATTAGGAAAAAGAGAGCATGGTTTGGCAAAATCTTGGAACACCTTGGACTTTACTCATAAATTGTCTTTGTGGTGAAACATGGAAGTGATTAGTTTCAACTTGTCTGAGAATGTTTGGTTTTAAGCTTATCTGTACACATAAAACATGACAATGGTTTACATGGATCACATTGCTCTCTGTAGAAAATTGAATGCCATTTAGAGTTGATAGAACACTTAAATGTCATTTGATATCTTTAATCATTTCAGCGGTGGAGGAACAACAACTGAGGGTACAAGAGTCACAAAACCTGAATCATATCAGCCATTTTTGGGCTAGAGAGTGGAAATATTAAAGGAATTACCTTGGAAGGCTTTACGTTTACATGAAAAAAGGAAAGAAACAAGTTGTATTCTTAGTGAAACTAATGTTTCCTGACACCTGACACTTCATCCAAAAGACTCCTTAAATCTATACAGGACTTTAGATGAGGATCAGTTTCAAACCAAATGCTTTCAGCTGTGGCTGAGTGGTTAGAGCAGTCATCCTCCAATGGGAGAGTTGGGGGTTTGATTCCACCAACAGACACATGCCGAACTGTCCCTGGGCAAGACACTGAACCCTTCATTGTCTCTGATGTGTGTCCCATCGGTATATGACTGTGATAAAGCACTGATTATTCTTTGTAGTAGAGTAGTATGAATGGGTAAATGAGGGCACAGATTGTGTTGTAAAGTGCTTTGAGTATCTTGATAAGATAGAAAGGCACTGCTGTACTGTACATAAATACAGTCCATTTACCATTTTTTCAGTCACCATTCATCTATTGGTTTTTAAGTATCCTCCCTTCACTCCTAATTCTCGTTTTTTCTAACGTCCTAATTCAGTTGTGTTGTCCTCTGTGGTCAAAGTCATACAAACTTACAGTACAAGCATAAGGTCCGTCTTGACCACTGATTCACAGGAACATTGCCCGGTACACTTATCTCCAAATATAAGGGTATCTTAGTCCAGATTGTTCTTATTTGTCGTTCAGTTATGGGGGAACAAGCAATGAAAGCAATCCTCGAGCCAGTGTCCCACTCCATGTTCAAGCATTTATTTTAGACTCAGGTTCTTGAAGAGAGCCTCCCCTTCTTACAGTGGGTCGCAAACGAGATATGTGCCAGATGGCTCTGTTGAAGAACTGCATCTCAAGTTTATTGAGAAGCTCAACTACTAGCCTCACACCCTTTGAGCTTTTAACACCTGACTGATAGGATTGACGTGGATAATCAACCTCAGGGTGACAACGTCTTAACAGGAACACATGCAGGTTCCCTGTCCTCTTCACAGCACACCGATACATGACATGAATGTATTTTATGTATACATGCAGCTAAGGTATAATGTTAGAATTTAATCCTGATTCATGTTCAGTAATGCAGGTAGAAATCCAACAAAGTTAAGTCAGGTCCTCTGGATCGTTTCTTTTTGATGAAACGTTTTGTCTTTCATCCAAAAGACGTCATCAGTCCGAGGAAAACTCAGTTTTATAAATAGCTCATTCTCATAGTGAGTCAACCAGACTTAACTTTGTTGGATTTTCTACTTGGCTTGTTGAGCCAAAGACACCATCTTAGCACCAACATAACTGGTTTGTTCCACTTTGGAGTAAGCTGTTTGGGGGAAGAATCAGTTTTGTGTTGTGTGTTTCCTTGACAGATGAAGCCTTCTGGATGGAAGGTGAAACGTTTCTGCAAAATAAGAAACTATCCAGATGACCTGACTGAAAATTGTTGGATGGTTTCTGAGTATTCAAACACAAATGGAACTACACCTTTACAGCCTTATTGACTTTATTTGAGTAGATTCCTGTAGAATTACACCTGCTTGCAGACTTTTTTAGATAATAACTATACAGATTGTACTTTATGGTATGGTATAATGGTATAAAGTTTATTCATTTTAAAAATACAAAACAGTTTCATAACTATATAAAAAAATGCCTATATCAGCACAAAGGCAAAAAACCCTTCGCATCTAAATTTTTAGTTTTTTTTTTTTTTTTTTTTGGTAGACCTTTGTTTTGGTTTTGTCTGGATCCCTGTGGAGTGAATTTGGGGCTATCCCTTCTGTCCCATTACAGTGTGTATCTTATTTGGAAATGAAACAAATACACACGCTCCAAGTGTTTTCTAAGGAAATGGCACAATCTGGGAAACTGAACCATTGTTCCTTGCTCCACAAACTCCCGATTTAATATTATCAAGGTTGACTGGTTATTGGTTTAATTTGCCAGTTATCCAATCAATACAGAGACAGAGCCAATCACTGAATAGATGTGAAAAGCTGAAAGAAATGCATGGTTTATTTCTTGCTGGATCAAGGGTCCAAAGTTCTCAACTTGGAGGAAAAAAAACTCAAAATAGAGTCCATAGATATTCATCAGCCCTGAGATATTGTGATCATTCCAGTGACCGGTGAAACTAATTGCTTCACCAAGAAGAAGTGGTTACTGTTGGCGTACAAAACAAATCCTCGTTTGTTTGCCATCCATGCTTTTTGGGGGAGATGGAACATCTCATCCCACAGAACTTCACACAGACAAACCCTGCTACAGTGGTTAAAATTCCTCTACAAGACCTTAAAGGGCGCCTTTGTAGTGACCGTTAACCTGAACAACAACGTTCATTAAAACGTCAAAGTCTGAAGCCGGGGAACCTTTCCACTTTCAAGAAGATGACAACCTTTTTTAAGAATGCTGCTTGACAGTTAGTCTCAATGCACTGGCTCTTGAAATAATCTCATCCATCTGCATGAATAAATAAGTAAGTGACAAGTTCGAATGACCTAGCTATGTTTCTTTAAATGCACTCTACTGCCAAATATGCTGTGGTGGTATAGTAATTTGAGCAGTGGTTATGGCTAAACACTGTAGCAAACAAGTCTCTTGGATTGATTGTTATTCAGTGACTCGTTATTTATGAGCAAGGTCTTACTGAACTGTTAGGGTTTACATGCTGTAATTGTTTATTATTTACAGTGTTCTGCAATTTTCAACGCTGGTGTTGGTGAAGATCGTTTTGATGATTAATGGCCACCTTGACAAAGATTTCTTAATTAATGAGCAACTTATTGCATGTTGTGGTGTTTCTAGTTGTCGCCATCTGGGATCACTGTTTTCGTTGAACACACCACCATTCTATATGTGGATGTGTACCAGTGTACTTATCGTGCCTCTCGTGTGAAGCCGCCATGTTCACTGCTTGACTGATCTGATGCGGCTGTGTTGTATCGCAACAATGGACCTCACTCAGCACAGCCCTTTCCTCCTTGGTCTCTTATTCTGACGCACAATTTGATAAAAAGAAACCATCACTGCCAGTAAATGCTGGTTTAAATATAATTCAAGCCTGTAGCAATGCAAGTCCCTTCAAGCCTTTTTTCTTGGGGGAAGTGCATGCATTTGTCAAATATTTGCCAGGCCCTGTGCCAACTTAGCCGACCGACTATTGAATGTGTCAGCAGCTATTTGTGTGCACACACCCCTGCTTGAAGGCTTCCTGTGCCTTTTTTTCTTGCACTCTCGTGATCATAGGTGCACATGTCCCTGTCACCGGTTGTTCATGTGTGCACGTCGGGTTATATGAGGCTGGTGAACCTCAGCACATCAAGCTAGTTCAGAGAGGAGGGAAACATTAAAAGCAGCCATAACTCTTCAAGGAAACTGTGACAGCCTGCAGTCAATCTGAGAACAGGTTAGTTTATAATGGCAGCGACCTTATCGAGACGTCACCTAGCAGTAGTTTTTCTTTATTTAGAAAAAACGGTTCCATGTTACAATAAGGCTCCCCTTATAGATGGCTAATACATAGTTTATATATATGTTGTTAATTCCTCTATAAGCACTTTATAAATCATTAATAACTGCTTATTATACATTAATTAAGAGTAAAAGAAAAACAAAACTGGCCAGTTTCTTGCCAAATAGTGAGCCAAATCTGTTCACCTATATATTTCGTCTAGAGTTGTTATATTAAACATTTCAGACTAAGTTACTACCTTGTGAGAAAAATAAGCATTTGTGTATTAGGTTTACAAATGCTATAATATAACAACTCTAAATGAAATATTTAGGTGGCAGATTTGGCTCACTATTTGGCAAAAAACTGGTCAGTTTTGTCTCTCTGTCACCCTTAATTAATGCATAATAAACAATTATTAATGATTTATAAAGTGTTCATAGAGGAATTAATAATGTGTCTATAAATTATTATTAGCCATCTATAAGGGGAGCCTTATTGTAAAGTGGTACCAAAAAAAAGAATAGTTTGATATTTGTTTTGTGTTGCATGTAAAGCAGCCAATAAACTATTGTTTCCTGTCAACAGCAAAAGCTACACAACAACTACAAAATAAACACAATAAAAAATGATCTCCATTTTTTCTGTTTCTCATGTAGCAACACAAACAAAGGCAGAGAAAGTAGATACCTCCCAGCAGGGAACAGGAAAGAACAGTATGACATCATCAGAGAAATACTTCAAAACTCACTGACTCTCACTGCCTCAGACCGTTAGTCACTGTTAGCTTGTGGCAGAACAAAAAAAAAAAAAGACAGCTCTGAAACTCAAAACTGCTTTTCTGTTCACTTGGAATAAATTTTGTTGTACTACATCCATAAATACATCCATTATCTTTATACACTTCTTCCTTTCTGGGTCGTGGGGGTCATTGGTACCCATGTCCAGTAGTGACTGTGCAAGAGGGTGGCCACACCTTGGACTGATGACAAGTTTGTCTCAGGGACACAACGAGACAAACAACTCTTCACACTCTTACTCACACTTAGAGACAATTTAGAGTTACCAATTAGCCTAACAGGCATGTTTTTGGTTGTGATAGTGGTGTGAGATAGTGCAAGATTTGTAATTGATCCGATACAGAGAACATTACGTTCAATAATACTAATACTAGTACTTTTTAATGATTAATGATTACACCTGAATGCATTATTTCCACAGTTAGAACAAGCTTTTTTAGATCAAGATAAAAAGATAATTGACTTGTAGCCTCGAGGTAACGGCCTTAACAAATGATTTTAACTGCTCCGGAAGGAAGTGTGGAAGAGGATTAAAGGATTTTAACATGTTAGGATGAAACAGACAGAGAGCAATAATCACTGTGTGATCTCTGAACTGAAAGCTGCCAGCATCATAATCCACTCTATTGCTTCATATTAAATGCCAGCTGTTACTAAATATTACAAGCAGACAGAAAAACATTGCTGTGGTTATTATTTTCTAAATTATTATTATTATTGCTTATTATTATTCTCACACATTTGTATGGTCGGTTGTTACTTATTGTGATGGAGTAAGGGTTTTTTTTTCTTCTCGTTTGCCTCTTGTGTTTTGTTTTAGGTCAAATTTAAGTTTTGTAAACCATTTTAGTTCATTTCAATTTATTTATACAGCACAAATTCACACCACAACTTATCTCAAAAGACTAAAACAAGTACCCGTAATAAAATGTTGAGTTTTTGTTTGGGCCAAGAAGTTAAGGCCACCAAGCTACAGATAAATTAATGATGAGCCACTTAATTTAGATCAACGACAAGCCTCAACCAGCCACTTTACAGGGTTTCATCCTCCCAGAATCTTTAAAGCAGAGCAGTAGACCATATATTTAAATACCTCATGTAAAATTATCCACACTTCCTAAATGTTAGTTTGAACAAGCTATGTTTGCAATGCTTCCATTCACATCTTATAAAATGCTGAATACAAGTCAGTCTGAATTAAGGTTCCCACTGAGCTGTAACCGAAGCAGAACCGTATATTTTGACAGTGGCGTTCCTAGATTACAGCACAAGTTTTTCATTTGTGATTTATTTCTGTATTTATATCATAAAATAAATACTGGTTACAATAATGATTATGATTACTGTAATCATTAATCTATCATCAATCACATAAAAGTGTTTTAAACTAGAAACTGCAAAATGGAAAATAAAAAAATGAGTGTGTTTCTTATATAATTTTCAAAAATAGCAGAGAGAAAGCGAGAGAGAGAGAGAGAGAGAGAGAGAATGGTTGTTTGTCTATGTGTTCCTGTGATGGACTTGCCAGGGTGTACCCCACCTCTTGCACAGCAACTGCTCAAATGGGCACCAGTGGCCTCCATGACCCGGAAAGGAAGACATGAGTAAAAGATAATGGATGGATGGATGGATGGATGGATGGATGGATGGATGGATGGATGGT
>NC_056519.1:22004505-22027992 GCF_014905685.2 Nematolebias whitei | reverse complement strand
TGGATGGATGGATGGATGGATGGATGGATGGATGGATGGATGGAAGGTTATATACTGGCACAGTGTTTGAGTGGATGCGAATGCTCTTCAAAGGTTCTGGTAAGAAGCATTGTCAAATTATGCAACAAGCATTACAGAACCTCATAACATCTGCTCCTGCTATCCAGACATACAGTAGGTCTTAGACTCTTTATAACACCTGGCGTAACTCAACATTGAGTCTAAATGCCTGGGATCAGTCAGACTACAGGTTCACCGTCACACCCTTAGATTGCCATTAACACCAAGGCAATGACAGCTGTGTTTGGAGTGTTGCTCTAGTGATGACGGTGGTTCTGTAATTAGGGGTGAATCTTTCGTCCTGATGCATGCACAGTAATCCAGGTAGATAAATCTAACAAGGTTGAGTCAGGTCCTCTGGGGTTCTTCTTTGATGAAACATTTCGTTTTTTATCCAAAAGACTTCTTCAGTCAAATGACTGAAGAACAAAGAAGAACCCGTCCAAAGAACCTGACTCAATCTCGTTAACCCTCCTGCTGTTCTGGCTCAAAATGACCCGCAAGACCTTACATGAAATGTTACCACAAATGGCCATCATGTATACATACATCAACATCAAGGGGAGAGGCCCAATCTTGATGTTATAGAACATATGGGGGTCCCCTCTGGTGGTGATGTGGGGAACCCTGAAGACGTAGCTCTACATCAGTGACCCTCTGCAAATATCTTACCCCTCATGAGACAACCCTGTTACAGTCTTTCAACAAGACATCCATTCACACACAGCATACTGACTGCATCGTGTGGAGGTCTTCTTGTGACTATCTAGGTCGCACAATCTTTCCCTAGTTGAGCGTGTGGAATCAGCTTGGACATCAGCTTTGGCTGAGTACCAATCTGACATGTCTCAGGGACCAGTTCCAACACCGTCCCACACTGAATCTGTTGGATCCAGACTTCAGGGGTTATCACACCCTACTGACACATGACAAAGATTCTCCCCTTTTGGCAACTCTGTTAATCTTGTCTGTAACAGCTTCCAAAATTCCCCATCTGCTGGGAAATAAATCTTTAATAAATAAAGCTTCTCTGCAACACATGTAGAGTCTAAACACTGAAGAAGAAATACTAAAGTACCAATAACAAAATGAAAATATTATAAAAAATGATCAACTAACAGATAAGTTGTAGAAGCTTTAAAGAAGAATACATTTTTATGATTTGTTTGAGGATGAGAAAACCAGAGACTCATCTGAACACACAGCAGTAACTTTGTATTCTGTCAGAAATGCTGGATTTGATGATTTACAGTGGAATTTTTCCATCTTACTGTAGAGCAGTTAAAGGGAGTGGTGGTGCAGAGGTTAGAGAAGGTGGGCCTGTGATCGGAAGATTGCCAGTTCAACTCTCTGTACCAACAACATCAAAATGTGTGTGGGATAGGTGAAGCACCCACACCTGCCTCCACCCTCATTTGCCCCACTCTGGGCCCTTGAGCAAATCCCTTAACCCCCATCATCTGCCCCACCAAGCACCCTAGATAGCAGCTCTCTGCTCCACACAGAGGGCTGTGGTAGCTCGGTGGTCTGTGGTTGCACCAGGAAGGACATCCGGTGTTAAAAAATAAAATAAAATTGTCAAATCTTGGCAATTTCGTTCACTGTGGCGACCCCTGAAGAAGGGAGCAGCCAAAAGGAAGAAAAAAAAACTGTAGAGCATTTACTGACAAATCATTTAACAACCAACTTTTATTCTTCAAAATGTGCAGCAGAAGCCAATAATTGAGACACACGGGAAAACAATTTTATACAGTCTCTATTCTTACCGGCCATACGATAATTTTCTAAATTCTCTGACAAAGAGAAATCTGTTTCCCCTTGGTATACTGAACATTTTATCAAACCTTAAGCCACAATCAGACATCATGTCGGACACCACTTGATTCTTGTGTTGCCAGCTCATCACTCACATCAAGTGAATGGAAATGGACTGTATTTACAGTACAGTATTTAACACATTTCTATCTTCTCAAGATACTCAAAGCGCCTTACAACACAATATGTGTCCTCATTTACCCATTCATACAGCACTCTACTAGATCTATACAAAGAATGATCAGTGTTTTAGAACATTCATACACCAATGGGACACACATCGAATGCAATGTAGGGTTCAGAGTCTTGCCCAGGGACACTTTGGCATGCGACTGCTGGTAAAGTCGAACCCCCAACTCTTGCAGTGGAGGATAACTGCTCTAACCACTCATCCAAAGCCGTCCCAATTCTATCTAATTCTTTAGAATATGAACATACACTATAAAACATGGTTCAGTTGGTAGAGCTGTTGCCTCTCAGTGAGAAGGTCGCTGGTTAAAATCCCAGCCTAGGACCTTTCAGGGTGGAGTTTGCATGTTTTCTTCATGCATACGTGAGTTTTCTCGGGGTACTCCGGTTTCCTCCCACGGATCAAAAACATGCGTGTTAGGCTGATTGGTAACTCTAAACTGTCCCTAGGTATGAGTGAGAGAATGAATGGTTGTTTGTCTAGTTTGTCTCTATGTGTCCCTGTGATGGACTAAAGACCTGTCCAGGGTGTACCCCGCCTCTCGCACAGTGATAGATGGACATGGGCATCAGTGACGCCCATGACCTAAAAAGGAAGAAGTGGGTAAAAGATAATGGATGGATGGATGGACTATAAAACACAAGAGCCAACATTTGTTTGTACCAAATATGGTATTGGACCAGTATAGATAAAAATTAGCCAAGTCATTTTTAGGTTACCAAACATAAGCCCAGTTATGACACATTTGTCAAAACA
This sequence comes from Nematolebias whitei, assembly GCF_014905685.2. NCBI lineage: Eukaryota > Metazoa > Chordata > Actinopteri > Cyprinodontiformes > Rivulidae > Nematolebias > Nematolebias whitei. Next base: position 22,025,171 of record NC_056519.1, on the reverse strand, counting down.
TCCTATTTTTTCTGCAAGGTTGTTAAATAAAAAGCCGCTTCAGTAAAGCAGCTATATCAGTTTGTGTTGGGGAAAATGATTGTGGAGACCCCCCAGTAATCAAACCCGTCGGTCTGGGGCACTTAGTGACAGGCTTAACAGCTTTGGAGCAATGTGCCAAACCATCAAATCCTTCACAGGGATTTTCACACAGCAATGGCTGAGTCCTAATACTGTCCAATTGACTCCAGATGTTTCAACACATAAATAGAAGAGACATTCAGGTCAGTCTGTTTTGTAGTTTTCCAGCAGCGTTTTTTTTTTTTCTTCTTTCAGATTGTATTATTGTAACACAGAAAAAAGATACAAGAAAAAGGTGGTCTGTGCAACCCCAAGTGAGAGAGAAATATGTCAGCAGTAACGAAAAATAAAATAAGCGCCAGTGCAGATATTTCATTTCAAATAAGTGTCACAATAAATAGCTTAATGAAATTACTCAACTATGTACAAGTGGCTACTGCAGTCTTTAAAAGACTGGAAAATGAGAGAAAGTAGTCTTCAGCTCATGAAAATCCCAAAATTACTAATAGAAAAATCAAAATAAACGTGTACATTATTTATTCTGAAGTGCAGAAAAAAATAGATTTTTGGTCCCCTTCACACAGGATAACAATCCTGCTACACTCTCCACAACCAACACAACCTACTAGACTGTGGGTGACCAATCCTGGTCCTCGAGGGCTACATTCTTACATGATCTACTTGTTTCTCTGCTCAACACATCTAATTCAGTGGTTGAATTAACTTGTTATATTCTGCAGAAGCCTATTAACCCTCCATTTATTCAAATCAGGTATGTTAGAATGAAGAACCGTCTAATGGCTCTTTCCGCCTCGTGTTTTGAGTGTTGACATTTGAACCCAGACACCTTGGGTTCCATTCGGGCCAGACTGGTGCTGCAGATTTAATGTCAGCAGACTGTTGGCCATTTATTGATTTGCTAGCCCTGGTTGTCATGTCACAGATGAGTCATATTTCCAGCGACTGCTCCTTACCGCCATTTCCTTCAGCTACTTATTTATGGCTGGTTGTGTGATACAAAGAGCTTCTATTTTTTTTTTTTTTTTTAGAAAAAATGTCAATGCAAAAGATAGCACTATAACGCCCTGGACAAATGACGAGGTGCAGTTGTTGCTGAGAAGATTTGAAGAACTCGCCCACATTGAAGTGGCACTCTGCTGAAAGCAAACAAAACCAGAGCCGGGGAAGACCAAAGCTGGGCTGATTGTGGCCGGTCCAGAACAGACCGGGCTTTGAAATGTATAAGAGGCATAAGGGGGCCAAGATGTTGTAGAGTCAGGGCTGCCGGCTTGGGACCCGAAAGTCTCAGGTTCGATCCCCAGTCACTGCATATAACGTGGCGTCTCTGGGCAGCACAACTCATCCCCAAAATGCCCCCGGGCGCTTTCAATAGCTGCCCACTGCACCACCTGGTGGTGGATGGGTTAAATGCAGAGACTAATTTCGCCATTGTATGGAAACATACAGTGCTGACATTGTGATGACATTAATATTATTATTTTATTATAAAACATGCAGGATGGTGGCCCTCGAGGACTAGGATTGAAGACCACTGTGAAAGACTATGGCTGGATTGAAGAACATTTGGAATACTTCCTTTGGCATGAAGGCAATCATGATGCTGCTTTTCTCTTACTACTCACCAAATTTTGGTGAGTATCTCAGTGTGATGAGGTAGAGGTAGGGCAGCCAACCTGGGACCAGAAAGTCATGGGTTCAACTCCCCGCCATACTCACATCTCATGGTATTCTTGTGCAAGACACCCGATTCCTAATTGCTCCCCGGGCACCTACATAGCTGCCCACTGCTCCACCTGGGTGTATCTCACGTATGATGGATTAAATGTAGAGAACTAATTTTGTCACTGTATGAGAACATTCAATGATGACAACACAGCATTTAAATAAGTTGTTTTCTACTTTTTACAATTTAGTCAATTATTTTATTTTAATTAACTTTGCATTGCTGAGTTGATATCCTGAGTTCTCATCACACTCTGTGTGGTCACGTAGGGTATGACTTTTTCAAAAAGTAGTACATCTGCACCAGGGGATTTTCATGACTTTGTCACAGTTACGCTTGTAGCCAATAAATGAGCCCAGTGTGGCCAGTCCTGCTTTCAGTTCTGCAACCAGAATAAGCACTTTCAAAAAACACTTCCAGCTTAGACACCTTCCATCTCTGTGTGATTAATGAACAAGACAAAGAGGCATGGTAATGGTAAATGGACTGTTTTTATATAGTCCTATTGTCCTATGTACCTTCCTATCCACAACACAGTCTGTGCCATCATTTACTCACCCACACATCATTCATAAAGAACGTTCATACATCTCTTTAACTTCAAGTCAACTTGCTGCCATTGTACTTTTGTGTCTGCCAAGCAACAAGAGTTGTAACGTTGACATGAAAAGGTAAGTTGGCTTTGTGGCTCAATGCTCTGATGTATTGATGGTCAACCAGACTGGGTAATTTAAAAGCCTAATTAATAAAAGTAGATTCACTACCATCTGTGTTCTGGTTGAACATTATGGTTTTACTGTGGAGTGGATATCTAGTGTGAGTGGGGCCTTAGCATGATTTCAGAACCATCTGTTTTTTCTTAATCTTATACATCCCAATACCTGGTCTTATTTAATAGTGAAAATAAAGAGGTCAGGAAAGAGCAATGGAGGGTTTGCAAATTAAGTAGAGGTGTCTGCAGAAACAAATGGGACTGGGAGGGCCAGCTCTGAATTAATGGGTTACATGACTGGACCAATTCACCAATTAGGTGTTCCCAAAACAAAGAAGAAACGTTCAAACTAAAGCTTCTCTAGGCAATTAGCAACCTTCTAAAAACACTTTAAGATTGTCCACCAGTGAAGAAATTCCCATTTTTAACTTCACTCTGTTGAATAAAAAAAAAAAAAATTCTGTTTTATTCAGCAAGCTTGAGGCTTTTAAAGTTGCACATTTATCAATCGAAAACCTTAAAGAAACAGTTATAAACAGTTGGACATGTGAGGAGTTCTTTAAAATGTTTTGCATTTTTTCCCAACACATTTGTTGGCAGCTGACACGAGCAGTATCATTTCTCTAAATTCAATTCAATTCAGCTTATTTATATAGTGCCAAGCCACAACAGAAGTCACCTGAGGGCACCGAACAGAAACATTAATTTATAAAAATAATAAATTAACATTATTTACCTGAGGAACAGACTGCTTTGAGTTTAACTCATCACAGAACTCTCATCTTGAACAAGCATGAAGGCGACAGTGGAAAGGAAAAATTCCCTCATGAGGAAGAAATCTTTAGCAGAACCAGACTCAGGACAAGCGGTCATCTGCTTCGACTGGCTGGGTTTGGTAGGAACAGATACACAATGGCAGGTCAAGAATCACAAGTTAAGATAGAAATAGTATCAAATGAAAACTATTCAACTTTAACAATTTATTTAAGGAAATTTGGTAAATTTGTCCTTTAGTAGTCTAAGCTTAAGACAGCATGACAATAGGATTTATCAAAAAGGAAATTCTTAAGCCCAGTCTTCAAACTGGACATTGTGTCAGCCTCACAGACAGAAACTGGAAGATGGTTCCACAAGAGAGGAGCCTGATAACTGAAAGATCTTCCTCCCATTCTGCTTCTAGAAACTCTAGGAACCACAAAGAAACCTGCAGTCTGAGAGCAAAGTGCTCTGTTGGGAAATATGAAACAATAAGATCTCTAATATAAGATGGAGCTAGGTTGTTGAGAGCTTTGTAGGTTAGAAGTACAATTTTGAATTCTATTCTGTATTTAACAGGGAGCCAATGGAGAGAAACTAAAACTGGAGAGATATGATCTCTCCTAATAACTCAAGTTAAGACTCTGGCAGCAGCATTTTGGATCAACAGAAGACATTTTAAAGAAGTATTTGGACATCCAGATAATAAACCATTGCAATAGTCCAGTCTAGACGTGACAAATGCATGGACCAGTTTTTCTGCATCATTTTTACATAAGATGTTTCTAATTTTAGTGATATTACGCAGGTGGAAGAAGGCAGTTCTAGTAACGTTTTTAATGTGGGGGATAAAACACATGTCCTGAACAAAATTAACACTATGATTTTTAACATTAGAGCTGAAGGTCAGATTAATGCCATCCAAGGAGAACAAAAGACTGAAAAATGTATTCCTAAAATGCTCAGGTCCAAAAACCAAAACCTCAGTCTTGTCTGTGTTCAAAAGCAGAAAATGTAGGGTCATCCAGGTTTTTATGTCTTTAAGACATGCTTGTAGTCTAAGTAACTGATTGGATTCATTGGGTTTCATGGACAAATATAATTGTGTATCATCAGCATAACAATGAAAATTAAACTAAGCCTCAGTAATAATATTCTACAATCAGAATTTGACATTTTGCGTCTTTTGCCACCTCCTGTGAGCCAACAACTGGCCATAATTACCAACATGTTGTTTTTTTCTGACTGAATCTGACCTACTGCTATGCCAACAGATCTAGGCTATTAAGGTGCATGTCCTACCCTGTGTGGCCTCCTCCACCTCTCACCTTGCATCTCTTTGAGCCCCTCAGGGTGTTAGAGTAAGTGTAGGGCAGGGCAGAATTCCAGTCATAACAGTGGATCGCCCCCTGAATGTTTCTCAGCCTGAAGCCAGGTGAGTCATCTGCATTCACTCTTGATTATCCCTAGAAAACGAGTTTCTGCCTACGCTGGTGTTGACGCAAAACACAGCGGCTTTGCTTTGTTGTGCGTGTTTGTGTGAATTTTTAAGAAGGGGAAAGTGTTGTCAAAGTGTGATAGCTCAGAGCAAGGAAAGGACGAGGGGAAAGTTTCTAAACTTGCAGAGGTCAAAGTGTTGGGTGTGAAAGAAAGTGTGATTGTGCACTCTGCACAGGTGTGAGTTCTAATTTGGAGCGCATGCACACACCTACAGGCACTTACTGTTTTACTTGACAGAGAAAAACATGTAAGAATTCACACATTGCAGCAAGCCTGAGTGGCTACACCTCGAAAGGAAGGAAGACGCTAACAGATTAGTCACCATTCTGAGATTACCGCTCGTATTGTTTTAATGGTTTACAGCAACAGAATAACAGACACAATAATGTCACATGTCGTATCTTCAGATGTGAAAAATGTTACGGAAATGAGTCACTGTTCGGAAAGTGTAGTGCAACTTAGTGGTAAACCTACTGGATCCTCAGAGTTCCTGGCAAAAAAAATGTAAATTTTGAACTGGTTCCCGTCTGTCAGCAAGTTCATCCATTAGCAGGAAGCTACAATAAAGTCTGACTGCGTCAAACAAATATTTAAACAGCTTAAACCAGAACAGTCCCAAAGGCCATTATGTTTTGTTTTGTTTTTTTTCATAAGTGACCTCCTTATAAATCTGGTCTCCACTCAGAGGTCCAAAATGTATAGAAGTCCAAAATAACTATCTGTGTGAATAATTTCACTTGAATAAAACAGTTACCTGAGTCAAATGGCAACACGTGCTCAAAGGGTTTGCAACTTTAATTTGTTAATTAGTTTACAAGAGCACTCAGTTTTCAGATTATTTTCTTTTACTCTTGTTCATGTTTCCAGCATCTAACAACCTCAACAGGGGCAACAACACCACCAGCCTGATCAAGAAAGCTCATCAGAGACTCTACTTTCTCAGGCAGCTGAGGTGAGCTGAGCTGGGAAGCTCAGTCCTCACCTCCTTCTACAGGTGTGCAGTGGAGAGCATCCTGTGCTCCAGCATCAACGTGTGGCATGGAGGCTGCACAGCTGCAGAAAGAAAAGCTTTGCAGAGAGTGGTGAAGGCTGCACAGAAGACTGTTGGAGTCAGCCTCCCCACCATCACAGACATTTACACCTCCAGATGCAGGAAGAGGACCACCTGCATCATGAAAGACCCCACTCATCCAGCACACACTTTTTGCCCCGCTCTCCTCAGGCAGGTGGTTGTGGAGCATTAATTATAGAACCACTAGACTGAGGAACAGCTTCTACCCTGAAGCTGTTAGACTCATGAATCCCTAACCAGGAAAATCACTGTAATCCCACTTTAAATGGACATTTGACACTTTATCTGTGCTGCTAATTTCTTACCATAAGCTGCTGTATTCATACCCATCTGCTCACAACAGACTTGTGTTCAGGCTGCTGTTTAATACACTGTATTATATTACATTAATTGTTTAGCATATATCTTAGATCCTTGTATACTGTTTTTTTATACTTTATATTTTTGCTATTTTTGGATGTAACTGGGGCCTTGAGTACACAATTTTGTTCCACTTCATGTACCACATGTGATGGAAATTACAGTAAAGTCAACTTTAACCTTAAACCATCGGACTAATCCATGTTATCTTCCATCTTGTCAGTTTTAATTAACATTAGTCAAATTAAGGTCTATTTAAGTCCAAGAAACAAACACATTTAGTCATTTATTAGAATTATCTATGATTTATTCATTAAACCAAATCAGCCAAATGCGTATTTTATGAGTCAGTCTCACTGTTAGCCATAAACTCTACAACCCAATTACTGTGACAAAATTAATGACCACATTGTTTTACATAATTTTTGTTGATTCCCTCTATGTGTATAAATCATCATTACTCTTTCATTTAAAATAATCAACATTCATTGAACATTCATTCAACTCCATTGTGTCTTTGTGGATTTAGAAAAAGCATATGACAGAGTGCCAAGAGAGGAGGTTTGTTATTGTATGAGGAAATCTGGAGTGGAAGAGAAGTATGTTAGACTGGTACAGGACATGTATGAGGACAGCAGGACAGTGGTGAGATGTGCTGTAGGAGTGACAGATAGCTTCAAGGTGGAGGTGGGATTGCATCAAGGATCGGCTCTGAGCCCCTTCTTGTTTGCTCTGGTGATGGACTGACTAACAGATGAGGTCAGGCAAGAATCCCCAGGGACTATGATGTTTGCAGATGACATTGTGATCTGTGGTGAGAACAGGGAACAGGTGGAAGAGAACTTGGAGAGGTGGAGGTATGCACTTGAAAGAAGAGGAATGAAAGTCAGCTGTAGTAAGACAGAGTACATGTGTGTGAATGAGAGGGAGGCCAGTGGAACAGTGAGGCTACAAGGAGCAGAGGTGACAAAGGTGCAGGACTTCAAGTACTTGGGGTCCACTGTCCAGGAAAATGGGGAATGTGGTAAAGAGGAGAAGAGAGAGTCCAGGCAGGATGGAGTGGATGGAGAAAAGTTTCAGGAGTGATTTGTGACAAAAGGGTGTCAGCAAAGGTCAAAGGAAAAGTTTACAAGACAGTGGTGAAACCAGCTATGTTGTATGGTCTGGAGACAGTGGCATTGACAAAAAGACAGGAGAAAGAACTGGAAGTGGCAGAAATGAAGATGTTGAGCTTCTCCTTAGGAGTGACTAGGCTGGATAAGATTAGGAATGAGATCATGAGAGGTACAGCCCAAGTTGAACAACTGGGAGATAACGTTAGGAAGGCCAGACTTAGATGGTTTGGGCATGTCAAGAAGAGGGACCGTGGGTATATTGGTAGAAGGATGTTAGAAATGCAGCTGCCAGGAAAAAGACAAAGAGGAGATATATGGATGCAGTTAGAGAGGACATGGAGGTAGTTGGAGTGAGGACAGAGGATGCAGAGGACAAAGTGAGGTGGAGGAGGATGACTTGTTGGGGCGACCACAGAAGAGGGAAAAGCCAAAAGAAGAAGAAGTAACTGAAATTAATATAAATAGAGACACTGAGAAAAGACATGACCTGTCAGAAGTGAGGTATCGGTTTAAAAAAGTTACTGAAAGTTTAAAACGTTTGGAGGGTAAAAAGAAAAACTGCTAGCTCCCATGTGAACATAGATGTATTCAACTCGGTCATATTCCAATTGCAGTGTGGAGAACCAGCAGGGTTTGTTGATTGTTGCTCAATAATGTTAACGTTATCAACTCAAGCTGATCATGGATTCATCTGCACTCTAGCCATTCAAACACTGTACATGCTGAGGTGTGTGAATGAATGATGCAAATCAGCATTCAACACCATAATCTCTTCCAAACTGGTCTCCAAGCGCACCACACTGGGCCTGGAGAGGTCCATCTGCTGCTGGATACTGGACTTCCTCACCAACAGACCAAAGGCTGTGAGACTCAGCAGTCACCTCTCCTCCACACTAGTCCTCAGCACTGGTACACCTCAGGGCTGTGTCCTCAGTCCACTCCTGTACTCACTATACTACTCACTATACTAGTACTTCACATGCCGAAGTGTCCATGGGCAAGACACTGAACCCCTCATTGCCTCCAATGTGTGTCCCATCGGTGTATGAATGTGATCTCAAAGCACTGATTAGTCTCTTTAAAATGATTTGTTCAATTAGCTTTGTATAGATATTAAAGTGCAGTATGAATGGGTAAATAAGGCACAGACTGTAGTGTAAAAGTGCTTTGGGTGTCTGGATAAGATAGAAAGGCGCTATATAAATGCAGTCCATTTACCATTCCATTTACTATGTACACGAGTGTACCGTCAAGCACAGCTCTAACGTCATCCTCAAGTATGCTTATGACACCACCATCCTGGGCCTCATCACCAACAATGATGAGAGTGCCTACAGAGACGAGGTGAAATCACTGACCAGCTGATGTCAGGAAAATAACCTCTCTTATTGTCAGCAAACAAAGGAGATTATAGTGGACTTCAGGAAACAACATGGAGGCCAGCACTCCAACATCTACATATACAACGCTGAGGTGGAGCAAGTCAGCAGCGTCAAGTTCCTCTGCGTTCACATTCCTGAGGATCTGTCCTGGACATTACATACAGACACTGTGGTCAAGAAAGACCAACAAAGACACTACACACTAAGAAGACTAAAGAAGTTTGGTACGAACACCAGCATGCTCACAAACTTTTATAGGTTCATCACTGAGAGCCTGCTAACAGGTTGCATCACAGGGTGGTACGGGAACTGCACCAGTCAGAGCTGGAAAGCCCTACAGAGGGTGGTGCAAACAGCAGAGGACATCACTGGTAGCAGTCTCCACACCATCCAAGACATCTACCACAGCTGATGTCTGCGTAAAGCACGCAGCATCATTAAGGACCACACCCACCCAGCTCAAGGACTCTTCAGTCTACTACCCTCAGGCAGATAATACAGGAGTCTGTCATCGTGTACAAAAAGACCAAAGGACAGTTATTACCCACAAGCTTTCAGATTACTGAACTCTCGATAAATAACACTGAACAACTAGCAAGAACTTTGCACCAAGCCACATCTGTGACAACTAATGTGACTAATATTAGCTTGTGACACCTAGTGTGTTTATTGTTTATTGCTACTGCACTATGTAGGCTGTATGTAGGCTTATACGGCTGTATCATGTACAATACAGTATCTAAGTATCTACCTTACCATCATAACTCAATCTCAGTGAATACCTGTGCAATAACCTGTCACACAACCTGTGTCATATATGTTAGTTGTGTGCAATATACATATTATATATTGCGCATTTTAGCTTATATTAGTACCTTGAAACACTTATTCAAATTCATCCTGCTGCACCGTTATATTCTACCATGTTGTTGTTTACAATCTCTCTTTAGGACCTTGTAAATATTATAATTACTTTTTCAATTTTTGGTATTTTATTTGTGTACCCTTATTGCATGCTTTAGTATTTTTTGTTTGTTTGTTCTTTGTTGTTTTAGTGAGTCAAATCGATTCTTCTCATCCTGAACATGTCATTGTACTGTTAACCTTGTGTTAAACGTGCATATAACAAATAAACACAACTTGAAATTGACAGCATTATAAAAATGGTTTATTAAATATTAGTGAAGCATTGGATCGAATGCCTCTGTTTAATCCATATCAGATGTTGTGGTCAGGGTTAGTGAAAAATTTCTGACTTTGAGTCTTTGCATTCCAGTTGATTTTTTTTTTTTACTTGGAACCTATAAATTCTGACTTATGAGTGCAGATGGAAAGCATCAAGATACTACCAGATTTTCAGTGTTTTTGGTCCACTGCAGCACCTTTTTTTTGTTCAAGGTATTCACTTCCCTTCTTCTCACCTATTCCTGTCTATGAGCCTGCATGTAGATCCTTCATTATAACTACTACTAAAAAAAACATCACTACTTGTCAAACTTGGAGTTTTTTTCAGGTACAGGTTGTAAATGTACTTAAAAAAAACAGTGTAACTGAGTGAGGTTCAAACTGATCGTCACATGAAGGGTATCATCATTACGGAGCATTGCGGTGAGGAAACATACTTTGGCTGTCACGCTCCAAACAAAGGAGAAGATCTTCAAAGTAAAACCATCTGCTGAAGTGTTTGGATGGCAAAGCAAACCAGCAGTCTGTCACCCTCAGTGGGATGTGTTTGCCTTGACTTGGCCTATTGGATAAACAACTGTGAAACTATTGCCATGAGCCTGTTTAATCCTTGGATTTTAGAGCAAGGCAGAAAAAGCACCAAGCCGTCTAATTCTTACACCAGAGTTAGATTTCAGTGGAAGCTTCTTAAGCACAATGGGTTTTACTCTGATGTGGTTTTCATTGTGTGTTGGATCTGACCAGTAACCCTAAACCATCACCCCAACTTCTGAGCAAGGTTTGTGGCCTTCCCTCCAGTTATCATCTTTTTTTAAATGTCTTTGGCTTCTTTTGTTGTTTCTCAAGGCTTTCTGGACGAATGGACTCTACGGTTACATTTAGGTGGACCTTAGATTACTCCGACACATCCTGAGTCTTTCCACTGATTTGGAGCTTCGGGGAGGAGAGGACACAGATGCTGATTAAAGGAGCAAACTAAGTAAGATGTGATCAAAGGATTGTGGGTAATGGTTGTGTGAGGTTCGAGCAAAACGACAGCGCTGTAATAGTTTACTAAACAAAATAAGACACAGATCAGGAGAGCTAATCCGGCATCAAGCCTAATACAATCACTGAACAGGAATAGACTGTAAAAGGCTCAGCAGAGGCTTTGGCTTCTACCAATTCAAACACACGTCGACTTAAAGGCCCAGAATGCTCCATCCGAAGCTGAACAGTCGACCCGCGGTTACGTGGTTGTGGGATGTTCGTTGTTGCACACACCTTTCATAGTCCATGAGATGCAGAGCTCCTGGGAAACCCCTCTCGCTGCAGTATACGTCACCACATGGGTTTCTTCCCACTAGAGTCTCCACTCTGTCCTTGCATCCACCGTTTGGCCACAAATCTATCTTTAAGAGAGAACCACACTTTTCAGCCGACAGACCCCTCCACGGATTAGGTCTACACAATTTCCATCCAGGACTTCTTGGTCATTGGATTCATTTTGTGTGTTAGGAGTTGTACAGCTGAAAGTCTGAGTGCATTTCCTCTTTGACAAATACACCCACAAACTTCCAACCAGTCACACAATACCTGGCGCATATGTGAGAAAAAGTTTGGCCTAGGCTTTCTGTCAGAAAGACACAGGCGAAGCTGCTTTGTGAACAAAATGATGCCATTTTCGTCACGCAACTATGCCAATAAGAGCCAATTTTGTCGCTTCAGATAAGAGTACGCAGGGCCCTTTAGTCTGCAAACAAAACTGTTAATATTCACAATGGAATATAAACCACAAACTACTAAGAGCTTCAAAAAACTAGATTGGTAATGTTGTAATTTCAGAAATAAGAAAAAAACAGACTTTTCACATTTCTGTTCTGCTCAAATCACAAATCAGTTTAGTTGAGGGTCATGCCATAAAGGAGAAAACTTTGAACACATATAATTATAGAGTCAGTGAATGTTGCTCAAGTCATAAGTGACAGATGTTTTAACAAAGTCAACAGCTGATGGATTTATATTTCAGTCTGTAGAAAACAGTGACTGGTTTATGTGAAGTTATAAATTATGTATATTTATTTGAAGCAGTCTTATTACCTATAGTTTTCATTCAACAAATGCCTTGTGGGGTGGCTGTGGCTGAATGGTTAGAGCAGTCATCCTCCAATGCAAGAGTTGGGGGTTTGAATCCACCAGCAGTCACATGTTGAAGTGTCCCTGGGCAAGACACTGAACCCCTCATTGCCTCCGATGTGTGTCCCTTAGTATGAATGTAATCTAAAGCACTGATTAGTCTCTTTGGAATGATTTGTTAAATTATCTTTGTAGAGATCTAGTAGAGTGCTGTATGAATGGGTAAATGAGGACACAGATTGTTGTGTAAAGCGCTTTGAGTATCTTGATAAGATAGAATGACACTATATAAGTACAGTCCATAGAAGCAAATCTATCAGATCCGTACATTTGTTTGATTTTTTTACAATTACTAATGCCCATGCTTAAAGTTAGCATTTTGCTATGCTTTGTGATCTCCCATGCCTACTTCTGGTTTATTGAAATACAGTTGGTCTAAACAGAGTTCATATGTTTATCTGGGATCCGCAGTCACTCGGTATTATTGCACATCGATGTCACCATGTAAAATATTAATACAACTAATTTCTAAATACATTTATAAATAAACATCAATAAAAATAGGTGTAAGGGACCAAAGCAAGAGATTAAAAGGCTGATCAAAAATAACTGTGACACAATTGATGCGTATGATGTCCAATTTTACGGACGCGGATTAGTGACTGTAAAATAGTCAATTGCTAATTTGGGGCGGGGGTGTTATATCTAGATAGAAATAATTTATCTTGAACCTTATTGATCATCTGCCTTTTTTAATCTTCTCAGCATATAACCCAACATCCAAAGGAAATGGACAATTCTGTATATTTGTTGGGTCAATTATTAGGCACTTTCACAAACCAGGTATACAAAATGAATGCAAAGGTCAGTCTGTCTGCCCGTTCATAAAACACTAAAGGATAAATACTAAAATGGCTTAAATCATATATATCTGATAGATTCCAGTTTGTAAATATAAATAATGAATTTTCTTCATACACCAAAGTTAGTCATGGAGTTCCTCAGGGCTCAGTGCTTGGACCAATACTCTTTACTTTATATATGCTTCCATTAGGTAAAGTTATTAAACAGCATGGGATACATTTTCATTGTTATGCTGATGACACACAATTATATTTGTCCATGAAACCCAATGAATATTATCAGTTTCTTAGACTACAAGCATGTCTTAAAGACATGAAAATCTGGATGACTCTAAATTTTCTGCTTTTGAATGCAGACAAGATTGAGCTTGTTTTCACACCAGATAGTCCGGTAGACTCGGTTCGGTTGGGGACCAATATTCATGACATTTTGTTTACATTTGAGCTGGTGCATTTGCATTCACACTGCACTGTGCAGTCGAACCAACCTGCTGAACCAACCTATTCCCCCGCTCGCCTGTGGGGGCGCTGCACCAAGAACTACTGAAAGAAACAACACAAAAACCTCTGAAGACACTTTGTCTTCTCCTGGAAATAAAAACAAAAATGGAGTGGCATCAAGTTTTAGCAGTTATAAGAGTTCTATTTTGTCATTTTTCAAAAATGGACTCAGCATGAGCAGAAGATGAGGCAGAAGACCATGGAGAATATTGTTTTTCACACAAGGCAGCTGATGACTCCATATAAGGTAAGAGAAATGCGTGTTTGTTTGCGTTGTGCTGTACTCCACTTCTTGCTTGTGGAGCGGGGTCCGGTCTGCTTGCATTCACACTGTACTCGAACCGCGCTGGAGTTCTCTTCTACCGGACCGAGACCTAGGTTTTAGCCGGGGCCAGAGCTCGCCTTTTTGTTCCGTGACAGAGTTCGATGGCGCGTTCACACCTCCCCAAACAAACTGGACTGCCTAGGAAAACGAGCTAGCGTTTAATTAAAGCGGACTAAACAAGGCTGATGTGAATGCACCCTGAGGCTTTGGTTTTTGGACCTGAGCAACTTAGGAATTAATTTTTCAGTCTTTCTCCCTCCTTAGATGGCATTAATCTGGTCTCCAGTTCTAATGTTAAAAATCTTGGTGTTATTTTTGATCAAGACATGACTTTTATCCCCCACATTATAAATGTTACTAGAACCACCTTCTTCCACCTGCGTAATATCACTAAAATTAGAAACAGCTTATCTAAAAATGATGCAGAAAAACTGGTTCATGCATTTGTCACATCTAGGCTGGACTAATGCAATGGTTTATTATCTGGGTGTCCAAATACTTCTTTAAAATATCTTCAGTTAATCCAAAATGCTGCTGCCAGAGTCTTAACTGGAGTTAGTGGGAGAGATCATATCTCCAGCTTCTCTCCATTGGCTCCCTGTCAAATCCAGAATCAAACTCAGAATCTTGCTTCTAACCCACAAAGCTCTCAACAACCTGGCTCCATTTTATATTACAGATCTTATTGTTCCATATTTTCCTAACAGAGCACTTCGCTCTCAGACTGCAGGTTTACTTGCAGTTTCTAGAGTTTCCAAAAACAGAATGGGAGGAAGATCTTTCAGTTATCAGTCTCCTCTCTTGTGGAACCAACTTCCAATCTCTGTCCGTGAGGCTGACACATTATCCAGTTTTAAAACTAGGCTTAAGACTCTCCTTTTGATAAATCCTATAGTTAGGGTTGACTTGGGTTTCCTGAGCTATCCTTTAGTTATGCTACTATCCACCTTATTCCGGATTTGGCGCCACTACCCATAATTCATAGCGGAAGCCGGTTGTTTACTTCCGCCCGCGATCCCGCGCTGTTGTTTACGTTTGTGGGTTAACACACTTGCTAGCAATTTAATGTTTTTGACACAAAAGTTTCCTTTACCTGAAGTAAATGGCAGCACATCAGAGGTGGATACATTGCAAGGATGTTTTAAAAAGCTGCGAAGATAAGTCGTTAACTGTGTCTCACCCATCATTTCTCACGGACTGGGTAGATGATATGAAATCATGGCCCGGAATTACCTACATCGATATTATTAATTACCTTGTTTTTTCTGAAGGCGTCGATGGCGAGGAATTGCGGAATTATAAAAGCACAGAGGCGTATAATTACCTCCACAGCAACAAAATAGATACAGTTTTGCTCAAGAAACAAGGCGACTTTATCTTTCTGAAAGCAGCTGTTGAGCCGAGCCAGAGCGTTGGTCAAGCTAAACACTTAGCATGGGTCATGCTCAGAGAAAGTGGAGTGGTAGAAACGGTCGGCTGTTCCTGTATCGCCGGATTGGGAAAATCATGCAGTCATGCGGCAGCTATTCTGTGGAAGGTATATCACTTATCTGGATATCAGAATATTTACATCACTGAATCAGAATCACTGAACTGGGCGAAAGCTGTGAGCTTCCTGTCTGCCTGTGTTTACATGTGGAAGCCAGAGCATTGTGCAGCCTGTGATCTACTGTCACAAAAAATTAAACATTAAAAAGGCTGTACAGTATTTTTATATTATTTGTTTTTAAAAAAGTACAGACTGGATGCAAGGCAACCTAACATTTACAGAAAAGGAAAAAATAAATGACAACAGCAGGGATGTAAATAACTTGTTTCATTTTATTAGGAGCAGTGATAGCTGAAGTCTGTTAAATTGTTACAGGTCCAGAATGCTGTGATCAGTGGAAAGACGGGGCTAGCATGTACAGATGAGCAGCGCAGGTGGAATGCTGGGACAGCAAAGAATCTTCAACCCAAACGTCTAAGCATGATAAACTTCAGACACCACAAGGCAGAGCAGCAGTATAACATCAACTCAAGGGCTGCAGACACGATTAGTCTTTATTTTCATAAGTGTTATAAGGACTTGATCTTGTACAGGCATTGTAAATTCATTGTTGTCATCTCCTTCCAGTGCTGACACAAGAGTGTTAAATGTTTCTAACGCTATACCAGTGTACAGCAAAGCGTCTGCGTCATTTTGTAGAAGAAAAAATGCAACTTCATCACACTGAGTCGTCTTGTCCTGGACATCTTTTCTGCCAGACGTGTTGCAGTATTGATGATGATCTTTTAGCGAAGGGTCCTCCCACTGTGTGTGGACTGAGTGCAGATGTGGCCCAGGAGGTTGTGTGGAGACGCTAGCCAGGTCTGGGATGACTGACGGTGAATCTACGGTGCACTCTGAATAACACAAAAATACAAAATCAAATCAGCGTAACACAACCTGTCAAGTGTCACTTACCTTATTACGTTTTAGGAAGGAAATTTGTAATTCCACACTCGTACACACATGATACATCTTAAATGTCAATAGTGCTGTTTTAGTGGGGCTTTAGCCCCCTTAAATTTTCCTAAGCCCCATCAAATTATGCTATAATATCAAAATATTGTGATTAGATTTTAGTTTTTCATCCTTAAAAAAATCAGTTGGAGCTAGGTTGCATTTAAGCTTTTTCTTTAAAGAGTTTAAAAGAAGTTTTTTTTTCAGCTGTGTCTGTTTCAAATAACCTGCCTCTAATAACTCAACATATTCTTTATTAACAAAATCCCCAGACTTTTACAGCCCTGGGGGCTGAATTTTACCAGGTTGCTAAATAAAAAGCTATTCTCGGACAGTTACATGAAATCATATACATCTCTGCTAGCATGCTACTGATGTTAATTACTAACCACTTTGTCTTTAAGATTTGGATTTGGCTGCCAATCAAGTACTTTCTCTTAGTGATAAAGTATTTTGGAATTAAATTAATAATACACTAACATCCACAATAACACTGCAACCAGCTAGCGCTGATGCTAACACCATCCACAGTATAGTAATTATAACATTACAATTATAACATTAATAATAATATAATTCAGTAAAAGATAAGAGCTAAGCATGATTAAAATGTGAAGCGGGGACAAATCACATTTTCAATTTCACTCACCGGGAACAGATTCGGCCGTTTTGTCGATGTTGCTGGAAGCTGTCTGGCTCACAGTGGTCCGGATGAGCTGCCTTCTTTTCTTTGGTGGGGCCCGGTCATAGCCCAGATAGAGCTCCGGGTCGGGGTGAAGCTCTGTGGGCTTTTTATCAATAAAATGAAAGGAGCAAACATAAACTCTCTTCGGGGGGTATTTGAGTTTTAAAGCTGCCAGCCACGCTCGTTTTCGATCCTCCTTCCTCGGCATGGAGTGCAGTTCGTAACGCGCTGGGCACACACAGGCCTTTCGAAGTTGTTGATGTGCAAAACAATACGTTTCTAGCTCGTCTTTCAGTTTTCTGGAGCTGTTGTGACAGCCAACAACAGCACAAGTTGAACCCGAACTCATATTAGAATTGTTTAAGCCTCCTGCTACAGCACAAATTACTAGAATTTGTCATTAGCAAAAGTGCCTGTCATTAGCAAAAGTGCCTCTCGCTTTAGCTCACCGGAAGTATAAAACCGGGAGGGGGCGGTACCTGTCTGTCATGGCAGCCCACATACGCTCTTGCAGAATAAGGTGGATAGGCTTAGACTGCTGGAGGACAACCTGACCACATTTCTTCACTCTGCTACTGTCTTTACTTACTCTGCTCAACCTGTTTTGTAGTTGTAATTATTTTTTCTATCCTTGATGTGTTTTTTGTCTTTCAGGTACACCTGGACCTATATCTGGACCTGCCATTCTGTGTTCATTTGTCTCTCCTTTCTGTCCTCTCAAAGGGAGTTTTTCCTTTCCACTGTTGCCATTATGCTTGCACAGGATGGGAGCCTGCAACGAAATGAAGATTCAACGAGTCTGCTGACTACCTTAGATAGAGAACTTCCCAAATTTGTTTTTCTATGTATGTGAATGTTCCTGTAAAGTGCCCTGAGACAACGTTGTTGTTCTCTGGCTCTATATAAATAAACAGAATTGAATTTAACTTGCCAAGTTAGGATGGAGGTTCACAGAGGTGGCACATTTTTTCATGATTCTAACAGAGAAGATCATCAAGATGAAAATAAAATTCTTAAAAGTGATTCACAGATCCAAAATCAATCCAACCATCCATCCATCCATCCATCCATCCATCTATCCATTATCTTTACCCACTTCTTTTGTTTCCGGTTGCGGGAGGTCACTGGTGCCCAAATCCAGCAGTCACTGTGCGAGAGGCAGCAGACACCCTAGACAGGTCTCCAGTCCATCACAGGAACACATAGAGACAAATGAGACAAACAACCATTCACTCTCTCTCTCTCACCTAGGGAAAATTTAGAGTTACCAGTCAGTCTAACATGCATGTTTTTGACCTGTGAAAGGAAACCCACACATGCACGGAGAGAACATGCAAACTCTACCCAGAAAGGCCCCGGGCTGGGATTCGAACCAGCGACCTTCTTGCTGACAGGCAGCAGCTCTACCAACTGCTCCACCGTACCTCCAGATCCAAAATCCCACTGATACATTAATATACTTTTACAGTTTTGTGCAATTCATATATTTATACCCTTATAAAGATGTCATCACTCTTCTGACACCCAGAGCTACACGTATCGTCACCGGTTCAAGCCCCGGTTCCGACAACATCAAAAATGTGGGTGGGGTAGGTGAAGCACCCACACCATCCCCCACCCTCATTTGCCCCTCTCTGCGTCCATAAGCAAGGCCCTTAACCCCCATCTGCTCCCTAAACAGGTCTCTCTGGAAAATTAGTTCTCGTGTCTCAATGAGACTACCTGTATAAATAAAGGGTAAATGAATTACAACCAACATAGTGTGTCCCATGGTGCACATGTGACTCACACAGATCCATCTTCCCCAAAGCATAGGACGTTCAGAAATTTCTCAAACATTAAAAGAACATAAATTAAGCACAATCGTCTTTGTGAAACAAGCCAAAATCAAACGTGTAAATATCTGACTTGTTTCTTTGCATAAACAGAACAAGAACCCAAAAAATACAATTAGTGGTAATTTTGTGACAGTTGTGTGCAGTCATCTGCCAGTGTGTTTTTAATGCCAGTACTCTCCGTCTGTCCAGCTGTCTGTCAGTTCGCCTTGTGAGAAAAAAAATGAAACGCTGACAAGGCAGCAAAATACTCACAAAGGACATAGACACTGGAATACATGTAGCGAACAAACATGAATGACTGCTATGTCAGGAAAAGGAACGGAAGACAAGGCCGAGGGAGAAATGACAAACACCTGGGGAGACAATAACAATCTGTTGAGCGTGGGAGGAGCAGGATCTGACTACGAGAGAAAAACACTGGAGA
This sequence comes from Nematolebias whitei, assembly GCF_014905685.2. Classification (NCBI taxonomy): domain Eukaryota; kingdom Metazoa; phylum Chordata; class Actinopteri; order Cyprinodontiformes; family Rivulidae; genus Nematolebias; species Nematolebias whitei. The sequence continues at coordinate 22,006,049 of NC_056519.1, read as the reverse complement.
GGAATGAACCAGTAGCAAGGGAAACACAAGAACACTAAAAAGATCTCAGAAGACAGGAAAATGAAACATAAACCACAAAGGGAATAAAATTTAAAAATGAACACAAGGAATAAAATAAATGACACAGACGTTCCTCAAATGATTGGGGTGACCGAATATTAATCTATGGTGGCCAAGGCCACCATTAGCCACCCCCTGTCTCCACCAATGCACCTGGTGATGAATAAGATTACTCCCTCCACTCGCAAGGATCCATCACTTTGAAACACCTTCAACAAGCAAAAATAATAACTAAACTATCTCTCTTTTTAACATTTAATGTTTAATATACCATCAAGTGAGAGCCTCTTATATAAAGAAAGATTTAAAACATGTTTCTCCAAACAACTGGTTGAGAGTCATGAGACCTTTGGTGTTCCATTTTCTAAACCCCTGGTCCCATACAGAAGGGGGAAGTCTATATTACCCTCGACTGGCATAGCTTGAGATATTGATCCTGTGTCATTCATCTTTTTTTTTTTTTACTTCCATCCAAATCTTCAGAGTATGTTTAATTCATTAATTTTCAATTTCTAGTTTAATGACAGATTTTGAATCAATAAAAGGCAAAGTTGACAATAATATTTGCTTCAGCTCACCCCGCTCTATTCGATTCCAAATTGGTTCCTCATCTCCCCTAATCCAAGTGACTATTGCAGCTAATTGAGCTGCCCAGTAATAATGTTTTAAATTAGGCAGAGCAGCTCCTCCTTTATCTTTTGGCAAATAAAGTGTCTTAAGTCTTATTCTAGGTCTCTTGTGCTGCCATATAAACTGTGATTTCAATTTGTTTAGTTTATTAAAAAATACAAACACAGAAAAGATGCTCAAAATGTAGGACCGGTCCATGCATTTCATTAAAAAAAAAAAAAAAAAAACAGGTAACACTTTACAATAAGGTACACAAAATTTGATTCACTACTAGGGAACGCCTCAGGAACGAATCAGGAAAAAATCAGGAGTTAATAAGTAGTTAACCAGTACTTACTGGGGAACACACAGCCAAGCCTTATTAGGGGACTACTGGTTAATGACCTTGTAAATGAAGAGGAACTAATCAAGAACTAATAGGTAGTTACTAAGAAAACCAAAGAAGAATGAATCAGGAGCTAATGGGTAGTTAACCAGTACTTACTGGGGAACACACAGCCATGCCTTATTAGGGGTCTACTGGTTAGTTACCTGGGAAACAAAGAGGAACTAATCAATACTAGTGGGTAGTTACCAAGGAAACTAAAGAGGAACAAATCAGGAGCTAATGGGTAATAAAATCAGTAATCCTAGGAAACAGGTTTTTGACAATTACGAGCTGTGACCTCACTGGTTCAGGGTTTATTCAGAACTAACATGGATACATTATCCTCTGTTTCTGTGGTAACAAACCAGTAGTCCTCCAATTAGGCTTGGCTGTGTGCTCCCCAGTAAGTACTGGTTAACTTCCCATTAGCTCCTGATTCGTTCCTCTTTGGTTTTCTTAGTAACTACCCATTAGTTCTTCATTAGCT
>NC_056519.1:21990095-22004495 GCF_014905685.2 Nematolebias whitei | reverse complement strand
AGTTCTTCATTAGCTCCTCTTCATTTACAAGGTAATTAACCAGTAGTCCCCTAATAAGGCTTGGCTGTGTGCTCTCCAGTAAGTACTGATTAACTACCCATTAGCTCCTGATTTGTTCCTTATGCGTTCCCTAGTAGTTAATCAAATTGTGTGTACCTTATTGTGAACTGTTACCAAAAAAGATTATCTTCTCAGTTCAAGACACAACATTCATTACAAATCTATTTTTTTTTTCCATTCTGTGGTTTGCATGGTCCAAGAAAGAGGCCATAGGTTCAGAAGGTTCAGTCAGGATCCCTCACAGTTTAATGAGATCTAATGGTGCCTAATATGTTGAAAAGAAGATTTAACTTTCTTTGACTTTGAAGATCATCATCATCTTCATCTCTACTTAACATGCCTTTGTCATCGTCACGCTTCTACACTGTGCTCCTTAAAGACCACGTGGGCCTCAACAAACGCCGTCCACACTCAGGTTTTTATGTTGTAGCGAGATATTTTATCTAAAGTTAAAATGTGACTGTATCTTTTCTTACATTTTTGATTCCTTTCACACATCTGTGGTTTTACATGGAACAAGACGTCCTTGCTTCTTTTAAAGAGGATTTTAAGAATATCTGCTCTACATTTTCTGTATTGCCCGATTTGATTTTTTGTGTGTTAGTCTTTTTCTTTTCTCTTTACTTTAGCTATTTTTTTTTTCTTTTTCAGATTCAAAACAAGACAATAATAATAAATTAACAGAAGTCCTGGGCACCCTGTATGGTTCCGTCTTATTACCACAGCCTCTGCCAAGTGCAGCAGCTTGTAAACACATTTTATAGTCATTTTTTTCTGTATTTTGCTTTAAGCGCTCTGGTTCAGTGAGATTTTTTTGGAATGTAGTTTTTTTTTTTTTTATGGTTTCGTCACATGTTTAAAAAGAAACATTTAGTTTGCAAAATGGAAGTCATAGCAGACGCTTCTTTGGGTTGGGAGTGTCTTGTTGCAGAAAGCAGAATCTGTTGATGTGAAGTTGAATCTCGTTTTTCAAATTGCAAGTGGATCGTTTCTCGTGTCACCCTAATCAAACATCACTTCAACTCCGTGCTCTAAAGTTACTCTTTTACAACATTCTGCTCACCTTCTTCTCCAAACAAATGCAACATTTTGCAAAAAACTCTGTCCGCCAACAGGAGTTCATTCCAAACTACATCAGGATTGTTCAAAAGTTCATTAGCGAGTTCTCAGTCGTGCATTGTGGGATGAAGACCTACATATAAAAAAATAAAATTAAAACAATCCGATTGTGAAAAGCATCCAACTCCTTAAAGTCTGCTGAGTTTTGCCCTTCATTTATTTTAATTTGGGCTGTGATCTCCAGCTCTCACTGGAGCGGTTCACAGCCGAGTGTGACGTGGATGAGAATCAACACCTCCAAATCTGAGGCCGTGGTCCTCAGTCGGAAAACGGTGGATTGCTCTCTTCAGGTCGAGGGTGAGGTTCTGCCTCAAGTGGAGGAGTTCAAGTACCTCGAGGTTTTGTTCACGAGTGAGGAAAGAATGGAGTGTGAGATTGACAGACGGATTGGTGCAGCGTCTGCAGTATTGTGGACTCTGTGCCGGTCTGTTGTGGTGAAAAGAGAGCTGAGTTGTAAGGCAAAGCTCTCTGTTTACCGGTCAGTCTATGTTCCTACCCTCACCTATGATCATGAGCTCTGGGTAGTGACCGAAAGAATGAGATTGTGGATACAGACAGTTGAAATGAGTTTCCTCTGCAGGGTAGCTGGACTCTCTCTTAGAGATAGGGTGAGAAGTTCAGTTATCAGGAGAGACTCAGAGTAGAGCCACTGCTCCTCCACATTGAGAGGAGCCAGTTGAGGTGGTTTGGGCATGTCTGACTGGGAGGCGACTCCGGGGAAGACCCAGGACACGCTAGAGAGACTATGTCTCTTGGTTGACCTGGGAATGTCTTGGAGTCCTCCCAAAAGAGCTGGAAGAGGTGGCTGTGGAAAGAGGTGTCTGGACCTCCCTGCTCAAGATGCTGCCCCCAAGACCTGACTTCAGAACAAGAGGAAGATGATGGATGGATGGATGGATGGATGGATGGATGGATGGATGGATGGATGGATGGATGGATGGATGGATGGATTTATTTTAATTGCTACTCAACACATTCAGAGTTCAACAAGGTCCTTCATGTTATTTATATGAGATGTAAAATGTATCTTTAAAAGACAGTAGAGACTTTTTGATTTTTTGTCCTTTGAGAAGATCATACTCTATTAACATCTTAGATAGTTTTTAGCATAACTTTAATTTGGAGAAATATTGATTCATTTTAACAAGTAAAGTAACAGCATCTAGCTAGTGGCTAGTCCAAGCAGGATCAGGACCAGAGTGGATTGCTGCAGTTTTATATTAAAATAGTCAAAGTAGCTCATGCTAACGCTACTGTAGAGAATGTTCCACCACCTGTACTTCGCACCACGCAAGTATTCTGGCAGAAATATCATGATATTCCTGCAAGAAGTGACTGAAGCTACAGCTGAATTGCTACACCTACAACATTCTGGAACGTCAAATGAAATGTGACAGTTTCCAGAGGACCCCTCTTCAAAAGAGCTGAAGCATCGCTTCAATGTGTCAAGATTTAACTTTGAAGATCCTCAGCTTCGTCTGTGCTTCGTGCATGCCTCTGTGTTTGTCACGCATCGTGCTCCCATAAGACTGCTCCATCTTTAATATGAAACATGAGGATGGCCATTCAGCAACGCAGTGAAAAGAACCTGGCTGACAGATCCAGTACAGTTCACGCTCATCAAACAACCTAACGGTCAGTATTAGACAGAGAAGCCTGCAGAGGAAGTGTTCATCAGTCAGAGGTCAAAATCACATGACAAGTAAAACCGTAAACACAGCTCATTTTACACACGTCCTTGGAATGTTACACAACGCAAAGCACTGATAAAGAATTCTTATTTATTCAAGAAATTAATATAATTTTAAATGTTGTGCGTTTTCATTTTGGGGAAAATAATTGCAGTACAGGTAGTGAGACATAAAAGTTAAAAAGCATCTAATTTGTTGGATTAGGATGCTTCCAAGTTTTATTTGAGCAGCATCTGAATGTGTTTCTCTGACTCACAATTTGAGCAACTTGTCCCAGTAAGATCAAACATGCAGCGTAAAGACTGCTTTCAACTGAACATATTACAACAGAAGTGCTTGTAAATGATATAAAATTGAACATTTTATTAAAATAAAGGTGAATACTCTTGTCAGGTTTGAACGGTTTTGCAGATGAATGCAAACCGAGGCGAGGAGTTAAAAAGAAAATTTAACTTTTGTTATTAAACCAGAAAACTCAGACCCACTCACCGGAATAATCAGAATAGTTTACAGAAAATCATGAATACATGGATGACAGTAAGACAATTAATGTCCAACTAACAAAACAGCAAGACAGAGAGTCTAAAGCACTGGTTCTCAAACTGGGGTCCGCGAGCCGGTGCTTGGGGGTCTGCAAAAAACATTAATTTTATTTTGGTTTTTTACAAGCACATAGATGTTTAACAACCCGTTAAAATACACCAAAATGCAGGAAATCGCATCTACCGTATTTTTTGCTGTATAAGTCGCACCTTTTCGCATAAATTCGCATGCCCTGCGACTTATACAGCAAAGTGACATATTTGTGTTTTTCCTCATATTTATAACTAATTTTTGGCTGAGATCTGACGATTTCATTCATTCTGACATGGAAAATATTGAAAACTACCATTTTCAGCTGCTAGAGGGCGCTCAACTAATATGGCAAGCCAAGTGTCTCAATAATGGGTAAAAGTGGTTATTAACGAGACACTTGGTTTGCCATACCGAGCCACATTCATCTCGCTCTGGAACTCCTGGAGCAAACGTCAAAACAGCTTAATTTCATTGTGCCGCCCAGGTGAAATGCAGCTGATTTGACCATCAAAGTGCATTTATTAAGGAAAAGTTCAACTGAGACATACCTTTGCTATAATGTCGAGCAAACAAATAATTGTTTTAAAGTATTAATCTTGTTAAATTCTTGTTAAAGTCCTCCCATGCATGCTGGCCTCCATTTGGCAGCCAATTGATTTTTGGCACAACACCAGCCCATGTTTCCGAGTGGTCAGCGGTGACGCATAATAGATGCAACTTATACGGCAAAGCGACGTATTTATGTTTCTTTCCACTTTATTAGACATATTTGGACTCATGCGACTCATACGGTGGTGTGACGGGTACAGCGGCAAGTACAGTGCTTTATTCAAAAGTTTCTGGGGAGGACCCTCCGCTTGCTATTTGCGTTCCATCATCGATTGGTTTACAAATTAAACCCTGCTACTTGGTATGACTACTGCTGTTATGATTCTGTTCAGTTTTATGTAGAGTTTTCTGTAATAATTGGAAGAAGTGGCAATACATTTATGTTCATTATGTGAATAGGTAAAGTTTTAAAGTGGATTTTGATACTGTTAATTTTCTCAAAACTGAAATTTTTGGAAGTTGAACTAAATTTTTTTGTTAATTAAGTGTGTCTTGAATGAAAAATACCCCATGTTTTAAAAGTACAAAAATTGTTTTAACCCTATTAAAGAACAGGTCTTAAATATTTATGCTACACAATATTTCCATTGCATTAAAGAGACAAACTGAAGACAATTGTTTAATAAACATGAGGAGGTCCTTGAAACTTTTTCTGCGTTGTAAGGGGTCCCTGAACCCAAAAAGTTTGAGAACCCCTGATCTAAATCACTAAGAATTCTGAAAACTATCAGACAAAACGATCACATGCACAGATCCTAACAACTCTACCAGCGTGCCAACTGATCCATCGCAGATACATTTCTGGAATGCTGCAGATTTGACTTTCCAGTCGTGAATGATGTTTGCGCAAAAAGGCCTAAGGAGATTAAAGGGAGGCATCCTGTGCGAGGTGAGAGTTAGCCACAGATCTTTCTTCATTTATAAGCCCCATCACCACATCATAATCACGTCCTGACACACAGATGTTGAACATCTTACCGACTAAAGCAGCCTTATCTTTGATGTCCACATAACGTCTAAACATTCTTCTTGTAGGATAATTGTATTTAGTGGATAAACGGGCACCTATCTACAGTTTATTCAACTGAAAACCTTTTACAGCAGCCATTTTGAGGCGTACTGGGCTTCAGGGTAAGGATTAGTGGTTGGCTTAGTCTTATGTTGAGGTTAGGGTTAAACCAAAGCTGCTGACAAGTGTACGGGACTGGGATTGTGTGTGGTGAGTTAGAGTCTGGTTAAGTCATGAAGCAGCAGGTTTCACCTTCAGGTCATCTAAACAGCTGTCAGCTCAAATATCAAAGGTGATCACATCAATCTGTGCACGTCACTTCTGAGAATGGCTTTTTTTACGAGACGTAAACGAGAGGCGTCCTCCCCGTGTCGTAACTGTGAGGTAGCGTCATTAAGCTCATCGGAGTCTTTTCCCTCTCAATGAATCATTAAAAAGTGACAGTAACTTTCTTTTCCGTCACGGAAGTTTAACTGAGAGGAGCTTTAAATGAGGCCTGCTGGGAGTTATTGCTTAAAGGGGTCAGCTGGGTGACACATAACCACAACAAGTTTTTCCAGTTTCTGAACCGGCGATTAGGTGAGAAAAGAAAAAAGAAAAGTACTTCAACGTATGGTGAAAACAACACTCCATGAGCGAGGCTTGGACTCTCAGAAGGTGAACATCATCACTAAAAGGAGCAGATAGTTTTATTTAGATAAAAATTGTTTTATTGGCGATACTCAATTCCTAACAACAACGCACATCATCTGGTATTTGTGTCAGTGTCCTCGCACAAGGACTTGGCAATAGTTTTTATGCCAGATGCCCTTCTTGATGCAACCATAGACCACTGAGCTACCACAGCCCTCTGTGTGGAGCAGAGAGCTGCTATCTAAGGCGCCTGGGGGAGCAAATGGTGGGGGTTAAGTGCCTTGCTCAAGAGCCCAGGCTGGAGCAAATGAGAGTGAAGGCAGGTGCGAGTGTTTCACCTTTTCCACCCACATTTTGATGTTGTTGATCTGGGGAGTTGGACCGGCGGCCTTCCCAATCACAGGCCACCTCCTCTAACCTCTGCACCACCACTCTTACATGCGCTCTCTAGAGGTTGTGAAAACCAAGTAGCATTGATGAGCATGAGAAAAGCCACAGAGGTTAATATGGGCCGGATGGTTTGAAGCTATAGTTGGACCACCAACCTCCTCTCGCAACAGAATGTCTGAATGTACAATTACAACATTTTACAGCACAAACAAGTAAAAAAACTTTTGCTCCAATCAATCCTTTTCTTTACTTTATGCCATTAGTTTGGTTATGCTTTCAGGGGTTCAGTACAAATGGTTCAGTACAATTTACAGTTCATGGGCTGCGGTAACCGTCAGTAACAAATACAAACTGAAGCGCTCTCCGTTCTTACTATTTATAGAACACTAGCCACGTGACTACGGCTGTGCAACAATCAAACTCGTACAAACTCACATGGTAGCCTGTAGCGGGATCAATCACAGTTTTAGCCGTGTTTAAGCTTAAAGAAATTCAAATTGCATCAAATTCCACTGGGAGGACCAGTACACATTTGCGACTATTGTACTTGCAGTGACTCAAAATGTCCCACTCACATGGAATGGGTATTTCTTTGCCAAAATATTGTTGGCTTTTTCCCAAGCAGAAGATGCAGCCAGAGGTGTGGTCGCTGCATTTGAGATGAGCCTGATTTGGCTCAATCCAAACCATGAACTTACGTCTGTTCCAAATATTCCATTGGCAGTAAAGGACCATCACAGGGCCACCCTGATCCAATCCCTGCACTTGCCATCCTATAAACAGGTACAGCAAACCTAGTTTTATTTATTTTTGCTCTATTTGTAGGTTTACATCCATAGCATCCATTCAACAGCAGCCTCGCGCCATTTGTATTAGGTTTCCATGTAGCTGTGCAAGCCCAAGACATATATCACCATCTAAGTTTCTATAAATCATGCAAAAGCGTGGGCTCGAGTGATTGAAGCTAAAAAAAAACTTTGCATATACACACACGCATCAACTGTTTCAATGATTTTGGAAGACCTCGGCACTCCAGCCAACGCTTCAAATGAAACTTTGTATTTTCTGGTCAGAGGTGTCCAGCTCTGCAACAGGAACATCATTTCTTGGTTAAGACAACACAGGTGAATCTCTAATATCTGCAGTGAAGTCATGTTTTTGTACGGACATACTTGTTACTCATGAGAGGGCAGCAGGTTTATCTACATATGTATTAATAGTATGCACGACATCATGAGTACGGAGCACTAGAGTTCATTCACACCTGATACTAACAACTAAAGAGACAGGTGTATTAAATTCAGCCTCACTGAAAGCATCTGGAGCCAGACCCTCTTTGGTCTGGACCCCTTTTATCCACATTAGGACCTCCTACAGAACAGATACGATATCATACAAACAGGAGGGTCATTACCTAGATATCGCAGTACAAGAAAATAACTGTATCTGTGTACAGAGTGGGTAATTGGTCACTAATGGCAAAATGTTTTGGGGTACACTTTTTACTGCAACCAGAGCTGTCCGCTTGATGCTTCATGATCCCTCACCTCCTGGTATTACATTATATTGTGGCTTTTTGGCAGTTGCTTATTTTGAAGTACTATTCTGTTCTGATAATGTACTTTGTATAATTTACACATAAATTCAAGACTTTTCAAAGATGCAGAGCTTTTTTTTTTTTTTTTAGGACAGAGCTCAAATTTGCAGGTTAGGAAAACTGGTTTTATTGTGTTTTAGAACATGTGCTTCAACTACCTTTTCACTAGACACCAAACCACCTCTCTGTGGTTTTCTCAGCTTATTGCATGTGATCAGGCACATAAAACCAAAGTAAACACAGGTGGAAATGTGATTTTATGACGCCTGTAATGAATGCCGTAAATCAGCGGAGCATTTTTCATACAGTCAAAATCTGGGTTTTGTTTTTACACTATCGTGAATTTTTCTAGTTTCGTTTCGACCAGTTCTGTCTTGCATGCTTCAGAACATGATTATAAATCTGACTTATCTTTAAATGTTTGGAAATGGATAATAAATAAGGGTATGTAATTTGTTCCAGCTTATCCTGTCACTGGTTGGCTGTATCAGAATTGAGGTCGAGGTCATTGAGTCTCCTTTTTAATGTCAAGGAACACTAAGAAGGAAAGGAGAGAGGGATTGGACGTACATGAAGAGTGGAAACATGGGGGAACATAATGCTCCAGAAGGCAGATATGAGGAAGATAAAGGAAAGAGCTAAGCCAGAGAGGCAGATTACCAGGTCAGAATGGACATAAAGAGGTCATCTGAACAGTCATGTGACCAAACTGCTGGGAAGCCTCACCTTGAAACCCCATGACCTCTGTCTGATGTGCCTCGGGGAGTTGTGTCAAATACAACAAAACGATGAGCAGCTTTTGTTTCTATGTCTGAGATTTACAACAGTGGGATCGTAGAGGTTACAGGTTAAAGGAATGAAAGTCCTATGTGAATGTACCGGTGTGTATTTATGTGTCTGCATTTTGTCGGCTCAGCTCGAATCCACATCCTCGCAGTGTGTTTTGCTCTAACAAACCGTAAGAATGTGCGGCGCATAAACACTCTGCTAAATGTGTAAACCATCTTGGTTGGCCAGGACCGTGAAACTGAGAACATATAGGATCACAGCTCGGTCCAAACGAATGACAGGGGAAATATGGAGCTGAGAATGAACTCACCCATGCTGTTTTCCATTTGGGCTATTTACTCACATCTATACTTTTTTATTATTATTTTAGTAAAAATCAGATGTCTGTCTGACTCAGAACTTGAGCGATCAGAATTTCTTTCAAGGTCCAGGTCAAACCCTGAACTAACCTGCAATTAACATCAACATTTAGGTGCTTGACCCAAAAGCCCCATAAACACCATTTTAACCATTTTATTTTTTAGGTACTTGAGCTCCACTTGACTTTAACGGCGAAACCTCTCAGTGGTTTGAAAAGCAGAGACAACAGGGATGAAATATTGTCTAGTGCTTTGAAAGCTGTGGAGTGAGGGGTTCTACCTGACTCACTGTCACCGTCTATTTTCATAAAATATTATTTTAAGCAAATCTATGGTTGTAAATTTATCAAACTAAATCAAAACGAATACACTGAATATTAGATCCTACTATTTTTTGTTGTTGGGGGAAAGGGTTAAAAGATTTACATCTGTAAAAATATATACTAGGGCCCAACCAATACATCGGTAGGGCCGATACTTAAAGTCGACATAGGCATGTAGGGTCCTATCAGTATCGGTGATAATTGTCCCATTATGTGTCGAAATAAACATTTTAATTTTCAGCCCTAAATGATGGGAAGCAGCCGTAATTGTGCGATGTATCCAGAAGAGGATGCATGAAGACTACTTTTAAGTTGTTGCTGTTCACTTAAGTTTCACTTTCACTGACAAAGCAGGGAGCAACTGTAGTATATTTTGCTGAACAGAGCATGATAAGGTTATATTAACTGATTTGTAAAATAAATCACGAATAATAAATTATTTTCAATCCTCCAACCCGCTGGTCATTAGCTATGTACCTGTTAGCAAGCTAACGGTTAGTATAGCTATTACCTTGTAAAACTTTATCCAGAACAATAACTCTAATGTAGCAGTACATATACATCGGTGTTTTGTTTTGTTTTTTTCACTTTAATTTTACCAGGAAGAAATCCATTGAGATCATCAATCTCTTATACAATATTTCCTGGTCCTTAGTAACGTTATCTTTGTCGTCCTCAATGAAATGCTTTTTTTTTTTTTATCTTTACAAAGAAAAATCAACTCTGCTGTGGTCAATACTAATTAGATCTTCACCAGACTGACTGTTTAAACAATGAGCAGGGAAGATGTTTCTTTGTTTAATTTACATATGTATATTTTATTCATTTAACCTTTATTTGTACAGGTAGTCTCATTGAGTCAGGAGAACTCATTTTCAAGAGAGACATGTTTAGGGAGCAGATGGTGGGGGTTAAGGGTCTTGCTATGAGGCCCAAAGTGGGGCAAATGAGGGTGGAGGCAGGTGTGGGTGTTTTACCTTTTCCACCCACATTTTGATGTTGACAGTCCCGGGAGTTGAACCTGTGACTTCTCTAACCTCTGCACCACTTTAAGTTGAATAGTGGAGGATATACAGTGTTTTTATGACGTGTGCACCACTTGTAAACCTACTGTGGTTCTGCATATAGCTTGGATCTGATTAGCTTAGCTTCATGGTTGCTAACAGCTGAGCTAAATAAACAAGCCCTGCTCCACTCGCTGTTTTCTTGGGGTGGACAAAACTCAAAAACTTTCAGTCATTGTATCAGTTATCAGCATTACTCTTCCCTTCCCAGTATCGGTATCGGTGATAGCCAAAATGTCCGTACTGGTCGTGCTCTATATACATCAGCAAATACAAATATTTCAGTTGTTGTTTTTCTTGCTTCATCTTCGCTGTTCCAATCTGTTAACATACACAATAAAAACAGACATAAACGCAAACTAAAAACTTGACAAACTGCATTTTCTGTGTAAATAAAGGTTGAGTGCCTAATGACAGCTGAAGGTTGTTAAAGAAGCTGAAACTGAGTTTTTTAAATTTAAAGGATTAGGGCAAAAGCTACAATTACTCAAACAAAGGCTAAAAAGTGAAAAACAGACTCTAAAAGCTAGCTGAATGCTAGCTGAAAGCTTAGACTTACAAGACTAGCAAAACAATAGCTAAAAGCTAAAAATCACACAAAGTAACTAAAAGCAAATACTGTACAGCAAAACTACATTCTAAAATTAAAAGACTGTTAGCTTAAAGCTTAGACAAGCTAAACTAAAAGCTAAAACCTAGCAAAACAATATCTAAAAGGTAAAATGAGCAGAAAAGTAGCTAAATGCGAAAATTATCTAAACAGTAATTAGAAGGCCAAATTAATACAGTTACTAAGAGCTAAACATTTAGCAAACTGAAGCAGTGTTTGGAATAATTTGTTAAAAGATTTGAAGAGTTCTTCATTCATTTGAGCAAATAGAAAAAATAAATGTGCAAACAAATAAATGTCAGAGCACTAACGTTCTGGTGCTGAATGAATACAGCTGAAAGAATACTAAAGTGGTCAGAGTCTATAAAAACATACAAAATAAACTATAAACTGAAAAAAGTGTGCCTGTTAACTCAGTATTTAAACATTAAAAAAAAATTAAATAAAAAAAATCAATAATGTTAAAAACTCTGGCAATTGAGTATCAGTGGGGAAAAAAATGCCACAAAACGTAAAACAAAATAAATTAATTATGCCACAAAAGCACACTAATAGTCCATAATTAAATACCTTTTAGCTGTTACTTAACATTTTATTTTATGGTTTTTGTGTTTCTTTGTTTTATTTTTAAATAAAGAATGAGGTCACATTTAATGCTAAAAAAAATTACCTAAAAATAACAGTAAGAAAAACTCAACTCAAAATAGCAGAAAATCTCTGTGAGTTTGAATAAAACTACACATTTGCCATCATTTATTGTAGTAAATCTGCACATTAACAGCAAATATTTTATTTACACCCTTTAAAATTGAATATTTTTATTGTTTACCTGTTTGCATGATGTATTACTAAACGAATGCAAATTTTCAGCATTTTTCGATTTGAATTAGAATTTCACGTTTATTAAAACATGACAACATTTTCTAAATTCAAACAAATTTTATACAGTGCAGTTATAATACAACTGTATCTGGTGTGCATGAGTTCTGCATGTTTAAACACCATCTATGATCATATTATTAGACACCATCAACACGAATCAAATGGTTAAATAAAAAGCTGAGATAAAGAAAAATATGTATGTTTTTACCTTTTGCCCCTTAAGTTCAGTTCTCGCATGTAAACGTTATTGTTAAGTTTTTACTTTTTCAAAATCAATTTTTAAAAATGGCTAAATTATCCAAATGTGATGTCGTTGGCTATTTAAAGTTTCAAATATCAATTATTTTTAAATCCATTTACAGGCATCCTAATTCTCTAAATAATACAGAAGAGTAAGCCGAACTTTTTTTGAGAAATTACCAGAAGACAATGACAAAAACAGAAACTACTTTCTATTTAATAATGACCAGTGGCAAACAATTTGAAAACAGTTTAATTAAAGAAGACTTCATCATTATTAGCTCATTAATCAATAACCTATCTAACCACTAGATGATGGCTGTATGTCATCTTCTAGTGGCTGATGTGAGTCACAACATGACTGTATGACGATGATGTTATGAATTAGTAAGTCGTAATCAAACTAAACAATCTTTGTAACAGAGTCAGACAATAATCAGCACAAAAACTTTCCACTTTCAACACCAGAGTGGTTTCTGACTTTGTTATCGATCTGATCATAAACCGATCTTGGCCTAACTTTATCATTCGTTCATCACCTTCATCTCACAGTTTGTTGCATTTTAATATGTCATTTTTTTAATAATAAAGTGTCTGATAGCTTTCTCTGTGGTTTGAGTCTCCTGTTCACTTGTTCCTGTACAAGTGAGGCTTATTTAGACAGACAAAAAAAAGGTAGTGAAACTGGACACATAGAGGAACTGGAGGCAAAAAAATTCCTATCAAACTCTTTCTTCTTGGCTGAGAAGAAAGACCCTGACAATGAACAAAACACCTCGCACATACAAGCACATGATGACATAGATTATCTTGCAGGGGGGGGTGCGGTGCTGACAAGGGCGGTGAGGATGTTCAAGAACGCTCTCGGGGGCACTGCAGGAGTTCTGATAAGGATGGAATAATCATCAGTTCCCTCCGGTGAGATCTGTAAACATTCCCGAGGGACGTCGGGAAATGGCCAAGGACAACGCCAGAGAAAATCCAAGAGTCCTGAAATGAGGACACAATTTTTATTCAGCTGGTTTCCTCAGGTTGATCAGTGGAATTCCTCAATTGGAGGGAGGGGGGAACAGAGCGTCAGATTACATGTCCTCCAGGTGAATTGAGATAAGGTGGCCTGCAAGGCCAGCCAAGGGAGTCAAATTCAGATAAACAACGTTTGCTTTTGAAGTCAGGCAGAATTTTAATTTTTATTTGCCTTGAGTCTTTGTTGGCTTCACGTACATTCCGAAAGGTCCAAATTAAGTGGCCACACCACTGATTCGTGCCTGAGAATATTCCCCGAGATTTGATCCATCTTGCCAGCGAGTCCGAGGGGATTCTCACAAATCACATCCAATTTGCAATCCAGTCCACTAAGCAATAGAGTCTGGGTGCACGAAACACGGAGCAAACCTTCATATAGGCAGCAGCCTAGGCCAGATTAGCTGCGTCTGTCTTCTTTGTATGTTGATAAACCAGTAACCAGACAATTCCAAAAATAGGAAACTTGTCATCATAAATCCAATTATATGCAGTTTAGGCGTCCTCGGTCGACAGCAGAACGTGCCATCCAGGCAGTTCAGCTCGCCTGAAGCTTGTCTCAAAAAATTGTGTCCATTGCATTGAGAGACCATCTGACCAGATTCACAAAATTATGGTTCGGAAGATATGTAGAGAGAGGCTCAGAAGCAGTTTCACAGAAAAGACATAGCAGCAAAGCAAAGCGGAGGAAGGAGAGGAGGGGAAAAGCATCCGACCTCAGCAAGAGCAAGTGGTGAGGTGTTCAATTTAAATTTATCAAGGAAAATGCTCCATATAAGCATTTTTTGATCTGTTTTTGGAATTTGTTCACAAGGTAGAGCCATGCATATTGCTTCATACTCTACAAAATAAAAGCATCGGAGTTCACCACATTCTTTAAAAGTTGAACTTAGTATAAAACTAAAACCCAGTCCTCGCCTAAAGTGTTCTTACTGAGAACACTAACTGCATTGAACTGATGTGATCAGATCTTGTAGGATTTGTTGCTTCACTATTATCATTTTTCAGATGAAACTAAACTCATTTTTTAACACTTGTGTATTTCTGGTCATGGAGAACATTAAAGTGCTTTAGAGGAGGTGAAAACATCTCATGCTGATCTGTCACTTTGGGGAGTTCAATGAAATAAAGTTAGTGATTCTTCTGTTATGAAGCTCCTAATAAAGGAGTCTGCAACCTGTGGTTCTGGAGGCACATGTGACTCGTCAGAGCCTGTGAATTGGCTCTTTGCAACCTTGACCAAAGAAACTTCACTTGACTAATGTTTATCTATCTATCTATCTATCTATCTATCTATCTATCTATCTATCTATCTATCTATCTATCTATCTATCTATCTATCTATCTATCTATCTATCTATCTATCTATCTATCTATCTATCTATCTATCTATCTATCTATCTATCTATCTATCTATCTATCTATC
>NC_056519.1:21981958-21989995 GCF_014905685.2 Nematolebias whitei | reverse complement strand
CTATCTATCTATCTATCTATCTATCTATCTATCTATCTATCTATCTAAAACAGCAGCTTTAGATGTTATCAGCCCATTAAATGGACCTTATTGTCCCTCCTACCTCCTAGCAATTTTAAAGTTACATTTTTATCGCTGATAATATTCAGTGTTGCGCACGGATAAAACACTAAGTGTATTTTTTGATTATTATTAGCTTTATTTAACACATTTCCTAAACCTAGCCTTGCACCTGACCCAGAGCACTGACCCTAAACTTAATCCCCAGACCCTTTACTCTGAACCTATGCACGTGAGCCTATTATCAACGCTAACAACAACCCTTTAAACCCACTAGGAGGTACAGGAGGGGCAGTCTGACCACTACATACGGGGATTATAACTGATAACAGGCCATTTAATGGCTGATAACATTTGAAGCGGGTGTCTAAACTGACAACAGGAAATGGTACTATCAGTAGTTTATTTGTTTAAATATTCACAAGAACTCTGTCATATTTCTGCAGCAGACTGATACAGATGCTTGGACTGCCTGAACTGTTTTTTTAAAGAATTATTGTGCATTCTGAATGATTCCCATCGTTTCTGTATCAGAATGAGCTGATTGTGACTCAAATTCACTGAAACGTGTTTAAAACACAGTGAAGAGTTTCATCGCTGACGCAACGCTTTGTTGCCTCTGACACAGACTGGTTCTTCAAATCCAACAGAATTTTTTTTTTTAGTTAACAAACTTGAGGCTGATTGCTGGTAAAACAGGAAGCAGTTGTGTGCTTTTACTGAGAATTACAGATTTGGGTGTAAAATGCCCATGAGGATTAAAGTTTTGGGTCATTTTGATGCAAGGGCAGCAGGAGGGTCACGTGCTTTAATGATGTAAACATTATAGCTTTTAAAATCATTTGAGTGAAAAAACTCAAACAACCTGAATCAAACTGCCCTCCATTCATCCATCCATCCCTCCATCCATCCTCTTCCACTTATTCTTAAGTCAGGTCTCCAGGGCAGCAGCTTGAGCAGGGAGGTCCAGACATCTCTTTCCACAGCCTCTTCCAGCTCTTCTAGGAGGACTCCAAGGTGTTCCCAGGCCAACCGAGAGACATCATCTCTCCAGTGTGTCCTGGGTCTTCCCCGGGGTCTCCTCCCAGTTGGACATGCCTGAAGCACCTCCCAGGGATCATCCTTACCAGATACCCAAACCACCTCAACTGGCTCCTCTTGATGTGGAGGTGCAGTGGTTCTACGCTGAGTCTCTCCAGATTAATGAACTTCTCACCCTGTCTCTAAGGGAGAGTCCAGCTACTCTGCAGAGAAAACTCATTTCAACCTCCTGTATCCAAGATCTCATTTTTTCAGTCACTAACCAGAGCTCATGACTAGAGATGATGGTAGGAACATAGACTGACTGATAAACAGAGAGCTTTGCCTTACAGCTCAGCTCCCTCTTCACTACAACGGACCGGCACATTAAATCAAACTTAATTAAGTTTGATAATTTCTCAGGGCAGCACGGTGGCACAACTGGTAGAGCTGCTGCCTCTCAGTGAGCAGGTCCTTGGTTCAAACCCCGGTCCAGGAGCCTTTCTGGGTGGAGCTTGCATGTTCTCTCCGTGCATGCGTGGATTTTCTCCGGGTGCTCCAGTTTCCTCCCACAGACCAAAAACATGCATGTTAGGCTGATTGGTAACTCTAAATTGTCCCTAGGTGTGAGTGAGAGAGTGAATGGTTGTTTGTCTCGTTTGTCTCTATGTGTCCCTGTGATGGACTTGCGACCCGTCCAGGGTGTACCCCGCCCCTCGCACAGTGATTGCTGGACATGGGCACCAGCGAGCCCCGTGACCCAAAATGAAATAAGCGGGTAAAGAAAATGGATGGATGGATAATTTCTCCTAATTTTAAGTCTCACGCAAATTTTATATTTCTATACATGTTAAATTCAGTAGATGATGGAAAATGACTTTTTCACTCATACATTCTATTCCGTCTTTCTGTTTGTCTGTTCCTTCTTCCTGTCCTCTCAAACGCAGCCGGTCGACACAGATGGCCGCTCGTCCTGAGCCTGGTTCTGCTGGAGGTTTCTTCCTGTCAAAAGGGAGCTTTTCCTTTCCACTGTTGCCTTTGTGCTCGCTCAGGATGGGAGACGGTGACAGAGTGAAGCTTCAACACAATCTTCTGCTTCCTTAGATAGAGAACTTTACTGATTGTTTTTAATAAAGTATGTGAATGTTTCTGTTCTGACCTGAGATAACTTCTGTTTTGACTTGGAGCTACAGAAATAAACTGAAGTGAATTGAATAAATGCTGCCCAACGTCCACAAAAACAGAGGTAAATTTCTGGAATGCATCTGCTCCTTTACCTCAAAACCCTTGTCTGAACCCTTCACTTGCAGAATCCACCTGACCAACACTCTTCCAATGACT
Organism: Nematolebias whitei; assembly: GCF_014905685.2. Classification (NCBI taxonomy): domain Eukaryota; kingdom Metazoa; phylum Chordata; class Actinopteri; order Cyprinodontiformes; family Rivulidae; genus Nematolebias; species Nematolebias whitei. Next base: position 21,987,574 of record NC_056519.1, on the reverse strand, counting down.
AGTTTAGTCTTAACTGTTCTGCTGAGATGGAACTGAAATGAAGTTCATTCTGTTCTTGAGCTTTGACTCTCGAGCTGCAACCTCTTTGACAGTCACCCACTCCGATTGAACACATTTTCTCAACATGTTTTTATCAACAAACTTGCATCCAGGTTGCCTCATAAATTTTAAAATAGTAAATGGATGCAAATGGAAGAATAAGTTTGATGATAAAACAGGTTGGAAAGCCACAACAGGAAGTAGACATCTTTGTTGTTGTTGTTTTACACCTTTCAGCTGCACTGTACAGTATTTCATGTCTCCGCCCATGATCCTTTCCCACACACACACGCACCCCACTCTCCCTCTCTGTGTAGTGATCCCTGTCCAGATCTCTCACAGAACCCAAAACTGATTCATAAAGTGAGTCCTTCCTCCATCCACGCGTCCAAATGTTCCTTTTCGTGCCGGCTGAGTCTCTGCTTGCACTGGAGAGGCCGTGCGTAAAATCCGCAGCTCGCATGCCAAGACAGAGACTCCAGCAGCAGCAGAAATGCATCCACTAAGGGCTCAAGACGCCCACTCACGCGCCATTACGCAAAGCAGTCACACTGTCCCGCCACACAACTACAGCATCACTAGAAGGAGGGACTTTGTCTTTATGAGGCGTGCGTAAAACTCAAACAAATGACGTTTTTGTTTTATTTTGTTCCCACAACAAAGTCTTAAACTGTCATAGTCCTTATTTTAGACACTTTTTGAAACGTGGCACGTGTTCCAAAGTAGTGCAGACACTCTGAGAGAACCTCGGGGACGTGAGCCAACAGTGAACCAGGAGGAAAGGTGCACGGGGGGGGGGGGGGGGGGGGGCTAATGTTCACATTCAACGCATAGTTCGCCTTTGTTTTGAGAGTCCTCTGTTACAGATCAGCTTTCACACCCACAAAACCGCGCGCCGGGCCACAATTAGCGCGTGGAGAAGTCAAAGGCTCCATTTGAAACGCGTCGCTTTTCGTGCGCATTCAGCCAGTTCCGCTCCCTGCAGCACACGCCTTTTATAAACCTTTATGTGTGTGTGCGCGCGCGTGCGTGCGTGTGTGTGTGACAGAGAGAAATGGGGGAAATACCCATCCCTTTTGTCTACCTGTGCGCACGCACAGGGAGACGAGTAGTCCATGCTGTTTTTGCCTTCAGGGAGCGCGCGCCGCGCGTGCGTCTCTCTCTGCTCTGTTGTGGCTTCCAAATCTCCAAAGAGACAGAAATAATTTCATACAAGTTTCTTCAAACCAAAGTGTTCCAGCTGTGCAGAGTTTGACGCAAACTCGGTGCCAAATGGAGCAACTTTTAAAAACTGACACAACTTATCGCAAAGTCTCCAGTTAAACCCAATAAATAAACTTTTTATTGTTGTTTTTTTTTTTTTATTATTCTGTGACCTATATGTGCTGTTGTCTGCGCGTCCGTCCGATCCCAGAAACCAAACAAAGTTTCAACCCAGTCCAGGCGCGCAAAACAAATAAAGGGCGTTCCTACCGTAATAAAGGTAACCATAGCATCGGCGGGTTCGTATCCAACAGAGTCGACATGAAGGTGATTAGTTTGTTTCCTCAGAATCTTTTGGCTAAAACGTCCCACCGTCAGAGGACCGCCGCCTGTCACTGCGCCTCACTGCTTCTGTGTGGAGGAGGTCAGGGTGTGCGTAAAGCTCTCTCTCCCTCTCGCGCTCTCTCCCTCCCCCTCTCTCTCTCTCTCTCTCTGTTAACGCACAGAAGGCTCATTTTCCTGCACAGACCCGCACATTGCATGTCATGACTGTCACAGACATGAATTAGGACGCAGAATTAGGAGCGTGTGCTTGAAGTGTGCGCCTATAATGGTGTGTCTCAAGGCAGATAAATCCTTTACAGCTGCAAAGATAAACTTTTAAAAGACACATGCAGAAATGACTGACAGCTCTACCCCTGTACTGTACGTCTACAGAAGGGGGCACAGTTGTGGATGTAGGGACCAGTGGTGTAGTCTACGTGATATTTGGGCATACGGAGTATACCCACCAGAAAAGCTTAAGAATTTCAGTATAACCAATTAAAAGTACCCCATGATACACGTCATATTATTGGGCATGTGTCATTGATATGTTAACGCTTCCGTATAATCTATCAGTATGCAGCGCTGTGCTTTGATACTGTTATAAAATCTATAACGTGTTTTTTTTTTATACAAAGTCAACTGTTGTACAAAGTTTGCTGTTCGTTTATTCAAATATAAGCATCAGAGAAATGTGGAAATGTTCAATTTGCTTAAAAATCTAAATAAATTGAAGATTACATTGTACTAACGGGTGTACTTTGGTTTCTAAGCACAGTATATATACCCAGTACACAAATGTAGACTACACCGCTGGTAGGGACTACATGTTAGTGGGGATGAGCATGGGGGCTGATTATATAAATCTGCCCTCTTACCTAAGACGTGTTGTACAGTTTTATAGGCCCCAGGTAAAATGTGACGAATTAGCATAAGCGTATAAGAGCTGATCTCAAGTATTAGATCAAGATCCAGTCCAAAGGTGGAAAGCTGCATGTAGAGGAGGGGGTTAAATATCAGGGAGTCTTGCTCAGGAGTGATAGATGGAGCAGGAGGTGGATCAATGGGTAGGGTCCTCGTCCGCAGTAATGAGGGCATTGCTCCAGACTGTCAAAGTGAAGAAAGAGTTGAGTCGAGAGGCAAGGCTCTTGATTTACTGGTTTGTTTACATTCCTCGCCTAAAGTCATGAGGTATGGATCATGACAAAAAGAACAAGATACCGGAAACGTGTGGCTGTAGGGCCTTAGCCTTGGAGACAGGGTTGGGAGCTCCTCAGCTGGGGGGAGCTCTGCTCCGGCACATTAAGAAGAGTCATTTGAGGTGGTTTAAATATCTGAATAGGATTCCTCCTGGGCACCGTCCTTTAGTGGTTCTCAGACACGTCCTGTTGGGAAGAGATGGTGGAGAAGTTCCAGAACTTGTTAGATGGATTCTCTCTGGCCTGCAACACCTTTGTGTCTCCCAGGAGGAGTTATGTATAGGGCTCATAATAAAACATTACCTTTAAATATCCATTTAAATTGTGTTAAAAGAGAGAGTTGTTATAATCTTAAGGCGATAGAAATATTTGTGAAACCTACATTTTGAAATAGTTTGAAGGGACGGTCTACTTCAATCCAAGGAACTAGATTATGGAATAATCTGGTGAGTGATGTTAAAAACGCCAGATGATTGTGTATGTTTAAGAGAATGATCAAAGTTGATTTGTTAAAAAATAAATAAATAAATAGCTTAATCTGTATTTGTACGAATTGTTGCTCGAGAAGGAGTTATTTGTTTTGTTTTTGTTAGTTGAAGATTATTATTGTTTGAATTAATTATTTTTGGGAGAAAAAAAAAAGGGGGCATATATTATAAGATTTTTTTCTTCTTTCTGCTGCCTTTCATTTTATTTGCGATTGTATTTCTTATTGTATATAGAATTGTTTTGTTTAAAAAAGAAACTATAATAATTAAAAATTAATAATAAAAAACTAGAGCAGAGTATAGGAGAAGGCCTTTTTGTCTAGTTCAGTCCTCATTGAGGGAACACTGCAGGTAATAATGTCCTTAGAGCGCACGCTGTAGCTGCACTCACACAAAGACATGGAGGAGGAGATGTATGAAGGCAGCAGACGAAGAAGTGATTTAAAGATGAAAATGTACCAGTGGGAGAGTCTGCGAGAAGTTAATTATGTCCAGTTAACCAGTGAATACAGGGTGCAGTGGTGGGTACGGTAGTTACAGCCAGTTATGAATCTTAATGCACCATGACAGTGTCCAACATCTGCAGAGTGCACATGGATGGAGGGAAGTTTCAGAGTAACTCACTGAACTCATCTATGATCTCTTTTCCTGACCTTCTCGTTGCAAACTGAGCAGCTATGACTTTTCAGACAGATCAGATCAAATGATGCATTTATTATATTTACCAATATACAGCGATAACTTGAGCATGATTTGTTTTTGGCAGAAACATTTAAGTTTTAAACAGAGTTTGCCATGTTAGTTTTCCATAACAACCCATTTTGTTGGATTTTTTTTTGAAGAAAGGTCTGTTTGCAACTAAAATAGTTCAGTTGGTATCAGTAAGTTGTTTGTGGTTTTAATGTGATGCGATAACAGAGTGACAGAAAAGACAGGACTGAAAGTGTTGCATTTATCTCTGCTCTTTGCCCACACTCTTCTGTTCTCCCTCTCCATCTTAATTCACATCTGGATACTTCATTTAAATACTCTATTTTTGTCCAGGATACACAGATAAAAGTAATGAATCCTTTTTGTAATAAATATAAAACTGTAAAATGCTTGCTAACATGGTTTCTTTTTTCTTTTTCTTTTTTACATGTAATGTTATCAAACCTTCACGACAGGACTGTGTGTTGCTCTTCCGATTATATTTATTTATTAGCTGCTGTTTTTTTTTTATGTTAATTGAGTCATTTTTAGAATATTTTTATAGCCATTGCAATCTACACAACTAATTATCAGGTTAGCCGCTCAGACAGAAAAACTGAAAAACAATGTCTTGATAAAGAAAAACTTAGATACAACTGTAAGAAAACATGAAATTAAACAAAACTAGAGCATACGACCCATCCAGCACCCGTCAACAAACTGTTGTACAGCAGTCTATGGCAATGGCCTGGACAAGCAACGCCCTTGTATAACATTTGACCTTGACTTGTGACCTTGACTTTGGAGCTGGGGTTATGAAACGTTTATGCAACACTCCGTCTAGTGATGATGTGCACTGTACTGTATGAGTATCAAGTTTGGTTAAATTATCTTGAGGGCAGAACAAGAGAAAGTTTACAGCTGCACGGGCAGAGACTGGACCGTATTACTTCCTGCGTTTGACAGACATATAAACCTTGCTGTAACTTGAATGTGAAAAAATAAAAAAGTATAAAGTGTACACGCCAAAAATGAATTTTCCGTTGATCATTATTAAGGGTGTCACCGCAGAAGCGTTGAAGCACCTTTAATGGTTTCCAGCTGCTATTCTTCATTCGTTTTGTCTGTTGGTTTGTAAATCCGTCCACAAAATAACAAAAAATTGCACCAAATCTTTAAAATATATATATTTTAACCAAATCACAGTTACATTTTTATGATTCTGTATGTTTTGGCATGGGCAGCACGAGGGCTCAGTTGGTAGAGCTAAAGATAATGAATGGATGGATGGATGGATGGATGGATGGATGGATGGATGGATGGATGGATGGATGGATGGATGGATGGATGGATGGATGGATGGGTAGATGGATGGATGGATGGATGGATGGATGGATGGATGGATGGATGGATGGATGGATGGATGGATAGGTAGATGGATGGATGGATGGATGGATGGATGGATGGATGGATGGATGGATGGATGGATGGATGGATGGATGGATGGATGGATGGATGGATGGATGGATGGATGGATGGAGGGATGGATGGATGGATGGATGGATGGATGGATGGATGGATGGATGGATGGATGGATGGATGGATGGATGGATGGATGGATGGATGGGTAGATGGATGGATGGATGGATGGATGGATGGATGGATGGATGGAT
>NC_056519.1:21938898-21961958 GCF_014905685.2 Nematolebias whitei | reverse complement strand
CATCAATTTTTTTAATTTAAGCAGGGCCACAATTTTTACAGTGTAGATGGAGCCAGAGAGGAGGGGCAGACAAGGTTCTAGGTTTCTGTGGGCAAGTTGAAGATCCAGAGGAGGTCGGAGGAGAGAGGAGCAGGTTGTTCCAGGTTGAGAGTTGTTGTTTCAGTTACTTGTTTGGTTGTTAGAAGGGACAAGATCTAGTCACAGGGAAGCTACGAGGATGTCTTGGAAGACTCAAAGAAGCAGGACTTGGAAGTCGCTGGAGAAAATCACAAGAGGGAAACAGATTTAATAGGCGATCCATTAATTACCAGTTAGGTAATGTCCTAGCACCGGGAGAACGTCTGGCAGGAGCTTATACTCAGCAGAGCAGTCCTTCCCAATCTGGAGCAGGTGTGGAGTGGTGGCTGATTAATGATGGTTTGCAGCTGTGGAGAGAGTGAGTGTGGCTGGAAACCTAGGAATCCTGCAAAACGAAGAGATTAAGTCCTGTTATCTTTACAGAAAGTAATACTACCGGAGCAAAGTTGGACACGTTAGACTTGAGGAAATACACAAATATTCTGTTGAAATGTTGGCTGGAGTGCCAAGATCTTCCACAGGGTGAAAGGTGCAAGATTGCTGAAAAGTTTGGTGTTTGTGTACTGGTGTCTTCTCATTTGTGTTTTTGTGTGCATAGTGGTGATTTTGTTGTGCATTTATCACTCGAGCCACTGCATTTGCAGGGTTTGAAGAAGATTTGATGGTGATATATTTTTTGGGCTTGCACAGCTCATGTAAACTTAATACAAATCCACGCAAGGCTGCAGTAGAATGGATGTTCCAGAAGTAACTGTACTTGTTTAGAGGTAGCAAGTGCAAGGATATGATCAGGGTGGCCCTGCGTTGTTCCTTGACCACTGATGAAATGTTTGGAGCAGATTTAAGTTCATGGTTTCACTTTTCTTGGCCAAATCTGTCTCATATCATTGCTCAAATCCAGTGATTATACTTCTCTAGCCATGTCTTTACCTTGAGAAAGGAGGCAAAAAATAACCATTCCATGTAGGAGGGCTGAGTCTCGAGACACTGTTACAAGAACCAGAGGCAAATTGATTTGTGGTTGTCCCAGTGGAAATCAATTCCATTTTTCGGAAATTTTAAAAGCTAAAACATGCACTGTGATGGATACCTCTACAAGCTACCACGAGTATTTGCACAAGTACAGTATTGTGCAATCGTTCGCGTGACTAGTGTTCTATAAAAAGCATGTGGGGAGAGCGCTATTAGCAACTGTGACTGATATTTGTAGTGTATTTTCTAATTTACAAGGTGGCTTTTTTTTGTGTACCATCCAGCGTTTGCTTTCTTTTCAACAGGTTGGCTAACTTAACAATACCACAATACAATATCAAGCTCAAGGTCAAGGTTTCTTTATTGTTATTTTCATCATATGTGGTATATGTGGTGGAACGAAATTGTGTACACAGTGTCCTAGTTACTATTCATCCATCCATTCTCTTCCGCTTATCCGGGGTCAGGTCGCGGGGGCAGCAGCTAGGGAGGCCCAGACTTCCCTCTCTCCAGCCACTTGGGCCAGCTCCTCCAGGGGAATCCCGAGGCATTCCTAGGCCAGCTGAGGAACATAGTCCCTCCAGCATGTCATGGGTCTTCCTCTGGGTCTCCTCCTGGTGGGACATGTCCAGAACACCTCACCGGGGAGGCGTCCAGGAGGCATCCTAACCAGATGCCCAAGCCACCTCAACTGGCTCTTCTTGACGTGGCAAAACAGTGGCTCTACTCTGAGTCCCTCCCAGAGTGACAGAGTTTCTCACCACCCTATCTCTAAGAGAGAGCCCAGACACCCTGCAGAGAAAACTCATTTCGGCCACTTGTATCCAAGATCTCATACTTTCGGTCACAACCCAATGCTCATGACCATAGATGAGAGTAGGAACATAGATCGATCAGTAAATTGAGAACTTCACCTTTTGACTCAGCTCTCTCTTCACCACGACAGACCGGTACAGCGCCTGCTTCACTGCAGACACCGCACCTATCCACCTATTGATCTCACGCTCCATTTTTCTCTCATTCGTGAACAAGACCCAAGATACTTAAACTCTTCCACTTGGGGGAGGATCTCCCCCTGACCTGGAGAGGGCACACTACCATTTGAAGAGGAGACGTGGGTCCCACTTCCCATAGGCTCACCAACTGTGGGAGGGGCCATAGGGGTTGGGTGCAATGTGGGATGGGTGGTGACCGAGGGAGGGGTCCTTGGCAGTCTGATCCTTGGCTACAGAAGCTGGCTATTGGGTCCCAGTTACATCCAACAAAAGTATAAATTGTAAAGAAAAAAGTAAGATCTGAGATATAAACTAAGAAATACACTAAACTAAGAATACGCTAAACACTAATAGTACAAATACAATACGCCAAACAAGAGCAGCATGAATGTTGTCTTTCAACAATCAAGTAGCATTACAGTGATTCTTTTTTTTTTTTACAGTGAATTTCATGATTAGAGATTCATGATTCTAACAGCTAAAGGGTAGAATCTGTTCCTCGGGCTAGTGGTTCTACACTTAATGCTCCACAACCACCTGCCTGAGGGGAGTGGGGCAATAAGTGTGTGTGCTGGGTGAGTGGGGTCCTTCATGATGCAGGTGGCTCTCTTCCTGCATCTGGAGGTGTAGATGTTTGTGATGGTGGGGAGACTGACTCCAACATCTTCTGTGCAGCCTTCACCACTCTCTGCAAAGCTTTTCTTTCTGCAGCTGTGCAGCCTCCATGCCACACGTTGATGCTGGAGCACAGGATGCTCTCCACTGCACACCTGTAGAAGGAGGTGAGGACTGAGCTTCCCAGACCAGCTCGTCTCAGCCGTCTGAGGAAGTAGACTCTCTGATTAACTTTCTTGATCAGGCTGGTGGTGTTGTTGCCCCAGCTGAGGTTGTCATTCAGGTGCACACCCAAGTACTTGTAACTGGAGACCACTTCCACCGCAGATCCTCCTATGTTCAGGTGGGGTGAGTAGTTGTGTTAGTTCCACCTGAAGTCCACGACCATCTCCTTTCGTCTTCACATTGATGTGAAGGTTGTTCTTCCTGCATCAGAAAGTATGTGCACTATATGTGCAGTATGCTGCACTGTGAAAGATTTATAAAGTCAGGTCTGTATAATTTGTAACACTCAGTGTTTTCATTTTATTTCAGTGTCCTCCATTTAAAATATGCAGGTCTGAGCCAATCATATGTCTAAAATCCTCAGTTTTATCATCCCTGCAACTGCAGTTGTTAAGTGAAATGATTTTCCCATCCCACCTTTTAAAGAACACTACCCCCCACCTCCCCCATGCTGCTTTCTTTGTTACAACATGGGGACCGTGACTGTGATCCTTGGCCTGAAGCTGAATAGGACAGGAGAGGAGGTAATATGAAGGAGGGGGTTAAAAAAGAGTAGGACATGAAGAAGCTAGTCAGAAAAGTTAGGATACTCAGACAAAAGATAGAATGAAAAGAAAAAAAATACAAGATGATGAATTGTAGAAAAAGAAAAGGATAAAAGAGGAGCAGAGAAACAGGTGAGGCGAAGACAGAAAGAGGAGAACAGCTTTTACTACGATCTGGATCAGATTTCCACCCAGTTTCAAAAGTCGTTTACAATTTATACCACACTCCCAGATACATGTGTAAACTTTAAAACAGGCACACAGTACAAACAGAAGTATTCAAGTATTACAAGCAAGGATATAAGAAAATGTCAGTGTGATGATGACAACAAAGGAAGCAAATAAGATCATTTAAATGAGCATTCTATAAAATAAAACCCCATAATAAATAATTAAAGCAACAAAAAGGAGTAATTAAAGTTAAATTTGAACAGCAAAGGAACTGTAGAAGCTTTCCCAGTGGGTAATGTGTGACCTTTCCCTGGGGGGCCTCTTTATTGCTCAGCTCTGTTGTCGACTCAGTTTCACGTGAACACTCATCTAATGCACACAACTCACACACTACTGTATGTTCCTCCCTTTAAGAACATACAACCTGTCAGGGAAAATCAACCTTATTTACACGCAATAGGTTTTTAACTTTTAAACTATGAGAATAAAATACTTTGTGATTTGCACAGCAAACCCTTGGAAAGTCACATAAAATCTAAAGATGTATAACGTTTATCTAAAGATAAAACCTTGAGGTCTTGCAAGGCACAGAGGGACAATCGTTTGTGCCTTTAAAGTAATAAATAAATACAGTACATTTACCAGCATTTACTCATAGGATGTTCTCTTAGGACCCTCACCTAACCTCATCACTATCATGAGGCAGACACGGGAGACTCCACTGTAAAAATAAAGAAATGGCTAAACATCTGCTAAGTTCATGGCATAAACCAACACAGACATGTTCCTGTTTTTAGTATTTTACATCACTTTATACTGTAGCTATTTTTGTTTCATTTAAAAAAAAAAAAATTCTTGTAATTTTCAATTCATATGTTTTTTTTTTATGATTGTCCACTGTGTAATAAATATCTCCTGGAGGGTAAACTATATCAAGCTGCAAAATCCTTAATTTTCTACAACTGATAGTGGTTGGTCATTAATTACAATGAAGTTTAGCAGCTTCTTGGTAAACATTCGAGCTCCATGGCTTCAGTGGTGTGTTCTTCTCATTCAGTCTGAAGCAGGCAGTCCGATTTCAGTCCGCCCCTGCTCTGAGACGAGTAGACCGAGCGTGGCTGACCGAAATCAGACTCCCCGCTTCGGATTAAATGAGGAGCGCACCGCTGAAGCCAATTAAGCCAAAGTGGAAGTGATGATAATACTGAATTTTTTCAGTGTCCTATCATCTGTAAGCTTGAACAAAACATAGCTTTCAACTTGAAATATAAAAATCAAGATCAAATGAGGTCACGGGGCATCTTTGGTTTTTGATGTGAGTATAAAGTGAAAAATACAAAAAGCTTGGATGTAGTGTGTTTTTCAATTCAATTCAATTCAATTCAATTCAATTCAATTCAAAAATACTTTATTAATCCCAAAGGGAAATTATTTGTTGTTGTAACTCGTTATCCTCATTTCATTAAGAGATGTTATCGATGCTGATGGTTGTAGACAGGAAGGATCTCTTGTAAAGGTCCATCCCACAGTGGATCCTAAGAAACTGGCTGCAGACGCGGTCCGATACGTCCACCCAGACTCGGCTGGCCTCTCGGTTCCCCCGGGCTGCAGGACCGCCTGAATGCCGGACAGAACTCCTCCCAGAGCGATGACCACTCCTCCCAGCAGTCTGCCGAGCTCCTTGTTGCTGCGGACAGCCAACTGTAGGTACCGAAGGACGATCCTGTCCTTCCGCTGTCATGACCCATGTTTCCTGCTAGTTCCAGGATCTCAGTAGTCAGACACTCTAGCACAGCTGGCAGGTAGATGGGAATGCGTCCACAGAACATCCTTTTCAACTCTTTTGAGATTTGGGGCTGTAGTTGAGATATTATTTGAGCTTTTGAGATGTTAATCAGCTGCTGTTGGTTGTAGAAAACTGCCTTGTTGCCATGGTTACGCATCATAACAAATGTCCAAAACTAGAAAAAAGTTTCAGTAAAAATCCTTCCAGCTGCACAGCATCTGATACCAGAGGAAATAATCATCCAAAAAAATTGTGATTTACATCCAGAAAAAGAGGAATTAAAGTTTCCAAAAGCAAAATCTCAGAATGAAAGTAACAGAGCTGCTCCAACATGCAGCCACTTTGAGCGGCGCAATTCTAGAACATTTTGAATCCCTCGTGAAAATGAATAATGAAATAGCGTTGTTTTTAGTTGTTTGTTTTTTTATTCTCAATTAAAAAACAATTGAACCAATGGTACACGGACCCCACACTCTTCATGAGAGTTTGTATTTGTATATTGTTACTGTACATTTTTCTGTTGTTTTGTTGTATGTTGTTAATAAAGTAAAAATAAAAACCACAACTTCCAATTTGGCTTAATGTAATTCTGTTTTTTCAAATGTTGTTCATTTACACCTCAGGGTCACCGTACCAAATATTGTGCATGCAAAAAAAAAAAAAAAAGCATATTATGGTTGGGCACCTCTTATTATGGTTATTATTATGATATGCACTACAAGTGACCCAATACATTAAAGATACATAGGAAGCAAACTGATACAACACAACCCTTAATCATGATGCAGTTCATTTCAGTGTGAAATTTAGTTCACCACAAATTCAAGATTCAAGGTTCTTTATTTGTTATTCGCACCACATGTGGCACATGTGGTGGAACGAAATTGTGTATACAGTGTCCCAGTTACATCCAACACAAGTATTAAAATGTAAAAGTAAGACAGTAATAAGATCTAAGATACAGTATGAACTAATAAAAACATTAACTAAAAATACATTAAGCACTAATAGCATCAAATAGCATAAAAACTGAAAAAAATCTGAAAAATCAGACTGAAAACTGGTTTTCAAACTGAAAAAATCAGTTTGATGTGACAAAAACTGCTTTATGTCACTAACAGGGCTAAACAAATCATACATCCACATATCTGTGAATTATTTGGAAATTGATACGCTTAAACCAGAAAAAAGAATTGAAAAACATTTTTATTTCATAAGACTTAGAACAAATCAAATATAGAGTATTATAGAGAGGATCAGCTGGGCAGTGACATAATGATGGATAACTGTTCTCTAGTTGTTTTCTAGACTACAAAATTTGTTTTACCATTGGCCTAGAAAACTGCAATTTCAGCTCCTACTACAATCTGTGTTACTGTTATCACTCTTGATTTTATTTTGGTGAGAAGCAAAATTTAAAAAAGTTCTGAAGGGGAAACATTTTGTTCAAACAGCACAGAGTGATCATCCCAAATCTTCTTTCCACTGCCCCATGATTAGGATGTAGGGGTATTGATATTTCACGTCGGGTACAATGTGATCCTCAAGCCTTACCAGAAAACTGTGGAAAAGACAACTTTTATACTTTTTTCTTTGACATTACAAGTCACCAGTTGTAGCATCTTCACATGGAGAAAGTGCTAAACAGAGATGTTCCTTTCAGTATTATGCTTGGAAGGTAATGAGTTATTATCAAAAGCATAAATGTCAACATTTTTCAAGAGAATCTTTTCAGTATAGTCAAGTCATTTAGGGACCATAAAGATCCACCCATTTCGAATGTTATCAGCCATTAAATTGTCGTTATTAATTGTTATCATCCCCATATGTAGCGATCAGACTGCCCCTTCTGTACCTCCTAGTGGGTTTAGTTAGCATTGTTAGCTATGACAATAGGCTCCGTTTTTACCTTTGTTAGCGCTCATAATAGCTTCACTTGGTTAGGTTCAGAGTAAAGGGTCTGACGGATAGGTTTAGGGTCTTGGTTAGGTTTAGGCACAAGGGTAAGGGGGTTAAGTGTAGGGTTGGTCCTCTGGGTCAGGTGTAAGGTTAGGTTTAGGAAAAGGGTTACATAAGCTGAAAAAAACCAACAAAACACACACTTCCTGGTTTATCCCCATGCGGCGCTGCCTATTATCAGCGATAATAACGACAATAATGTACCTTTAAACCTACTAGGAGGTAGGTGGGACAGTCTCACCGCTACATATGGGGATGATAACAACTAATAACGGCCATTTAATGGACTGATTACATCCGAAGCCGCTCAAAGATCTGCAAATCATTTTGTGTCAGCCAAGAATTCTTTCTGCAAATTCATACACACAAAAAAGGAATTTATGCACTTCAGATTGATGTGAGTCAGATCTGAGAAATCAAATGTTTCCTCACATGTTTCACATGAACAAGCAGCAGTTTCAGCCAGGGGTGAACAAATATGGTTCATTAATAAAAAGGAGTAAACAAAACAGGCCAGGTCAAAAAAAAATCTGAAGGCTTCTTTCAGATTTTCTCTTGTATTTACCAAAGACCATAAGTTTTGTTTGAGTCTACTTTTTTTATCTATTGCCTGAAGAATGAAGCTGTTGCACATTCTGGTTGTATTCCAGATGGCAGAGTGTTAAACAGCTGGTGGGCAGGAAGACAGGAATTTATCTAAATATTGAAGGCATTTTCCTTGTATCCGTCTGGAAACATGAACTCTAAAAAACAAGTGAGGCCCCAATGACGCTCTCAGCCTTCCTTACCACCCATTGCAGGATCTTCCTGTTAGTCACACTTCAGTTGCTGCTCACATCAGGATACTTCCAGAAAAGAAGTGTAGAACAGGGAGGGGGATTTCTCACATGCTGTGCATTCTCTGCTGAGCTTTCTTGGTCTTGAGTACAGTGTTAGGCCAGGAGAGATCCTCACTGATGTAGACCTCCAAGAATTTTGTACCATCTACAGAGGGGCAACATTGATGTGCATGGAGGGAAGAGGGGGAATCAGCTCTTTGGTTATGTTGGTATTAAACGACAGATTGTCTACAGATCAGCTTACAAAGCTCTGTGCACACAACAATAGATTTCACTTTTTATATATATATATATTTTTGTGTGTCATTTTAAGAGCCCCTAAAGGAAATTTTTCAAAACCAGGTTCCAGAGTAAGAAAATCCTTTACAGCATACCTTTCATTTTTATATACTCTTTTGGTCTTTTCTAACCAATCCCACCTCGAGCTCGGTTTTTAGGACCTACTTGGCTGAGGTTCCAAGCAAGTTGAGTCGACATCAGCAGACTGCAGCCAAATTGTCCACAGTGTGACATCCATTATGAGAAAATCTCCTTCACAAGAATCAATCCAGAGAGAGCTAGACCAGATAGACTCAATTTAGAGGTTCTAACTGGTGGAGAGAAAGTGGACCAGCTTTACACCCTCAGCAGGGTCCTGGAGGGTGCGTAGGAGTTTGCCCAACCAGTCTACATGTGCTTTGTGGACTTGGAGAAGGTGTTCGACCGTGTTGAATGCCTTCTTCGTGTTGACTCGAGGCTCAATGGGATTTACCTGTGTAAATAAAGGTTGAATGAATGTCCCTCGGGGGGCCCTGTGGGGGGTACTCCGGGAGTATGGGGTACCAGGCCCTTTGATACGGGATGTTAGGTCCCTGTATGACCGGTGTCAGAGCTTGGTCCACATTGCCGGCAGTAGTTGGGCTCGTTCCCAGTGAGAGTTGGACTCTGCCAACGTTGCCCTTTGTCACCGATTCTGTTCATAACTTTTATGGACAGAATTTCTAAGCACAGCCAAGGTGTTCAGGGGATCCGTTTTGGTGGCCTTAGGATCGCATCTCTGTTTTTGCAGATAATGTGGTCCTATTGGCTTCATCAGATCGTGATCTACAGCTTTCGTTGGAGTGGTTCACAGCCGAGTGTGACGAGGCCGGGATGAGGATCAGTTCCTCCAAATCCGAGGCCATGATCTTAAGCCGGAAAAGGGTAGAGTGCCCTCTCCGGGTCGGGGAGGAGGTCCTGCCCCAAGGAGGAGTTTAAGTATCTTGGGGTCTTGTTCACAAATGAGGGAAAATGGAGCGAGAGATTGATAGGTGTATAGGCACGGCATCTGCAGTGAAGTGGACGCTGTACTGGTCTGTCATGGTGAAGAAAGAGCTGAGTCAAAAGACGAAGCTCTCAATTTACCGGTCAATCTACATTCCTACCCTCATCTATGGTCATGAGCTTTGGGTTGTAACTGAAAGAAAAAAGATCACAGATACAAACAGCTGAAATGAGTTTTCTCCGCAGGGTGTTTGGGCTCTCCCTTAGAGATAGGGTGAGAAGCTCGGTCATCCAGGAGGGATTCAGAGAAGAGCTGCTGCTTTTCCATATCAAGAGGAGCCAGTTGAGGTGGCTCAGGCATCTGGTTAGGATGCCTCCTGGACGCCTCCCTGGTGAGGTGTTCCAGGCACATCCCACCAGGAGGAGATCCAGCAGATGACCCAGGACACACTGAAGGGACTATGTTTCTCAGCTGGCCCGGGAACGCCTCAGGATTTCCCCGGAGGAGCTGGCCCAAGTGGCTGGGGAGAGATAAGTCTGGGCCTCCCTACTTAGGCTGCTACCCCCATGACTTGACACCAGATAAGAGGAAGAAAATGGATGGATGGATGAATGGATGGATGGATGGATGGATGGATGGATGGATGGATGGATGGATGGATGACAGAAGAGGGTTACTGTTCTATCACTTGATTTCACTTGTGTGTTCATTGCTGTATTGTGTTTGCCATGGGTAGAAGATTAGGTCATTGAAGTTTTGGGTGGTTTTGTGACAGTTCTGCATACAATGAGGTGGCACTTAAGTTAAATTAAAAACCACCTAGAATGTGCACAAAAGTATAGTTGAAGCAAGTGTGCTGAGAATGGACAATGAAAACATTGCTAAAGTAGAAGTACCAGTACCAGTGGTGAACTGAAGTCAGCAAGGGACTTAAGAATGGTAGAGCTTATAAACTGATAGGAATCACATTTCAGAGTTCTTCTTCCTGGTGGTATGTGTAAATCACAAAAATGTCCAGCAGAAAGAGACAGTCCCACAGATTGTAACACGTGTTAACAGTTTGGAGCATCTGGTCCTTTTTGTTTTCTATGTTTGTTGTATTTTTTGCCAGCATACAGTCCTGGCATTGGTATTACAGCATTTGGGAATTTTCTATATGAATGCAAACAGTTTTAGAAACAATGCTGCATTTATAAGGAAAACACTGTTTAATGACAGCTTGCCCATGTGGATGGTGTCTGACTATTCCACCTCAACGCTATAAGCTGTTTTATCATTAGTAATGATGAGTTCCATCATTATCGTGTCATCCACAAACTTGAACTACTTTGAGCTAAATTTAGCAGTAGTGTTTGTTGGCAGAAAATAAGCAAAGGACTGAGCACACGTTCTTGAGGAACTCCTGTGCTCAGTATAATGATGATGATGTCTTAATTGTCAACACAATCTGCTGCTGTCTTCTTCACAGGAAGACCAAAATCTAGTTACAGAGTGAGGTTTTCATTCCAAGCAGATAGTGCTTCACTATAATATATCTATTGCGTAATACTTTTTTTTAAAGGTAGCACCTTTGGAAGGAAATTAATATACTTAAGAGTTATGCTGATCAGAAAGAATTACTTTTCTGTATTTTGCTTTAGAAACATTGGTATGTTTAGTCTGTCTTTTTTATACTACTGTCTGTCACTTTTTTGGCAACATTTCTACTCTTTATATCTACATACTCTAAAGCATATACACTAAAAGTTCTCTGTTGTAAGGGCAGGTCCTATAACATGGATCACTTCCCCAAAGCGTGAGACTGTGTAGCAGGACAGAAAGGGCAAAGAAGGCAAGAGAAGACGGTCAAAGGAAAGGAAAAGTAAGAGGACAGGGAAAAGAGGAGGGTAATTCAAAGCCGCAGCTTTAGTTTACTGGTCGTAGTAGCCAGACGGCAGGAGAGCTGCTGCATTAGATCACTCTGCCAGATAGGACAGAAGGAGATGTGTTTTTTTTCTTTCTTTCTTTTTATCTGCATGTGTGTGAGTGTACAAGAGCACCGGAGAGTTGTCGGGTTAGATTGCCCACTCCGATAACTCAGCAGTTCCCATATGGGAGTAGGAAGGTAACAGGTAACATTAGAATAAGTGGTCCTCCTGGAATAAATAAAGGCTTCTCTTGTAGAAAAAGGAATGGGAATTGGGAAGGCAATTGAAACGTTTATTGAGCTGAGGTGAGTTGCTGGGAGATCTTCTAGTTTCAGGGTCTGAAAGTTCAAAGAGGAAACATGTTTTGAAGTGAAAATTTTAATTTGCATCATAGCACTTTATTAACACTAAGTTTTTAAAGACATTTAAACCCGTTAGGACATGATACAATCAGAATCACTTTAATTGTCCATGTTTGTGTGCACAGACATGAAATTAGACTTTGATTATACAAGAGAACATTATGACCGTGCTTATGTCGAGTAGATTTCAGTTAAATCAAGTTTGAGATGTGTGCCAAACATTACTTGCCTTAGATAATTGCGGAATTTAACACTGTTTTCCTGTTGCATCTTCGTCTGCTTCATCTTGATTTATTGTTTTGATTACATCAGTATGTCTTAATATGGACATTTTTTACTTGTGCAACCTGTGTTTCAGTTTATAATAAGAGCCCTAAAGTGGCCATTTTAATTGGAATTCAATGCCAGTAGAGTCTGATTATGTCATAAAATGATGGCACAAAATGTTGACTATACAAAATAATCACTAGTTGTAACAGAGCACAGATAAATTGTGCATATTTCTTTATGTCATAGTGGCGCTGCATTAGCCTGTGTCTGGTTCGGTGGAATATTCAAAGCATTTGTTAAACAAATGACTTGTTTGATTTTTACTAGGGAACTCCTTTTGATTTATTGCTTCTCCACTTTCTCAGTTGATCAGTCAGTTGCTGTCTGTTAAATGTTATGTACAACATTATAGAGATTGAGGAACACACCTGCAGACAAAATACAGAGGCATCCTGTGGAAAGTCAGACCAGCAGAGGAATTACTTTTATTTTTGCTTTTGGAATTTTTCAACATCCTTCATGTTCAATAAATCAATGCAAAACACTTTACAACTTCCATCAATCCATCCATCATCTTTACCTACTTCTTCTTTGGGTTTTGGGGTCACTGGCGCCCATATCCAGCTATTACTGTTCAAGACGTGGGGGACACGCTGGACAGGTCTCCAGTCCATCACAGGGACACATGGAGACAAATGAGACAAACAACCATTCACTCTCTCTCTCTATCACCTAGGGACAATTTAGAGTTACCAATCAGACATGCGTGTTTTTGGTCTGTGAAAAGAGACCAGAGTACCCGGAGAAAACCCACACATGCACGGAGAGAACATGCAAACTCCACCCTGAAAGATCCAGTGACCTTCTAGCTGAGAGGCATAAATTCTAGTTTCGTAACCATTATGACCTGACAAGATGTTCAAGATTATTATTATTATTGGCGGCGGCAGTGGCAGTAGGATAATTTAATGAAACTTGTTACACATGCATCTTCACATAATCTTTTCATCACCTTAGCTGTAAGATCAGGTTACAAATTAGATCAAAGTTTGTTCAAGGTCTACACTTGTCCGGCCATTGCTATAGATTGCTGCATTGCTGACAGGGCAGCAAACTTACAAAACTCAGGAATCACTGGAAACTCAGGAGACAGAGGTGACAGGAGACAATGCCAGTACAACAAACAACAGAGAGACTGACACTTAAACACAGACATTGACAAGACCTAAACACAAAACACATGTCAGGCTCACAGGTGTGGGGAATTGGGGTAATCATACAAAAGGAAGAGGAACAAGACACACCACCAGAGGGCACCATCCTGACATCCACAACAAACTCAGTCCCATAAGTAGCACAAAGAAACCGTCCAGAGGACCTGACTTAACTTTGATGGATTTTTTTACTAGGATTATTGAGCATCAACTTTGATGTTTTGAACCACTTTGGCCATGGCTACCTGAGAGAAGTGGATGGGATAGAGTGCGGACTCCAGAAACCATCTTACCACCATCAAACTGGTTGGCCCACTATGTGAGCTACTTATGAGACTGAGTTTGTTGTGGATCCTCGGAATGAGGAATTATTTTGGATGTAAGACAAAATATTTCAACACAAAGAAACCGTCCAGAGGACCTGATTTAACTTTGTTGGGTCTCCTACCTCTTGTATTTTGGTGCTGTTTTATTCCATTATTTTGACTGTAACCCAAAGACAAATAACAAGCCATCACACATGAACCGGTTTTTTGTGTTCCAGGTAAAACATTCATTATTATCTAACCACTGGTGAATCCAACATCTACCTCCAGTATTTGTGTTCACCCCTTTTGTAGTTTCATTTTTATTTTACCTTTTAGAACCTTTCCAGGTATAATCACCTAATGTGTCTGAACCCGAATTCCTTATGGGGAACAAAGACCAATTTTTATTATGGGAGAACACATTTTTTGGAGTTAAAATTGGGGATAGGCTACAACACAGTTTCTAATAAGGATATATCAACTTGTGTATGTGCCTGTATGTGTGAGGAATGCGTTGGTCACATTATGTACCTGATGACTAAGACGACTACTGTTCTCCAAATGCTTTCATCAAACCTGAATGTTTTCTTTGTGACTTATTAGCCGTCACTTTGTATTTTCAGTAGTAAGTTAGTGGTAATCTCTAATGCGTTCTCAAAGTGTATTTTCTTTGCACCATTCCTTTGCCTTCCAATGCCTCAGGTTGACTTTCAAAACTGCAGAGAAATCGCAGTTTTTCATTTGCTCCTTAAAGGAGTTGGCACGACCTTCATATTGTGCACCCAAGTCTGCGTCTTTGCAAGAAAACTTCTTGTCACACTGTCAGGGATTTTTTCAAGAATTATTTGCTCAAATAGTTTGTTGTACTTCTCATGGTGTTTCCAACATCTAACCTGACTCTTAGTTCAATTTAAACTGTGTATTTTGTTTAAACATCTACAACAGTGACTTTTGCTTCAGTTGTAGCTGTGCAATCAAAAGATTATTTTTAAAAGCAGTTTTGGATCCTGAGTCTGAACCATTATCTGAAGACTCAAGGAGAATAAAGAGGAGAAAATCCTTTTTTCAGCATCTGAAATAACTGATTCATGGTTCTACTTACAAGATGGTAAATGTAAAAGATAAAAAATACATTCTTTGATAATATTTAATGATTGTAAATGTTCAAATGGTTGACAAAACTGTCAATATTTTCTTAGATGCACTATTATCTGCTCCCACCATATTAGATGCCGATAGAAAACACAATAAAAGGGAATCTCCTGCATTAAGTTGAAAATGAGGAAGTTTTTTAAAAGATCATTGAAAAAGAACTGGGATAGAATCATAGAATCCAATGACTCAAGACTTAATGCCACAATTTAAAAGCTTCTTTTTTTAATTACTTGATGATTGACGGAAGAATATCAAAAGCCCGGGGTGGTTTCTGATTGGGGACAGGTGAAGGTGGTAAGCTGGCTGGAAAACTGAGGCTGACAGAGCGAAATGAGAAATGACACAGGAAAAACAGATATGCAGGATGAAAACACTGAAAAATTAAACACACAAGACGCAGACCGTGACAAACACAAATTAATTTATTGTGACTGCGTTCCAGTTTGGGAAGGTCCTGCTATTGTGCAAATTGATTCATTGTCAGGGTTATCAGTAATTCATTACACTTGTACTTTTCGTGCTATTACAAGCCAAAATATCTACAATTAAAAAGATTCCAGTTAGTTTGATTTTATCTAATCCTATGAAAATTGATGTTACATGCGTATTTTTATTTCTTGTGCCAAACGTGAGACAATAAGCCTAATTTGGGTTAAGGATGGGCATTAGAACTGCAAATTACTGCTAATAAAGTTTGTTAATACATGGTATTTTTTGCATGAATTGAAAAATTTAATATTTTTAATGCTTGTTGTATTTTATGTCAAAACTTGATATTGATATCACAAGAAGAAAACTCTAGTATTTTTTCATGACAAAGCACTTGATCTGTTACAAAAAAAATCTATGTTAGGGAACTATTGTTGTTTGTGGATTTTCACTCAGCCCTAAACAACACTTTCCCTAAAATCATGGTCAGTAAATTATTGTTGGCCTTAGATTTCACTTCTTGTTTCTGCACATGTATAGACTTTCACACAAACAAACTTCTCCCTCAAA
The DNA here is from genome assembly GCF_014905685.2 of Nematolebias whitei. Classification (NCBI taxonomy): domain Eukaryota; kingdom Metazoa; phylum Chordata; class Actinopteri; order Cyprinodontiformes; family Rivulidae; genus Nematolebias; species Nematolebias whitei. The sequence goes on along the minus strand of NC_056519.1, from coordinate 21,946,315 downwards.
GTCAGACTTGGTGCACCACAGGGCTGTGTGTTTAGTCCAGGAAAAAGTAACTGCAACAGATGCTGCTGGTACCTTTTTAATCCCTTGATTGACAGGATTTAATCCTGAGCGTCCTCCTCTATTTTTCCCCTTTATTTGTTCCCCTCAATCTTTTGTACCTCAGGTGGAGTTTTTGAGCAGGCAATGCAACTCTGAAGTTGCCAGGCAGAAGTTGCTGTCTTCTCATCTTATCTAACTAATCATCTCTATTCTACAATCTGCACATAAGACTGAACTAAAACACTTTGCTTCACCAGACCATTAAAGACAGTCAAGTGATTGTGGCCAGTAAACATTTTAAAACTCTGATTCATATTGTTTAAATTTGCCTGAGTTCGTCTCACAGACATCGTAGCTGTGACCTCTCCTTGCAACTTCTCACTCATTGAGCTCATTAAAAAAGCTCTTCTGAAGTAAGACCAATCTTCTTACCTCTGACATTAATTACTTGTAACAATAAAACTTTTTACGAACATTTCCCTTGTGTATGGTGTCTGTAGTCAACACTTTGAGTGCTGTCATTTCTACAAAACGACAATGAAGCTGCGTAGAAGGGAATAAAGTTTACTATTCTTCTCTATTTGATTTCAACACTGATCTGATCGGAGCCTCGTGAGCGCATTGTAGCTTTATGAACCATAACAATGCCATGAATTACTGGGAAAACATCCACAAAACTGACTCTTCAAGGATAATTACAAGGAAAGTGGTTGATTTGTCGATTTGGCAAAGACGTGTTCTAGCAAAATATATGAAATGAAAACTTAAAAATAGCTGTTTGGAGTTATTTGATTTACTGGACTGTTGAAAAATGTATGATGTTGGGTTTGTTGAATGTAGCATAAATCATTTCCTTTAATCCTCGAGCAAAAGAAGTGTGTTCATACTAAAAATTTGTTTAACACAAGTTTGTGAATAATCCATTTGGATTTTGAATAATACAAAAGAGTGCAATTTTAGGGCACAGCTAAAGAAAATATTAGGGTACGCTTTACTTGAAGTTTTAATGGCTGTGTATTTTTATATCATTTGTTTGTGGGTTTGTTATTTTTCTGTTCTCTGTTAGTTTATATTTTTATCCATTTGTGTTTCTGTATTTTATATTAAGATCACTTCTTGTGTTGTCCATGTTTCAGTCTGCCCAGTGTCCTGTCCTTTCAGCTCTGTGTTCAGTCAGACTTCCACTCACACCTGTTTGTAGTTTATAATCACACAGGTGCTGCCACTTTCCACCCTCTGTCATTTCAATGGTCACTTGTCACCACCTCACCAGCAGCTAACCAGTATGTGGTTAAACTGTCCCAGTCCTCCTTGTGCTCCCAAGTTCTTTTCTTTGTGAGTTTGTCGCCATGCCAGCTTTTTGTTTTGCTATTTCAATAAAAAGGTTTTGTTTATTTTAATCAACCTTGTCCAAGTCTGTCTGCATTTGGATCCTATCCACCACCAACTGTGGCTGAAATATGACATAAAATGTGATATGTGATATTTTTAACAAACAGAGTGAACTTTTTTCTGTCAGGAGGGCCTTCAGTAGATCCTGATGATGGATTTATGGCAGTAGAAGACAGGACGGAAAACAATAGTTTGACAGGACATCTACATAAACCCAAGATTTCAGAAGGTTGAAAATAAATAAAACTGTACAGGCAAACTAACTCAGTTCACACAACCACAGGTGTAGACACAGTCCATTAGCATGGGTTGAGAAAATCAGATCAAATCCCTCGTTCCAAACATACTTTAACAATTTCTTCGTGCAGTTCTGTAGAAAGGTTATCAACAGTTAATATATCTACTTTGTATTCTAGATAGCATTTTAATTACCTTCTGTTTAGAGAAATAAAGTTGTGTGGCAAGCTACTGGCTAGCCTGAACACAGTTAAGACTACGGTGGCCAACTATCCCTTATCGTCATAACAATCTTTCTTATGTTCGCCTGTGGTGACGTCATCTAAAGAAACTCTTCCAAAACTCTCCTCCACAAAATGAACACCCTTTACAATTTTCAGGAGAGGTTACATAAATATACATTGCTACGTCCACTAAGACACAACACATTAAGGACGACACGAGACAAATATTAGGGTTCAAAAATTCAATTTATTTTTAAACAACTGTTTCCTGGAAGAAAAAAAAATGTTATAAACCACCAATTCCCATGTCCACGCAAGAAACATCCATTCATTACTTGCTCTTCTCAAGGGCGGACGTGTGTTGTCTCTGCTCACCACCCTTGCATCTCCGCCCCCCCTGTGTAATGTCAGCGTCATTATGTGCTCGTGTGCAAGATTTTTTTCATTATCAAACTGTTGACCTTCAAACAGAGGTTAAAAGTGAGTTAGAATTGTTTTTGTCTCCAAACCCTATGTGTTATTTTTTCACCACTTTTTATTGTCTGTCCAAACAGGTCTCACTTGTAAATGAGTCTTCGAGGCTCAGTGTGACTTATCGGTTCAAATAAAGGTTGAATGAATGAAAAAAACTTGGCATGATCCATCCCTGTTGGATGCTCAACGATCCTCTGTGGTCATATTCTGACATCATAAAAGCCCCGCCCCCTCAGAACAGGAAGTCAATTTTTTTACTCTCTGACACCCTTGACTTAATCAGGATGATCCTGTGTTAGAAGCCATATAACAAGTTGGTATGACTTACTTTAAATTACAAACAGTTTTCGAAGGAGGATGTGGGTGTTCAGAAGTGACGCCGTTGCAATACGTTTGGCTATAAATTCCACAGATTTGAACCGAGGTGGAACAAAATCAGTATGATCGATCATTATCCCCACTTTGAACAGGAATCCAGATAAGTGGCCAATAGCCTGCAGAGCGCCCCCTAGATTATTCCAACAGTTATATCTCAGTGATACATCTTCCAATCTGCACCAGATTTATTGTACATCATTAGTGAGCACTTGGGCAGCACGGTGGCGCAACTGGTAGAGCTGCTGCCTCTCAGTGAGCAGGTCCTTGGTTCAAACCCCGGTCCAGGGGCCTTTCTGGGTGGAGTTTGCATGTTCTCTCCGTGCATGCGTGGGTTTTCTCCGGGTACTCCGGTTTCTTCCCACAGACCAAAAACATGCATGTTAGGCTGATTGGTAACTCTAAATTGTCCCTAGGTGTGAGTGAGAGAGTGAATGGTTGTTTGTCTCGTTTGTCTCTATGTGTCCCTGTGATGGACTTGCGACCTGTCCAGGGTGTACCCCGCCCCTCGCACAGTGATTGCTGGACATGGGCACCAGTGACCCCCGTGACCCAAAATGGAATAAACGGGTAAAGATAATGGATGGATGGATAGTGAGCACTTTTACACACATTGGTATTGTTGTTTAACTCTACACTCCAGTGCACCCCTACATTATTCCAACAGTTATATCTCAGTGATACATCATCTGATCTGCACCTGATTTTTTTGTGCTTGATCAATGAGCACTTGTAGACACAATGGTATTGTTGATTCATGACATCACTTAAGCCCCACCTACTCAGAGAAAAAAAAACTGTTGATTATTGGATGACTCTTCCAGCTTCGCCCTGTGTAAGATATTATACTGAAACTTTGTTTGCTAACTGCTGATTACCACACATGACATGTTGAAAAGCATAAAGGAAGTGCTCGTCAAACATTCGCCACAAAACAGCAAGTCACAATAACTCCTGTCTGGAAGGTCGGATTTTGCCTATACTTGTAAGACCTGCAGCTGGACAAGTACTGACATGGACGGAAGGTGATGTTGAAGATTCGGGCAATGTGCCCCGTGGTGAATGCGTGCGGGATTGGCACGAGACCGTTCGCGATGGCGACTGGGTGGACTAGCTGGATCTCAAGTGGTCACCGTAAGGCCAGAGCGGCGCTTTGCTGTGAGGGCCTCCAATGCTGCTTGCAGCTTTAATTATTATTATTATTATGCTATATTAATTCAACCTTTATTTAGACAGGTTAATCCCACTGAGTCTCGGGGACTCATTTACAAGAGAGACCTGATTTCTTTAACAAAGAGTGATGACAACAGTGGATAACAACAACAATAGACAATCACAAAAGAGACATACAAATTTAAATTTCTTTCTTTTTTTAAAACAAATCAAAACAAAATAGCAACCAAAAGTACAGTCAAAAAGAAAAGGAGCGAAAATAAAACAAACATCTAGATTATAAGGCAGTGTAGAAAACTAAAAACAGGAACATGTCTGCATTGATTTTTTTTCCATGAACTTAACAGATGTTTAAAGTCACTTAGAGAGGTTAAGGTCAAGAGCTTCAGATCTTTTTGCAAGATATTCCAGGAAACAGGAGCGGAGTAGAAGAAGGTCCTTTTGCCTAGTTCAGTCCGCAATGAGGGGACACTGCATGTAATAATGTCCTGAGAGTGCACGCTGTAGCTGCACTCATTCAGAGACATGTAGGAGGAGATGTATGAAGGCAGCAGACCAAGAAGTGTTTTAAAGATGTTGCATGTCAGCAGATATTTCATGAACAACAAGACTTGAATACTGATAAGCTTTTTTATTCATATTTGATGCATCGGAAAATTTGAGAATTACCTTTGAGAATATTTCCAGAGTCTCAAATCTGCCATCACCTGTGTCTGTCTGGAAATACACCTTCACTCCTCACAACCTGCATTAAATATTTTTGGACATCACTGGTCTCTGCCTCCTTCTCTGGTCCCACCTGTCACACTTCATGGGTAGACTTACCTCCTGGAAGTTTCTTGCCGTTTACTGGAGCTGGAATCCTCCAACCTCTCCCAAGCCTGTGAAGGAACAAATGGTACGAGCCATCACCTTCTGTCTAACCATCTGTAAAGAATATTTATAAACGTCAGATACGCACCTTTACCCTTGTCTTACAGATCACCCTTGTTCCATTCTCTGACATTCACCAATGAAAATCACTTTTATTTCCTGAGTCTCTTTTTTTGGTCCCTGGAATTCAAACTCTGGCTTATATTCAAGCCAAACTTGGCAATTACGACAGACTTTTGAATCACCAGTTGGTCTCCAATTGTCACAGCTCAGTGAGACAGGGGCGGAGCCAGAGAGGTGGCCACTTGGAACCATACTGGCCAACCCAGGTTCCACCCCAATTGATTGACAAGTCACTGCATGTGGCTTTGACAGATGGGCAATTGGAGTAGAAGATGGAAAAGGTCATTTTCTAAAATTATTAATTAAAATGACACATAATTACTGATTTGTATAGTTGTTAAGACAAATAGTTTATATGTTGTACCTCTTCAAGGGTCACCACAGCAAGTTTCCTCCTCTGTCTCACTCTGTCCTCACTCCATCTACCTCCATGTCCTCTCTAACTGCATCCATATGTCTCCTTTGTCTTTTTCTTGGCAGCTGCCTTTCCAACATTATTTTACTAAACATACTAAAATATAAAATAGACTAATGAAAAACACTAATGTTTTCAGGTCATTCTCATGTAAGCAGGGCCTAAAAGAAAAAGCACGACTGACAAAAGAGTTGACTCCCTAAATAAAGAAATATAGATAAAACATAATAAAATGTAGTTTAAACTTTGGTCTCTTGCAGTTTTATGACATTCATGTTGTATTTCTCTCTTTCAATTCTCTTGACAATAATTTGACCAGCTGTTCCTTCATATCCGTGCTTCCTGGGCCAAAATCTTGTGCATATGAAAAACAGACCGCTCAAGGTTTCATGTGTCCAGAAATATGTAAATATTTCTAACTTTTGTTTTTACCGGTACTCTTGACAACTTTTCTTTAATCTTGTATAAACTTGCCCCGCGAAATATGATTTTAATGTTGAAACGATTATAAATATGTACAATCTCATTAAAATGCTAATTTTGAAAACAGGACTGCAAGTTGCTACGTTCATACGAGCAGAATAAAACGATAACCGTGACGTCAAGCATCCATCCAGCGTATTTAGATACAAATTCTGGAACAAATACAGAAAAACAATGTCAGATGGATGTGATGAACAGTTCGAAATGTCTGTGTGTGTTTGACCTAGACCTAGTGTGTGGTGGTGGCGAGGTGGGGTGGGGGGGTTGACCAGAGGTGTCAAGACAAAGACAAAATCTTGACAGACAGCAGAAATAATTATGGAGGTCAGAGTTGAACGTGATAGTTTGGGTTTCATATTCACTCAATCACACTCACACACACACACAAGTTGGTCTTTCTCTCTTTACAGGGACTTTGCATTGACTTCCATTCATTTATATAGCCTAACTCTGACCCTTATCCTAAACTTAACCATTACCAGTACATACCTAACCCTAACCCATCATCAATTCACACCTTAGTCCTAAGCCTAACCCTAACCTACCAACAGCACTTTTTCTTATAGGGCCCGGGCTTTGGGCCCCATAAGAGCAGCTGGTCTTCACAATGCAGTATGTGTTGAAAAATGGGCCTTACAAGGTAACAAATACAAAGACACACACACAGATGTAAGGTAAAGTTGAGAACAGATTTTTAAAGTTCAGTCATTTGAAAGCTGAGTTACGAAGTCGTCTTTTTCCTGTTGTGTTGATCAGTATCAACAGCTCATCCTTTTGGGTTTCACTTACATTTTCTTTCAGTTGCTCATACATGCACTGAAGCACACAGTTGAACAACTTATCATGGCGAGTTAGGCATAATCGCTGGAATTTCTTGTGCTCAGTAAATAGATGTGTATGTGTGAGTGGAAGACAGATGTTTTCCCTGCAGGTGACCATAAATCTTCACTAATTCTAAAAACAAAACCTAACAATGACCCTGAACAAGGTTCTAACCACTGCCCTTCACCCTTCTACCCTTTGATCGTCGCCATGAAACACTGGGTTATGTTTCTGCTTTCAAACATCTCAGCTGTTTCCCATCTTGACATCCAACTTTTAATCTCTGTTTTATAATCTGTTGGGAGACGTGATGACAGGGCCAAAGTCATACCCTTTTAATGTGCTTCCTATGCACGCAGACCTTCCCTCATTAATCCATACACACGTCTGCACAGGTTCTGGAAGGACTTCAGGCTGCACTTTCACATTTCATGGCCTACCTTTGCTAGACTGATGTAACCCTGTAACCCAGACTTTTTGTCTCCACACATAACCCACAAACACACCCAAGTTCACAAGCAACAGCTGAGGCATTTCTCCAATGGCCTCACGTTAGGCTTGACCCACTCCTTCCCTTACCTACCTTCGCTGGTAAACATGTGTTTGTGCTTATAGAGCTGTACTTAAAACAATAAAACTTTACTTTTGTTTGGTTGGGAAACTGTACAGGAACTGACTGGCAAAGACAAAAGGTATTCTTGCCAAATCCCAGTCCCTGACTAAGCTAACTACTTACCTACCAGGTGCCAGGTCGTGCTGAAAAATGAAATCTTCATCTCCATAAAGC
>NC_056519.1:21930000-21938888 GCF_014905685.2 Nematolebias whitei | reverse complement strand
ATGGCACCCCAGACCATCACTGACTGTGGGTGCTTCACACTGGACTTCTGACATTTCCTTCTCCCCAGTCTTCCTCCAGACTCTGGCACCTTGATTTCCAAATGACATGCAAAATTTGCTTTCATTCGAAAAAAGTACTTTGGACCACTGAGCAACAGTCCAGTGCTGCTTCTCTGTAGCCCAGGTCAGGCGCTTCTGCCGCTGTTTCTGGTTCAAAAGTGGCTTGACCTGGGGAATGCGGCACCTGTAGCACATTTCCTGCACACGCCTGTGAACGGTGGCTCTGGATGTTTCTACTCCAGACTTAGTCCACTGCTTCCGCAGGTCCCCCAAGGTCTAGAATCGGCCCTTCTCCATAATCCTCCTCAGGGTCCGGTCACCTCTTCTCGTTGTGCAGCGTTTTCTGCCACACTTTTCCCTTCCCACAGACTTCCCACTGAGGTGCCTTGATACAGCACTCTGGGAACAGCCTATTCGTTCAGCTATTTCTTTCTGTGTCTTACCCTCTTGCTTGAGGGTGTCAATGATGGCCTTCTGGACAGCAGTCAGGTCGGCAGTCTTACCCATGATTGTGGTTTTGAGTAATGAACAAGGCTGTGAGTTTTTAAAAGCCTCAGGAATCTTTTGCAGGTGTTTAGAGTTACGTCGTTGATTCAGATGGTTAGGTTAATAATTTGTTTAGAGAACCTTTTCATGATACGCTAATTTTTTGGGACAGGCATTTTGGGTTTTCATGAGCTGTATGCCATAATCATCAGTATTAAAACAATTAAAGATCTGAAATATTTCAGTTGGTGTGCAATGAATCTGAAATATATGAAAGTTTCATTTTTATCATTACATTATGGAATATAATGACCTTTATCACAATATGCTAATTTTTTTAGAAGGACCTGTATAAACTGGTAGCAATGGCCTGGACAAACCATGACATTCTGTAATATTTGACCTTGATTTGTGACCTTGACTTTGAAACTGTGGTGATGAAGTGTATGCAACACTCTGGGAGGGATGAAGGAAGGAAGAAAGGAAATTTGAGAGTATCGTGTGAAAAATACCCTTTTGTCCCTTTGGTTGGAGGGAAGCTCTCTGCTGTCCCACAGTAAAGTATGTATATCCCTAGGATATAATAATATGCATGCCAGACGTGTGTAGTAGTGGAGAGTAAAAAAATAATAATAATAATATAAAGTAGATCAAGTAAAGGTAAAAACACGATGGAACTACTGGAGTGGCTGCCACTCGCATCGGTGCTGGAAGTACAATCCATTGGATTGGATTGTACAGTACAGTCAGTTAGGTTGAATAGACCAGTATATCAAAAGTTTTGTTATTCAGCTTAATTCTTTCATTGCCACCATAGATTAAACACCATGCTCTCGTCACTTCAGACAAATCTGTTGGTCCATCTTCTCTGTCCTGCCAGTAGTCATAAACATGACTGCCAGACACATGAACTCCTCTTCTTGAGGCAAAAACTCCACCTGGTCCTGAAGGAAGCTTTTCACCAAACAGTGATACAAAAACCTTAATGAAACAACATCCCAGTGAACCAATGAACTCACCTGGAACAAGGAAGTCACCTGTGGGGAGAGAGCTCGAGGTCAGGTGCAATGAGAGCTGAGTGGCAGGCAAGGGTCAGGGACCTGGACCTTCCTCCTCCACAACACAAAAAACTCTCTTTTTGGGAATGTTTTGCACATTATTGTAAAGCTTGTCCTGACTCTTGCTGCTCATTAAGCCAGCAGATTGTGCTAAATCCTCACTTCTTTGCAACTTTCCATCCTGAGCAGCACGTTGGTGACGGTGGTAAGAAGCAACTCCTTTTCAACAGGAAGAAACCTCCAGCAGAACCCGACTCAGGATGGGCCTGATCTGCCCCGACTGACTGGGGTTAGAAAGAACAGGAAAGCAATACAGACAAACAGAATGACTGCTTTAGCTTCTATAGGACAAAAGACAAACATTCAAATTAGCAATATATACAAACATAGACTACAGAAGAAGTAAAGACAGCAGAGTGAGGAGATTATGTGTCCATGCCCTCGAGAAAAACAGAAAATTAATCAATTATGTTTCAGAATAGTTACTCAAACTGTAATGAATAAATTATAGTAAATAAAAGGATGAAAGAAAGTATTTTTTTATTGTTAAAGCATTAAAACCTTTGCTACATTTATTTTTACTTCTCTGTCTGAAATCTTGTCCTGTGCCTCTTTCTGTCCGAGCGTCAACATTCCTCTTCTTCCACATCCCTGATTCAGAACAAGAGGGGCTGTAACCCCAGACACACACACACACACACACACACACACATACGCCGGTGCAGCATTTTAGGATCAGTTACTAAATTAGCATCTCAGACTGGAGTGAAACAGACTCGGAGAAAACAGATTATTTTTGTAAGCATTCTTTCTTCATTTGTGTCAACTATTCTTTTCATGATTTTACCACACTCTTCATTAGTTTTCATTTCAACAAATGGTGCAAAGTTCAATATAAGAGCAGTGATTATGTTATACTTCATATTTTGTTGCTTTAAAGAAATATTCTTTGAAGAGTGAAGCCTAATTTACTCAGTACTTGCAGCTCTGCAACACAAGGAGACAGTGATTCTTTACACTTCTGGACTGGTTTAAGACACTGCCTAGTTTTTAAATACATTTGTGCACTGTTTGAACCAAAGCATGAATGGTTTCTATTGCACTGTAATGCATATATCCCAAGAACTGTTCGTCTTGGCTCTTCTGGGAAATAAAAACTAACTTTATAAAAATGTTTGTTTTTCTAAATGCAGAACATACATTTTCCAACAAAAAAATGGTTTCATTGTAAAAATTACATTTGGTTGAAAATTAGAATGTGTCGATATGTGTTCTAGATTTACGCCGCTCAAGGTGGCTTCACATTGGAGTAGCTGATACTTTCATTCTGGGATACTGCTTTTGAAAACCTCTTTTTTCTGGAGGTAATCACTTTTTTTGGATGATTACTTCCTCTGGTATTGGATAATGTACAGCTGGAAGGGTTTTTACTGAAACATTTTTACTTTTGGACATTTGTTATGAAGCGTAACCATGACAACAAGGTGGGTTTTTTTTAACAACCAGGAGCAGCTGTAAGCGGAGAGTTGTAAAGGAGGTGCCGTGGATGCAAATCCGTCTACCTGGCAGAGGTGCTCGAGTGACTGACTGCTGAGATCCTTGGAGATGGCAGGAAATGTTGCTCATGACAACAAGAAGACAGGATCATCCCCCGACACCTGCACCTGGCTGTCTGCAATGATGAGGAGCTCAACAAGCTGCTGGGAGGAGCGGCCATCGCTCAGGGAGGATTTCTGCCAACATTCAGGTGGTCCTGCTGCCCAGAAGGACCGAGATGCCCGCTGGGTCTGGGTGGACGGATCCGCATCTACAGCCAGTTTCTTCAGATCTGCTGCGGGACGGACTGCTGTGGGAGATCCTTCCTGCCCACAGCCATCAGCATATAACTCTTAATGAAACCAGCATGATGAGCTACAACAACAATTAATTTCCCTTTGGGATTAATAAAGAATTTTTTAATTGAATATCTTTTACAATTGCTTGTAGGCGTGGTAACTTATCTTACTGTAATTATTTGATTCAAGGGCACCTTTGTAAAAATGAGGAGACAGTTAAGTTGTAGTAAAACTGTTAAAACCTGCAGCTCCAACAGATGAAGAAGGATCAGACAGCTGAAACTGTGCAGTGTTCTCCTCAGCCTCTGAGCCAGACAGACTTTTCCAATAACTGAAAAGCCCTCTGCCTTTTTATCCCATCCATTTACAGAAGTCGCATCAAGATGGAGCCGGAGAGACTGAGCGAAAGTATGAGCCATCTACAGCAGTGCAATGAACCTTAACTCAGCAGTGATCCATTCTCTGACTGACAAAGAAGTTCAGCACCCAGGCAGAAGGGTCCAGGCATAATTAGGCTCACATGCAGATGAGTGATGGGTGTGTAAATGATGGAATTTGAACAGAGCTGCATGTCTACATCAGACATCAAAGTGCATAAGTGGTGACATCAAGTGATTGTGTAGTGATTCATGCTCAATAATCCAGGTAGATGAATCTAACAAGGTTGACTCTGGTCCTCTGGACGGATTCCTGAAACATTTCATCTTTTATCCAAAAGACCTCTTCAGACAGAGGAATTCAATCTAAGACTGAAGGAGTCCCTTGGATTAAAGATGAAACTTTTCAACGAAGAAGAAAACATCCAGAAGACCTTGTTAGAACCAAGTGATTGTGTTTTCAGACAGTTGCTGTTACATCCAACAGTCAGTCTGCACAATAAGAGAAAGGTCGCTAGACTGAGAGGATGTCTCACTGACACATTGACAAACTCCATTCATTCAATCTTTATTTATACAGGTTAGTCTCATTGAGCCGCAAGGACTCATTTGAATGGTGACAATAGTTTACAATCCTGAAAAAGGCATATAAATTGAAAAAAAAAAAAAAAATGGAAGAAAATTATATATTTTTTAAAAACAGCTACGATATAAAGCGATATAAAATACTAAAAACAGGAACATGTCTGCATTGGTTTTTGCCAGGAACTTAGTAGATGTTTAAAGTCACTTAGAGAGGTCAAGGTCAAGAGTTTCATATCTTTTTGCAAGATATTCCAGGAAACAGGAGCGGAGTAGGAGAAGGCCCTTTTGACTAGTTCAGTCTGCACTGAGGGAACACTGCAGGTAGTAATGTTCTGAGAGTGCACGCCGTAGCTGCACTCACGCAGTGACGTAGGAGGAGATGCATGAAGGCAGCAGACCAAGAAGTGATTTAAAGATGAAAATGTACCAGTGAGAGAGTCTGCGTGAAGTTAATGATGCCCAGTTAACCAGTGAATACTGGGTGCAATGGTGGGTATGGTAGCTACAACTAGTTATGAATCTTAGCGCACCGTGACAGACAGTGTCCAACATCTGCAGGGTGCTTGTAGGAGCATTCATGTTAATAACGTCACCGTAGTCATGGAGGGAAGGAAAGTCGCAGTTACAAGGCGTTTCCTAGCGTTTCCATGACACCTGGTCCTGTCATTCAGATGCATATATTGGACTCTTCATAACACCCTAGTGTCATTCAACGTTGTCTCGACGATTAACTGGACAATGACATCCCAGTCATCGTCTGCAATCAGAGCTCAAAAACAACTGCATTTGGTTGATGCGTGGTGTTGCATCATCATCAGCAACAAATCTCAGTTTTTCCATTAGTGCAGTTACCACTGTGTGCATACTTGGCATCCCCAAGGGAGGATGACCAATCCTGTCAGTGCTGTGGAGAGACTCACTGCTGTTACTCCTGGCATCATGGTGTCTGACTTCAGGACACATCTAGTCATGATTCTGGAATTTCAGATAACACAACTGTATGTCAGTGACATCCTATGTCCGTCTGTCCTGCCAGTCCTAAAACAGCCCCCAGTCTTTCAACAAGACAAGGCTCTTCCTCCGTCCCTCACTCACTGCTGAGCCAACTTTTCTTGTGTCGTCTCCTCTTTTGTTTTCAGATGTGGGCTTCCTCCCATCCCCTCTCAGCTCAGACGTGTTGGCAGTATTTTTATTTCTTCCCAAGCAGCGCAGACGCACAACATGAATTATTTCCTCATCATGTCCTGTATGTAGCAGCAGGGAGAACGAATTGAGGACAGCAGAGTCCACATTGCCCCATCTCACAGCAGGAAATTTTCACATTTTATAACTGAAAGATTTAAATATGTTTTCTGTGAACTACACCACATCCTAAATCCAGTATAGCAAAGCCGTTCTTATTTCTTTTTCCACTGTCCACATCTTTTTCCACTTGTAAGCCTCTGCTATGGTTTCTGAACAGACTGACGGGTCCACCTGCCGCTATACTTAAACCATGTTCATTTTCTCAGCAATTATATGTTTACTAGAAGAAAATAAACTTTTCTAAACTGAACATTTTTCATATTTTAATGAAATGTTCACATTACAGGAAATATTAATGTAATTTGCAATGTGTAAAAAAACTTTAAAAAATACGACAGAGCAAGCAAAGCATGTCTAGGTGCTGGGGGCCAGCGTTTTGGCCTCTAACAAGATTTCCAAATTAAAATTAAAATTGTTTTTAAAATCCAGCATGGCTTCTTATGTTTATATTTAAGAAAAAACGATTAAAAGTGTTCATTTTAATGAGTACGTAGTTAAAGCATCAATGGAAGTTGCTCATATTAAAAAGGAAAGTTCAGATCTTCTGAAGCGGGGTTTGTGGAAAGGTTATGAACATAAAATATCTTATCTGTTGCAGATAGCTATTTAAATGACTTATTTATAGAAACATAAAGTTGAGCTCTGATTGAATTGTCAAGCTAATAGCTATTGCGAGCTGGACCAAGACCGCCTGCTGTCTTAAAACAACTCTATATCAGGATTGCCAGCTCTGTTTTTGTTAGGTTTCTGTAATTAATCTTTCTCCGTACAGCTCAGCCGAGAAGGCTGGACTTTTTGGCAATGTCAGCTCACAGGCTTCTATGAAGCTGAAATTCATCTCAGCTGATAAATATTTAAAGCTGAGCAGAGCCTCTAGTCTTTGAGGGTCTATTCTCTGCATCATCACTGCTTGTCTGGATAATATTTCCACTCACCTGGAAATCCTGGGATCCCAACTCTTGGATCTATTCCTGGACTCCTGGCTTGTCACCTCCAAAACCTGCAAAGAAAAAAGAACAAAGTAAAACAACTTTGATTCTGTGTCAATCCATCCATTCAGTATATTTACTCAGTTCTTCCTTTTTGGGGTCATGGAGGTCACTGGTGCCCATATCCAGTAGTCACTGTGTGAGAGGCAGGGGACACCCTGGACAGGTTGATATTTCTTATACGGTATTTCTTAGTTCATATATTAGATCTTATTACTGTGTTTCTTTACAATTTATACTTTTGTTGGATGTAACTGGAACCCTGTGTACACAGTTTTGTTCCACCACATGTACCACATGTGGTGCGAATGGCAATAAAGAAACTTTGACTTTGACTTTGAATATGAAAATATTCCCCTCCAAAAACTCCAGCCGCTGGTCTCCGCGGTTTCTAGATGTTCAGTTAAAAGAGGGCATGATTCACAGCGGGAAACATCACTCTGTCTCAACTTTTGAGATGTTCTGCAGTCATAAATTTCAAAATTACCTCATTGTTTTCCAGTAAATGGTACCTTTTCTGTCATTTAAATATTTTAATATTTACTTTGTTCATTTGTGAATGAGATTAACAAATCACATAACTCCTTTTTATTTTCCTTTTTTTTGTGTGTGTTTTTATTACATTTAACACATCCCAACTTTTTCGAAAATGGGGTTGGACGTTATTTTACAGAAAACCACAGTCATCCAAACCACTGGAGATGTCCCATATATGTATCATTGTCAGACAGTAGCCTGCTCAGTTGATGTTTTACCAGGGAAAATAACAAACTACTACTTCCCATGAGAGAAATATAGCAGTTTAAAAATAAATCATGGGACCATTCTCCTCACTGTTAAAGTCATCTGGAGTCCATAACAAAACTAAACTGACACAAAATATTCCATTACATTTATTAAACTTAACCTTACACATCTAAAGGCTTTCTCTTTTTACATTTTTACATACAGTCACCCTGGATCACCTCTGTGAATTATGAGTAGTGCATATTGGGAAATAAAAAAATAGCTGGAAATAGTTCCAGAATTCTATCCCATGAGGATGGCTGTCGTGGAGTTTTTCTTCTGATTGTGGACTTTATCCAGTGATTCGTACATGCTGAAGAACTTTAAATTAAAAAATATGTACAAGAGAGAGACAGCTACTCATTCACTTCCACATTTTACTATCAGCTATGACATTTGACCACTTTCCAACTGAACCCCGTTGATGTTTTTCTCAAAAGGCTGTCAGTGGATATGCCAGCATTAGAAACAGGCATTTAAAAAAAGGAAAGCAAAAATATTTTCTTTGGAAGAGGTATTGTGTAAAAACTGTAATGATCCTTGAGGAGTTACTGTATTGTTACATGTTAATTATTGCTGTTGCAATGTTACTAGGGATGGGGCCGATCCGATCCAGTATCGGTATCGGGCTCTGATACCAGCATAATTTACATAACGGATTTTCCAACACAACCTGCCGATATTTCCGATCCATGATGCATGTTTGTGGTTGCGCTGCAAATTGGCTTCAAACTATGGAATGGATTTCCTGAACGGAGGTGTGTCTCATGAACCCAGAGTAATAAGACCCCCCTCACATTCAGGAAATCCATTTCATAGTTTGCAGCCAGCTACAACGTGAGGACTGAGTTAGCAGCACTTTGGCTAACGGCTAACCAACTTTTACTCTAAACATGCCCGCTGTGTGGAAGTATTTTACACTAGAAACACCAGAAAAAAAGACAGCAACGTGCAATGTCTGCAGAGCCATAGCGCAACATTAAACCACGGTAAAGTTAGTTTTACATTGGACATTCGAGCTCCAGGGCTTCAGCGGTCTGTTATTTTCGTTCAGTCCGGAGAAGGCAGTCTGATTTTGGTCAGCGACGCTCAGTCTGTCCGTGTCGGAGGAGGGGCAGACAGAGTGCGGCTGACCGAGATCAGACTGCCTTCTCTGGACTGAACGAAAATAACAGACCGCTGAAGCCACGGAGCTCAATGTTTACTGAGAAGTTGCTAAACTTCATCATAATTAATGACCAACCACTATCAGTTGTAGAAAACGAAGGATTTCTCAACTTGATGCTTGCAACCAAGATATAGTTTACCCTCCAGGAGATATTTATCAGTACAACAGTAGACAATAATAAAAAAAATATGATTTGAAAATCACAAGAAATGTATATATATATATATATATATATATAT
>NC_056519.1:21924438-21929900 GCF_014905685.2 Nematolebias whitei | reverse complement strand
ATATATATATATATATATATATATATAAACAAAACAAAAACAGCTACATTATAAAGTGATGTAAATAACTAAAAACAGGAACATGTCTGTTGGTTTATGTCATGAACTTAGCAGATGTTTAAAGCCATTTAACATTTTATTTTATTTTATTCATTTATTCATTAATTTAAAAGAAACAAAACAAACAAATTCATGAAAAAGAAAACATTGAATGAAAAGAGTGCAGAAAGAAGAAAAATCTTATATCTGCCCCTTATTTAAAAAAATATAAAATAACTTTAAACAATCACTTAAATTAATCACTTTAATATCCACTTTAAAGCTAGGAATAAAAAGAAACATGTTTTGTGTTAGCAGAATTTAATTCTAACTTTAAAACTTATCCAACATTAATAAAATTTACCTCAAGTTGCCTTTTTGGACATGCATGCATATATTTGTACAAATTGTACTTGAGAGGAGATTATTACAGCCTCATATAAAATTGTAGATGAACAGATGCTGGGATGTATTCATCATTTAACGCGAGTTCCTCATTTTTCTGGACTGAATAAAACGTGCATTGAATTTAAGGAAATGCAAACGTGAGACGTCATTTAAATTTGACCCATCAAAATGAATGCGGTCATTTATTTACAGAATCAAATTTAACATCAAACATTTACATTAATTTGGCAAATTATGAAAATAACAACATAAGCAATCAATCAGGAAAAATCATACGGCCATGATTTTACCGTTGCTGCACCACAGACATTTATAAAACTGTACAACTATGATCTTTTACCCACACGGATGTGAATAAGCACTTTACACAGACATTTCTAAATATCTGGGAGAATTTCTACTTCATAGGAAAGTTTAAAGATGGAAAGAAGTTTAGAGGGAGTAAAGGATGGGGTTTGAGGGAAATTGAATGTTACCAGAACCGACACTCTCCATCAGAAGCCCAGCTCGCCTCGGTACGCTTGGTAGGAAACTTGACCCATTACCTCTCTGATGATAATCAGCAGATATGGTGTTCCGTTAACGCTACCGGTCCAGCGTCTCCTTAGAATGGCTGTTGCCCGTCAGAAGTAGTGGCGAGGCTCTGTTCGACACACATTCACCTCAGTGGAAAATGTTATAATCCCATGGAACTCGGAAGAGCTTCGTTGTCATGTCAGGAACTCCAACAGCACTCCATCAGAACTTTAGCTCTCGTGTAGTTTACAGAACTCCCACAGAACTCTTGAAGTCTGACAACTCTCCAACTCTGTAACTCCGTGAGTCTGTGAGTCTGTGTAGACCAGGAAGTACTGACATTTTAAAGACTCTTTCCCGGTTCACTTTTTGGGATTTTTCATTGGTCAGAAACGACCAGAAGGGGTGTGTTTTTGTGACGTAATAGGTTAGAGACAGCGAGAATTGTTATGAGACAGCTCAGAAATGTTCTCACAGACCGAGAGGGTTCTGTTTTGGCGTGCCTAAGACACAGGTGCAAAACATCTCTATTTACGTCTGAGAGGATTCTAAAACATGACAGTTTTAACATAACAACTTGTTTTTCGTTTGACTGTAACCTTGTAAACGCACACACTTGCTCATTCAAAAGACAGAAAATCAAGAAATGCTTATTCAGGTGATTTCTTCTCTGAATGAGGAATAAAAATCATTACTTACTGTTTATGTAAAATAAAAATGAGTAGTTCTTTTCAACCTGTAAAGCATTGAGTGAACTAACACAACTTGATTATCAAAACATTTGTAAGACAGTAATGATTATAAAAAGAGAGTGTTCTTTTCACTTGAATCTTCAAGAAAGAAAGTCTCAGGATGGGTGAACCTGTATTTATGGAGTCAAATACATGAAATGACAGCTTCTGTCCCACAAGGTTCTAAAGGTCAAGAGTTTTGACCTTAGACTGGGTTTCGACGTAGGCTTAGTCCACTACAGTCCCCCCTTTGGAAATCATCACCTGTCCATGGAGATGAATTCCAACTATGGACTTACGTCGTCGATTGTCCTTGAAGCTTGATGTAATCCAGCAAAGAAACAAGAGTCAAGAGTAATCCAGCAAGGAAAACAAAAGTCAAGGTAATCCAGCAAGGAAAACAAAAGTCAAGGTAATCCCACAATGTTCTTGGTAATTCCATTGTGTTGATTATAATCCCATATCGTCTCGATAATTCCATTGTAGCAATGCTTTAACCCCTTGGAAACAGAGTCTGTAATCCATTGGAAAAAGTCATATAATCCACAACGGTAAATCCACAACGATTGGAAGTGTTGATTAATCAGCATACAGAGGGGTACCCTTGGATTGAACTGAAGAAGCGGCCACCGGATGAAGAGTGGAGACCAACGTCAGGATTGCAGGTCGCCTCCAGCGAAGGTTGTCTCCAGCGACGTCCAGCCTGTGCCGTTCTGGTTCAATGTGTCATGCAATTATGTGGTTTAAGGTGGGCTTATGAAGGGGATTTTACATAAGGCCTTAAACTATATGCACCTGGTGTGTAAGCTATTATGGTTGGGAACAGCTACAACTACCAGTTAAGGGGTGGAGCATGCTGAAAGGGGTAACTACAGGGGTTTAAGCCTATAGAAAAGGGTTCCAAACTACTTTTCCATTTCTAACTTGGGTTAAGTTAGCTTTACATGGCAAAATATAGTTTGGTTCAAATGTCTGTTGTCTTTTAGACGAACGACTTGAGATTGGGTGTTTGGTTTCCCCATAAATGTTTTGGAAGTCTATGGCGAGACTTATCAAAAAGAATTAGCTATCCCCCCGAATAGAATTGTTCGAGTAGGTTTGGCTTAAGCGATGTGAGACCAATGTAGATTATGGTACTTAAGGTAACAATAATATACATTGACTCCGCAAGGATTGCAATTTAATGAATGAACTGCATGTTGGCATGGTTAAAGGCCTCTTAGTCTCTAACTTAACTTACACACAAGATACATTCTTACCTCAGAAACAACCAAAATCAACTAAACAACGTTTCAACACCGACAAGAGTAGTGACTAAGCATCTAGAAACATCGTTTCACTGCTCCTCCTCACCCTGGTTGTCAGTTTCAGTCGCGCTGTCCCGTGTGAGTGGCTTCTTTTCGGACCCGCTTACGCGAGGCATAATCATATCGAGGTGCGCTGCATGGCGATCCACGTCGACTCGGAGTGACGTTTGGCCCCGGGACAGGGATGCGAGTATCCCACACAATACGAGGGTTATCGTCATTAGCAGGGCTATGATTAATGTGTCCGCGCTCGACCACGCATAGTTAATTGGTTGGATCGGGTTCTTAGTTGTGGACCTGAGGGACTTGAGAACTTGGTTTATCGGTTCCACGTCGACGACTTGGGTGCCTTCAAAACGGATCCTTCCCAGAGTCTCTGGATCTATGTCTATAGACATATTTCTCAGGTACTCTGAGTCATCCAGAGTCGTGTCCCATCGTTCCGGATCGAGGTGATAGAGCGTCAAATAAACAATGTGTATGGTTGTTCCCTGGGGAACACTGATCCACATCGTTTTGTCCGGTAACGCCAAAGGTCTATTTGCCCCGGGTTGATCGTAGGCTATGATCGCCTGTCTTTGAGGAGCGTTCACTAGCCAACGAGAGCCAATTATTTCCGCTTTTGCATCTTTAGCCAGGTGTCGAGGCGTTACGGTCGTTGAGCACTTAGAATTTTCCGGAATAGGTGTTAATCCGCATATGCCCGCGGTTTTATTCCACATAAACGGTTTGCTCGGGCACAGATAGTGTATCTCCCGAGTGAGAACACACATCTGCAGGTTTGGAGCTAGGTAAACGGAGGGGTTGTCGTCGTGGTACGCAACCATCCTTGGTGTGTCAATTTGAACATGGTTTTCGCCGTGCCAATTGCCAACATTTACGACGTCCCTGAGTCTATATATGCCGTTTGAGGGAATTATCGGTAGGTTGATAATGAACGCCATTTCAAATGTTTTGTGATTGACGTAGATTGGGATTGCGCTACCGAGAGTGTAAGCCAGGTGTGCCTGTGTTTGCGTAACTTTTTCGTGCGTAGCGGAGCTGAGGATGTCGTTCACCATCTGTAGAGAGACTAGATACGGTGGGATCCTACCGGTGGCTAGTGTATCTACCGACGAACTGATATCTCTAAGCATGTCAGCAAAAATCCTATCCATTAGGTGTGCGACAGCGTAATCCGCTTCAACCTTAAGGGCTAACTCATTTACCGCTATTACGAGGGCTTTGATCTCTTGGGTGTGAGTCAAGAGGGTGAAGATTACCAGTAGTGGTATCATCATTGTCCTATGGAAACACAAAGAGATAGGTCTTAGCTTCGTAACGGTCAAGGGTAGGTCCTGTGAATTTAAACTATGGTTAAGTTTATTATCCATTAGTTATCTTCTGCTTGGATGACCCTTATTCCCACGAGGTCAGATTTTGTGAGATCTTTGTCTCCTGAGGAGTTGTTGCACGCCTTGTGTTGTTTAACCTGGTTACGATGTACCCATTTAACAGTTGGCTCTTTTTGGCCTTTACTGATTTTTATCTGGTAGATAATTGGGGACACTTTGTCGGTTATCAGATGGGGTCCAGTCCATCTGGGCATCAGCTTACGGGCGAGAGTTCCGGTCCCGGACTCTCCTCTCCCAGTTTTGGGTGCAAACGTGTAGTACCAGACCCTGTCTCCCACTTGGAGTTCCTCGTGAGAGGCCTTTTGGTCGTAGTACGCTTTGCGTCCTTCAGCTGATTTTTCCAGGTTTTTCTGTGCGAAAGCAAAAGTGTTTTTAAGGTGTCTTTCCAAGTCTTTCATGTATTGTTGTGTGGTGTAGGCTGTTGCCATGGCAGCATCGCCTGGTTGGTACAACAGGTGCAGAGGGAGAGTCATTTGTCGACCCGTCATCATCTCGAAAGGAGCGATGCCAGTCGACGTGTGTGGAGTGGCCCTTATGGCCATGAGGACCAGAGGGAGTTTCACATCCCAGTCCTTGTGGTTTGCGGCTACGTATTTTTTCAAAATACTCACCACAGTCCTGTTTGCTCTCTCAACCTGGCCTGAAGCCTGTGGGTGGTAGCCAATATGGAAGTTGGCTTTGACGCCTAGCGTCTTCCACAGTTCCTTCATTACTTCACCTGTGAAGTGTGTACCTTGGTCTGAGTTCACCCTAAGGGGAAGTCCAAACCTTGAAAATACATGATTCATTAATAACATAGCAGTGGTTTGTGCTGTGTCATTAGGGGCTGGTAGACATTCTACCCATTTGGTAAACGCGCAGGTTACCGTGAGAAAATATTTATTTCCTCTAGAGGTTTTAGTGAGTGGTCCGACCCAGTCAATCTGGAGGTCCGACCATGGAAATGCAATGCCTCTACTATGCAGTGGTGCTCTGTGAAGTGGTCTGGATGGTTGAAACTGGCCACAGATCAGGCACCCTTTTATGTAGTCCTTGACATCCTTTTTCATTCCAGGCCAATAAGCAAT
>NC_056519.1:21917719-21921438 GCF_014905685.2 Nematolebias whitei | reverse complement strand
TGTAAGGATGGCACTTTTTGCTGTTTCTGTTTGTGTCTGTGTTTCCCTAGTGTTTCCTCGTCAGTTTAATTGTTGCCACCTTTGTCTTGTCACACCTGCTGTTTGTAATCACGTCTTGTCTTGTCCTTGTATATAAACCTCCTGTCCTGTGTTATTCCTTTGTCGGGTCGTATTCGTTGGGTCTCTGCGTTCTCCTGCGTCTCCCCTGAGCTTTCCTGAGTCCTCCCTGAGTTTCCCTTTGAGCCATCCGTCTTCATGTAAGTTTTGCTGCCACGTCAGCTGTTTGTTTTGTTCTTCATTTATTATTAAAATACTTATTTTTGTAATCTGCCGAGTTTGAGTCCTGTCTGCACTTTGGGTTCGTTCCTGTCCACAAAATCCTGACATTAATATAGATTCTTTCAGCTGTTCCCTCTTCAATGGTCACCACAGCGAGTCCTCTTCCATCTCTGGGCGGCTGTGGCTGAGTGGTTATAACGGTCGTCCTCAAACGCAAGAGTTGGGGGTTCGAATCCAACAGCAGTCACATGCTGAAATGTCCCTGGGCAAGACATTGAACCTGTCATTGACTCTGATGTGTGTCCCATCAGTGTATGAATGTGATAAAGCTCAGATTATTCTCTTTAGAATGATTTGTTTAATTAGCTTTGTAGAGATCTAGTAGCGTGCTGTATGAATGGATAAATGAGGCAGAGATTGTGTTTTAAGAGCTTTGAGTGTCTTGATAAGATAGAAAAGCGCTATGGAAGTGCAGTCCATTTAATATTAATCTTACTCTGGATGACGCCTCTGGAGTGGTAGTTCTCATTTTTAAAAAGGGGGACTGGAGGAGAGTGTGTTCCAACCATTGTGAAATTAAAATGTTTTGGGAATCCAGGGTATTGGAAGAGAGACTCTGACCAATTGTTGAACCTTGGATTCAGGAGGAGTAGTATGGCTTCCGTCCTGGCTGTGAAACAGTGGACCAGGTCTTTATTTACCTTTGCAGAGTCACTGCCGAGTGTGAAGCGGCTGGAATGAGAGTCAGTTCCTCAAAGTCTGAGGGCAAAGTTCTCAACGAGAAACAGGTGGAATGCACCCTCCGGTTTTGTCTCAGGTGGAGGAGTTCAAGTATCTGGGTGTCTTGTTCACGAGTGATGGTAGATGGACTGACAGATCGGGGCCTCATCCTCAGTAATGAGGGCGTTGCTTCAGTCTGTCGTGATGAATAAACAGCTGAGTCAAAAAGCAAAGCTTTCGATTTACTGGTCATTCCAACTCTCACCTATGGACCTGAGGTTTGGAACATGAGTGAAAGAACTAGATCCTGGATACAAGCAGCCAAAATGGTCTTCTTTCATAGGGTGGCCGGGCTCAACCTTAGACATAAAGTGAAGAGCTCCATGATCTGGAGGAAGCTCGGAGAAGAGCTGCTGCTCCTCTACATTGAAAGGAGTCAGTTAAGGTGATTCAGGTATCTGATTAGGATGTCTCTTGGAAGAGGAGGTTAGAGGTTTTCTGGGCATGCCCCACTGGTAGGAGGCCCTGGGAAAGGGATGGTGTATCTTCTCTAGCCTGGGCTTTGGGTCCCCCAGAATGAGTTAGAAAGTGTCGCTGAGGAGAGAGATAGACATCTCTCCTGGACCTGTTGCCACCCGACTACAGATAAGTGGTAGAAAATGGATGGATGGATGGATGTGATCGTTTGTAAGAAGACAATGAAGAGTTCTCAGGGTGACAAGAACTGGTTTGGATCAGCACATCAACACCAGACTCAGGAGTGGTTTAAAAATGTTTATTGTAAATAAACAGCTTCTGGTGTAGGTCAGGGTCCGATCTCTCAAGACAGAAGAGTTAGTGAACTTGACGTGGATGGGGAAGCACAGAGGGGTTTTGAGATCTTCATCTTGAGTCTTGATGGAGTGGCAGATGCTGTTGTCACACTGATGCCAGTGACGTCACTCATGCAGAGTGAACTGCAGCAGCGGAGCAGACTGAAGACATTGAGGTCCAGAATGGGGAAATCCAGATGCGTGGTCTGATAGTCAAATATGGGGTCAAACATGGGGAAGCAGAGAGCAGAAGCCAGAGCCAAATCGTGGTCCATAGTCATGGTCGATAAGGAGGTGCAGTCGTTAATCATGGTCACATGAGCAGATTAATCCAAAAGGGTCAGATGAGGCGAGGAGTCAAAAAGGCAGGCAAGTGTTCGTGGCAAGGCGAGAAACAAGACTGTAAATGCTGAATTTCTACAAGGTTTGATAATCTGGTGCAGATTGAGTGAAGAAAGGGAGAACATAAAGGGCTGAGAACACGTGGAGCACATGAGCTGATTGCAGAGCGGGGCGAGGTGCAGAGTGGAGCTGAATGAGTGACAGGAGCTGGAAATGTTTGGCAGGAAAAAAACAAAAACATGACGGACCGAGACAGGAGATGGGGCAAAAACGTGACAGTGTTCATCTTCTTTATTTTTGTTACACTGTGATTTGTTCTCCGGGAATCCTTGAGAAATGTTTACCTGCAGTGGCTCCTCTGCATCTTAACTCTCAGCTGTGGTTCTGATAACACTAGAGCTGTGACACAGAAGGAGGGCTGAGGAGGATGAAGGTGAATCCTATGAAAAAACCAACTTTGTTTTAGCCAGTTGGAATGGGTCAGAAACTCAGACAGGACATGACATGAATAAGTTCTGTAATGTATTGACTGTCTGGGGGTCTGGATGTTCTCCAAAGATTTGTGATCAAATTGCTAAAATTAAAACTTGATTATTTGTGAATTCTGGCAGCACAATGGCACAACTGGTAGAGCTGCTGCCTCTCAGTGAGCAGGTCCTTGGTTTAAATCCTGGTCCGGGGGTCTTTCTGGGTGGAGTTTCCATGTTCTCTCCGTACATGCGTGGGTTTTCTCTGAGTACTCCAGTTTCCTCCCACAGACTAAAAACATGCATGTTAGGCTGATTGGTAACTCTAAATTGTCCCTAGCTGTGAGTGAGAAAGTGAATGGTTGTTTGTCTTTTTTGTCTCTATGTGTCCGTGTGATGGACTTGCGATCCGTCCAGGGTGTACCCCGCTCCTTGCACAGTGATTGCTGGACGTGGGCCCCGGCGACCCCTGTCACCCAAAATGGAAGAAGCTGGTAAAAGATAATGGATGGATGAATGGATGTGAATTTGTTTTTTTCTACAGCACTAACTCCAACTACCTCTATGTGTTCTCTAACTGTATCTCCTCTTTGTCTTTTTCCTCTTTTCCCTGACAGCTCCATTCTCAACATCCTTCTACCAGTATACCTACTGTCTTTCCTCTGGACATGTTCAAACCATCTCACTTCATCTCCCAGTTGTTCAATCTGTGCTGTACATCAAACCCCTCTCCTTCCCAGCTTCAGTCCCCGGTTGCACAAGCATTTCCTAAAGTAGTTTAAGTTTTCTCATTCTGTGCAAATATATTACAGCCTCTCTGTCAATTTTGCAAAAGCATATTTATATTCATTATTCCTCCCACAGACCAGTTGGCTAATTGGTAACTCTAAATTGTCTCTAGGTGTGAGTGAGAGAGTGAATGGCTGTTTGTCTCATGTGTCTCTTTAGTGTCCCTGTGATGGACTGGAGACCTGATCAGGGTGTCCCCTCTCGCACAGTGATAGCTGCACATGGGCACCAGTGACCTGGAAAGGGAGAAGCAGGTAAAGATAATGGATGGATGGATGGATGGATGGATGGATGGATGGATGGATGGATG
>NC_056519.1:21916458-21917619 GCF_014905685.2 Nematolebias whitei | reverse complement strand
GTCACTGTGGACCCACATCAGTATGCCTACAGAAGGAACTGCTCCACTGCTGATGCCATCTCATCGGTTGTACACACAGCCCTCACCCACCTGGAGCGCAGAAATTCTTACATCCTTCTGCTCTTTCTAGATTTCTCCTCAGCATTCAACACCATCATTCCACAGACCCTGGTGCAGAAGCTCTCGTTTCTTGGAGTGAGTCCCACACTGGGGAACTAGATTCTGGACTTCCTGACCAACAGATCTCAGACTGTTAGGATCCACAACACTGTCTCTTCCTCCATCACCCTTAGCACTGGCTTGCCCCAGGGCTGCATGCTGAGCCCCTTCCTGTTCACTCTGCTGACATATGACTGCTCGGCTAGACACCTCAGCTGCCATATAGTAAAGTTTGCGGATGACACAGCAGTAGTAGGACGCATCACGAACAATGAGTCAAAATACAGAGAGGAGGTGGAACACCTGGTGCAGTGGTGCTTAGACAATAATCTCTGCATTAATGTGAAGAAGACCAAGGAGATGGTGGTGGATTTCAGAAGGGACAAGGATCCTCTTCATCCCCTACACATCGGAGGAGCAGCTGTGGAAGTGGTCTCCTGCTACAGGTACATGGGGGTGCATATATCCAGTGATCTCACCTGGACACCCAACACTTGTGTCTGGTCAAGAAGGCCCGCCAGCATCTCTACTTCCTCAGAGAGCTGCAGAGAACTGGACTTGGGAGCTCTGTCTTGAGGAGCTTTTATCATTGTGTGGTGGAGAGCGTTCTCTGCACCTGCATCACTGTGTGGCACGGCAGCTGCACTGCTGCTGAGAGGATGGCTCTGCAGAGGGTGGTTAAGGCTGCACAGAAGACTTTGGGGAGCAGCCTTCCCACTACCTCGGTCCTCTACACTACACAATGCAGGGGGAGGGCGCTCCACATCATGAAGGCCTCCACTTATCCTGTCCTGCACACAGTCTGTTTTAGCCCCTCCCTTCACGCAGGTGGCTGAGGAGCATTCAGAGCAAGACCACCAGGCTCAGAAACAGTTTCTTCCCTGCAGCTGTCAGACTGCTGAACTCGAGCTGCACGTAATTCAGCTTCATCTTAATTTTTAGCTTTACGCACACACACACATATATATATATATATATGTATATATATATATATATATATAT
>NC_056519.1:21913266-21916358 GCF_014905685.2 Nematolebias whitei | reverse complement strand
TGGATGGATGGATGGATGATGATGGATGGATGGATGGATGGATGGATGGATGGATGGATGGATGGATGGATGGATGGATAGGTAGATGGATGGATGGATGGATGGATGGATGGATGGATGGATGGATGGATGGATGGATGGATGGATGGATGGATGATGGGTGGACGTTTAAGTTAGTGTGATGATGTCACTCTAACATTTCAGCTGTCTGAACTTTTCACAATATAGGCAAACTCTTATTGATGCATTTTTAATTGTTAGTTTGTATTAATGTGAAGTTTATTCATGTACAATACAATGTGATATATACAATAATATAATATACAATGTGAGCGTTTTTGTCTTTCTTTACCCTGTGTGCCTCTCATTAGTATTAAATTTAGTTTTCTGTCGAATCCCGAGACGAGTACAACGTAAATAACTAGAACGAGAGAAACAGCATTTTCTACAAAAGTGCATCATGATGCTGAATGTGTTTGAAAAGATGAAACTTAATTGCTAAAGTTAAATCCTTCGAAACAAATGCTAAAGTTAGCAAAGCACAGTTAAAAACTAAAAGCAGCTAAATAAAATGTAATGCCTATAATTTGCAAAAATACAATAAAAAAGCTAAAATTTGTAGAAAAATTCACCAAAGTACCACCCCCACCCCATCCCCCCCCTTCTCTTTATTTTTCCAACACATCTGGCCATGACTTTTATGGCCCTTTAAGCAAAATATGATTTCAGCCCTTTATTCATTTCTAATCCACCATCAGTCTGACCACCATTGATTAAGTCTGTGCAATGCACTGTTGTAAAAGTTTACTTGAGTGTTCAAAAATGACTAAATTAATCAAAGTTAAAACATTATACTACATTGTTCCTCCTGTCTTCCATCCCTGCTGTTTGTAGTGATGATGGTGGGACTCAAGCCACTGTTTTGTTGGCCTTGTGTCTTCAACTGGTTCTGCTTTTATACTTTTATCATAAGTTTCAGTTCAATTCAATTCAAAAATATTTTATTAATACCAAAAAGAAATAAGTGTTGTTGTAGCTCATCATCTTGGTTTCATTCAAGAGTTGTTATAGATGCTGATAGCTGTGGGCAGGAAGGATCTCCTGCAGCAAATCTGAAGAATCTGGCCACAGATACTGATCAGTCCACCTGGATCCAGCTTACTGTCAGATCCAGCAGGCCTCTCGGTCCTCCTGGGGAGCAGGACTGCCCGAATGCTGGGTGCAGTTCCTCCCTGAGCCAAGCTCCTCGTTAACACGGTCAGAAGGTGCCGGGGGATGATCCTGGTCCTCCAGTTATCATGAGCCGAGTTTCCCACCAGCTCCAGGATCTCAGAGGCCAGGTACTCAAGCGCCGCAGCCAGGTTGACGGGAATTGGTCCACGGCACCTCCTTTTCAACTCATTTGGGATTTGGGGCTGTAGTTGAGGTATTTGAACCTTTGAGATGCTAATCAGCTGCTCCTGGTTGTTGAAAAAAAAAAAAAACACATTATTGCCATGGTTATGCATCATAACATATGCCCAAAAGTAAAAAGTTTTCAGTAAAAATCCTTCCAGCTGTTCAGCATCTGATACCAGAGGAAATAACATCCGAAAAAAGCGATTTACATCCAGAGAAAAGAAGAATTAAAGTTTTCAAAAGCAATAAATCAGAATGAAAGTAACAGAGCTACTCCAACATGCAGCCACCCTGAATGGCACAGTTCTAGAATTTCCTGCATAATTTAAGTTCTAAAGTGTCACATTAACAATTATAGCCAAATGTTGTGCAACACAGGTTTCTCAAAGGTTTAAAAATTAGTTAAAATGCCACCTGCACTGTCAACTGCATAACTTTCCAAACGTCTGGCCTGTTTGATGGCTTACAATTGCACAAAAAACATATTTTTTTTGTTGCAGTCTCACTGAACTTGTCTTTGCAAGCAAGTGAGCAAGCATTCTGCCACTTTTTGACCATGTGCATTAAAGTGTGCTCAAATCAATTAGGATTTAATCAACTGTAGGCATAGGAAGGTTTAGGCCAGTTTTCCAATACTTATTCATTATTGTGTTTTTTTAGACCTTGGCTGTAGCATTTTGTCTGCCTTAGAGGAGTTTCAATGCAGGAGTGAAAATACAGCTCTAATGCTGTTGAAATGGTAACCTGTCAGTAACTATCTGTAGAGACATTTTTTAAAGAATGTTGATAAGTTCAAAACTCAAGTGACATGACTACAAGTCTGTGACTCGCAACAAAATTGAGAACCATTTAAGACAAATCTTGCTCTCCCTTGGGAATGTCATTCTCCAGCTGTATCAGTCCAGATAGATACTTAGTTTAGAGCATGTCTGCATAAATTGAGTCTGCTATACAAACTATTGCGGTGACCCGTTGCCGTGTTCATTTCCAGTGAGTGTATAGTTCTTCTAGTTTGGGACAACATACTTTCGAAACTTGAATAAGATCACTGTTCTCACAATATACAAGATGTTATTTAAAACTGTGCCTAAATATTTTTCAAATATATATATTTTGGACATTTTCTCTAAGACATATGATTAGCAAAGACAAACATGTTGGGTTTCACTTTGTATGCTGAACATTTTCACCGTCAGAGTCACCCCATCACCATACGTCAGAAGAACGGCCTTCGCCTTTTCTAACTCGTCACTGTGAAAGACTTGTTAAATTTTTTAGTGTTACAGTGGCAACGCACATCGTCAGGCGGTACTGCAGGATGCCCACAAGACATGACAACTGTAGTTATTACCCTGAACTGCACTAAAAACTATTAAATATGCAAGAAGTCATGGAGTTTTACAGGGAAGAGGAGGATGTAGAGCTAGAAGATGAGAAAAGAAACACTGGTGGAGATGAGAAGGTGGACGGATGTGAGGAAAGAATGAACTGAAGAAAAACAGACAATAAAGTCAAGACCGAACAATATTGAACCCCCACACATAGACAGGTGATATATAGACAGACAGACAGACAGACAGACAGACAGATAGACAGACAGACAGACAGACAGACAGACAGACAGACAGACAGACAGACAGACAGACAGATAGATAGATAGATAGATAGATAGATAGATAGATAGATAGATAGAT
>NC_056519.1:21905582-21913166 GCF_014905685.2 Nematolebias whitei | reverse complement strand
TTTTTAGCTTGAATGAACAACTCTGTGCAAAACTTTTTCCAGTGTACAAACACAATATCAGTGAGGAAAGATTATCTTATATTAATCAACAATTGCTGTGAATTTAAATAGATACAAGATACTCGTCTTGCCTCTTTTCCCTTCCAGCCCTGAACTACTGCACCTGTAAATAAAATCACTTACCTTTTGTATGGCTGATTCTATCTTCTCAGTCTGCATACTTGGGGTCAACCATAACTGAAATCATGATTGAAGCCATGTTATTGTATGAACATCCAACTTCATTAGAATGCATGACGTCATAAGTGGAGAACACTCTTTTATCCGCACTGATCAAGACTAAGCTATGGTGGAAAAGGCGGTATTTAAAATATTAAGACTTTCTTGGAATTAAAATGCAACTAGGTCGAGAGATGTTAATTGCTGTAGAGGTTGGAACATAAAAGCTGAACCAAAGTTGTTGACAAAATCAGACCACATTTGAATATATGCTAACATAAAATCATGCAAAATATGGGCAAAAGTCTAAATTGGGCACATGGACATAATGGTGACATCTTGAGTGGAGTGAGCGTGTTATTGAGCAGAAGCAGTAGGTCAACACAATGAGTCTGGTATGGAATCTGGCAGACATTTGAATAAGGGGTATCCAATCCTGGTCCTGGATGGCCACTATCCTGCATGTTTAAGATATTACACCTAGTTTGAATCAGTGTGTGATTAACAGACTTCTGAAGAACATAAGGGAGTAGCTCACTCAGTGATGCAGGTGTGTTGAAGCAGGGAAACAAGTAAAACATGCAGGATAGTGGCCCTCCAGAACCAAGATGGCATGTTTAGAAAAAGTTTGTTTTTTGACAATTCAGAGAGCTCAACAGGACAAAACAGTTTAAACATTAATCAAGTTCTAGTGACATTTCTAAAGTTGTTTCATTTAAGGAATCAGAGGTAATAAAAGGATGATGTGAATTTACCCCCTTAGTTTAAATGTCTTTTTATAAGGGATCTCATGAAGTCATCACTACTTAGAGATATAGAACACTGCTGAGGAGAGATTGAACTTTTCATTAGTCTAGTACTAAAAAGAAGCTAAATGTTAATTTTGATATAAAACTTTGACACTTTTATGGCTAGAACAGTCGTGGGAACAGTCTTGTCAAAATATCTTCTCTAGGGGGTTAGAGTGACATCACAACGTTATTTAAGTTTTCCAAGGGACTCATGTTTGCATCTCAGTTTTGGCCTGTTGCTAATTTCTTTCCATTGTGATTTTAGCCAAATGCTTTTAGTTTAACAATATAATTTGACTTCAATCTTAAAGAAAAGCATTGGAATACAATTATAGTTGCAAAAGCTTCTCGTTTTAAAGTCAGAGCTTTCCCCAAAGTCCTCGTCTTTCTGTAGACTATTGGGCACCCAATTTATCCACCCAAAATGTTTTGTTTTAACTCGGTAAATTAGCTGCAGATGTTGGTCTGCATGGAACATCTACCATATCTTAAAAACAAGACATTTTCCACAGCACAGGAAGAAAAACACCTTAATGTTTGAAACAGATTGGCTGGAGAACAAAAGACTTAACACATTGATAGCATAAAACTGCCGGCTTACAGACAGTCAGCTGGATTCCCACAAAAGGTTTTAATAAAACCATATGAGATATCTTTTAAACCTTATTTTGTGTTACTTTTCTAAATGAATAACAATTCCTAGATCATCTAAGTTAATATTTATTATTTCCACATACTTTTATGGCAGTAAACCCCATCTATCATTTACAGAGGAAAATAATGGTTCTTTGACAAAGTTGGGTTTTTAGTGGATTTTTTATTATTATTTATCATTCAGAGCAAGAGACACACACACTAAAGTAAAATGGTAAGTGCTTTTATTTACAAGTGTAGCATCAACAAAAACACAGGGACAATCTGTAGGAGATGGAGAATAGCACGTGTCTTAGAGGCGTTAGGTAGATAATTTATGAAAAGATGAGTAATCTTATAGTTCCTTTGTTGATTTACCGGCCAGAGGCCTCACGTACAAAGACTTACGTCGATTTCCCTCTGAAACATGGCGTATGCTTAAATAAATAAAAAACAGCGTACGCATAAATAAATCCAGCTGTATGAAACTGTACGTATGCACGTATCCAAGCACACTTTCTTTGTACATCCCAATCAACGTGGAAATGAACACACATTAGGGAATACCTGACTCATCCCTTGACACACGTCCATTTAAATATACAAATAGATTTAAATATGCCCTGTACCTGAGGAATTTTAACCTCTTATAGCAATGTGTGTGCAGTCGACAGCTCCAATTACATTAGAAAAACTGTCTGTCGTTGCAAATTACACTTTAATGTTGGCCTGTTCAACTGCATTGTAGGGAATTTCATGGTTGATCAATGGATAATTCCATGCCACACAACTGGCATTGCTCGGCTCAGGGTCGACTGGCACAATCCCGATCAGTCGGCCAGCTTCCTCTGGAATGCACCTGTTGCTATAGGAACCCCAGTGTGGTCAGCACTTTTATGTGCACGTACGGGCAGCACACGGCTCCTCGCTGTGTCTCGCTCCAAGACCGGCTGCAGCTCCACGCACAGTTCCAAAAGGAATGGCCTTAGAATCTTAAAACGGCTGCTGAGCCAGTCGTCATCATGGACCATAAAGTCCTCTCTGACTCTTTGTGTGTGGCACCATTTGCTATATCCTCTAATAAGTGCAAACCCACTGTTTAAGGTATTTTCGGCACCTCTTTGCATACACTTTTATATCTACTTATTTAATTGCATACATGTGGATGTATTAATTGTTCATCATGTGTGTTTGGTGGGTACAATAATAGTTTTCACATCATTAACAGTTTCCCAGTGTCACCAATGGACCAATAACCATAGAAATGTGTGTACGCCAGTAATGAAAATGGCATGGGGCTGTGCATATTTCCATAGTCATTTAATTATTGAGAAATCTGAAGTTTTGCATAAAAAAGGGTGTACATCATGTTTTTGTGCATACTTTGTAAATGATGCCCCACGAGAGGAAGGTGCATGATTCCAGGACAAGTATGGAGGCAAAAGAGGAATTGCAAAAGAAACTTTCAAACCTGGGTGTGTTTGTGTTCATCAATAGCATGGTTAAGGTTTTTTGTTTTTTTTCTTGAACTGATCTGGTATTCTCCCTAAGGTTGGAACCAAAAGGAAGGAAGAATAACCTTCACATCAAGGTGAAGAAGACAAAGGAGATGATCGTGGATTTCAGAAAGAACAAAAACACCTACCCCCCCTTGAACATAGGAGGATCTGTGGTGGAAGTGGTCTCCAGTTACAAGTACTTGGGTGTACATCTGAATGACAACCTCAGCTGGGGCAACAACACCACCAGCCTGATCAAGAAAGCTCATCAGAGACTCTACTTCCTCAGACAGCTGAGGAGAGCTGGTCTGGGAAGCTCAGTCCTCACCTCCTTCTACAGGTGTGCAGTGGAGAGCATCCTGTGCTCCAGCATCAACGTGTGGCACGGAGGCTGCACAGCTGCAGAAAGAAAAGCTTTTCAGAGAGCAGTGAAGGCTGCACAGAAGTTTGTTGGAGTCAGTCTCCTCACCATCACAGACGTCTACACCTTCAGGAAGAGGTGTAGATGTCTAGGAAGAGGCCCTCTTCCTCTGCAGGAAGAGGGCCACCTGCATCATGAAGGACCCCACTCACCCAGCACACACTTTTGCCCTGCTTTCCTCAGGCAGAAGGTTGAGGAGCATTAAGTGTCGAATCACTAGACTGAGGAACAGCTTCTACCCTGAAGCTGTTAGACTCATGAATCTCTAACCACGAAAATCACTGTAAGGGAAAAAACAGAAAGAACGGATTATCACTGTAATGCCACTTTAATTGGTGATATGTAACTTATCTGTGTTGCTGATTATCCATGGTGCTGATCTCATGCTGCTGACTATCTCATGCTGCTGTATTCATTCATACCAAGCTACTCACTACAGACTCATGTTCAGGCTGCTGTTTAATATACCATATTATTTTACATTATTAGTGTTTAGCATACATTTTAGACCTTTTAGTATACCGTTTGGTGTTCGTTTAGTGTATATCTTAGATCCTTATATACTGTTTCTTTTTTATTTCATTTTTTAGAATATTTTATTTTGGATTTTTCAATAACAATATTACAGTTATTAATTGACAAGACTAAATCAGCTCAGGACCAAGTACAATATCACTTGAGTAGTAAGACATACCTGAAATATAAACATGTTTACAGTGACATAACACAAAAAGAAGAAAAGAAAAAAAGGGTGGGGGATGGGTAATCCTTAAAAGGATTAAAAATATATATATAATATTCAGAGATACAGTGAGAGACAAATGGTATCTCTATTCATAAATCCTGTCGATCACAGCTCGACTAGGAAAGTTAGTCAGTCCAGTGTGCAGGTAGGTTTGCGTATACCTTAGACCATTTATAACGTATACTGTTTCTTTTAACACTTTTTATTTTTGCCATGTTTGGGTGTAACTGGGACCTTGAGTACACAATTTTGTTCCACCTCATGTACCACATGTGATACGAATGACAATAAAATACCTTGAACTTGAACCTGAAAAAGATCAGTAGTCAGTGTTGGAGAAAAAGAAGCAGTGAAGTTTCCACTGATACGTCTGTTAATGAGACTCTTGAAGAAGACAAAGACCATTCACGAAGGTGAAAAGGTCAACGAGCACTTGGTGGTCGAGCCTCGTTTTCTTGGGTTTGACCTTGCTATACACAAAAAAAGCTACAGGGATCAAACTCTGTGCAAGGTCAGGTGCTAAATTATCCAGATGACAAGCAAGGGTGAGGTTCTAAACATACTGCTTGCTTCCTTGCATCATAAACAAGCACTAGGTAAGTGGATTGTCACCTTTGTTAATTTAGTAGAAAAACATTTGTTGTTTGGTTCCAAACATTTGGTCTGAGGTTAAACTCACTGTCTTGTAGCCTGTTTGTCCCCCATCGCAGCTCAAGAGAGGAAAATGGAAATACTGTCCATCCGTCCATGTTGTGAGCACAGTCCATCCATCTATCCATCATCTTTACCTGCTTCTTCATTTTAGGGTTGTGAGGGTCACTGGTGTCCATATCTAGCAGTCACTGTGTGAGAGGCGTGGTACATCCTGGACAAGTCTCCAGTCCATCACAGGGACACATAGAGACAAACGAGACAAACAGCCATTCACTCTCTCCCTCACACCTAGGGACAATTTAGAGTTATCAATCAGCTTAACATGCATGTTTTTGGTCTGTGAAACCAGAGTACCCAGACAAAATTCACTCATGCATGGAGAGAACATGCAAACTCCAACTAGAAAGGCCCCTGACCGGGAATTGAACAGGGGTGACCAGCTCGCTGAGAGGCGGCAGCTCTACCAACTGCGCCACCGTGCTGCCCTGTGAGCATAATAACTTGAAAAATAATGAGGTACCAACTTCCATTTGGTACTTCCATACACCTCAATGTATTGCTATATGTGTAAGAAAGTTACCGACTGAAAACTGGGTTGCCACATCAAAATCCAAGATGGCTGCCACCATGCAAAACTTGTGAATACTTGTATTACTTGTACTTGTGAGTACTTGTACACTACTTGTAGTACTACTTCAAATTGGGTAACTTGAAAAATAAGCAATGTGATTTTCATTTTGTGTGGCTGCATAATTTCAAATGGCTAAAACTGCCATTTTAGACATAATGAGCTGAAGTTTGTTGTGGTGGTAGCTAAGAGCGACCCCCAACACAAAGTAAATCAAAAAAATTAAAAGGCTGCCAAGTGGCAGGTCCTGTCAGAGTTTCTCTATAAACTTTTATAGGTTTTATTTAGGACTCAATACAATAATTTCAGTCTGACTAACAAATTTAAGAGTTTTATAACAAAACAGTATTTAGAAGCAAATCTGAAACAGTTTCTAAAAATTTAGATTAGCCAATGAGCTAAACTAATTGATTTCATTTTACTCAATATTTTGAAATATTTTGTTTCTATTTGGCCACATCTTTCCCTTCAAACTGTAAGATCAATTTTGAGTTATTAACAAACAGACTGTTTATGTGTGAGACTCGGCCTTTATGTCTTATTTAGGGTGCTGTTGTTTGAGACTGTTCAGTCTTTCTACAAAATGTAAGTATTTTAAGGAGACATGCTGAATTTTGCTGTCTATCTATAGACAGACAGACAGACAGACAGATATACAGACAGACAGACAGACAGACAGACAGACAGACAGACAGACAGACAGACAGACAGACAGACAGACAGACAGACAGACAGATAGATAGATAGATAGATAGATAGATAGATAGATAGATAGATAGATAGATAGATAGATAGATAGATAGATAGATAGATAGATAGATAGATAGATAGATAGATAGATAGACAGATAGACAGACAGATAGATAGACAGATAGATGGTAGAGAGAACGATCGCACTTTAAGGACGGTGTTGTGTAAATGAAGTAGCTAAAGATAATCATAATTATGTTCTCTAATTTGTTTTAAACATTTGCAGAAGAACTGCTTAAACTTGCCATTTCGCGTTACTGTTGGTATAAAAACCAGTGACTTTACATTTTTCATTATGTTTGGTCAAAGCTTCAAGGAGCCGCAAACTAAGGACCAAAGAGCCACATGTGGCCCCAGTGCCGCAGGTTGCAGACTCCTGTTTTAGACAATCTA
This sequence comes from Nematolebias whitei, assembly GCF_014905685.2. NCBI lineage: Eukaryota > Metazoa > Chordata > Actinopteri > Cyprinodontiformes > Rivulidae > Nematolebias > Nematolebias whitei. The sequence goes on along the minus strand of NC_056519.1, from coordinate 21,906,433 downwards.
TTAGCTCACAAATGCTCTTAAACATAAACTCTATTTCTCCAAACGGAGGGCATTCGAAAAGCTATCTACAATGGACAAATAAACTATTAATTTATGGCTCTACAATGAAACCAAAGTCAAAATGGCTGAATTATTCCTTTAATAATGAAAGGTAATTTACGTAACTAATAAAGCACAGTGTAAATAAACAGTGTATTCATGCATTATTGTGCTAAAACAACCCGTAAACTTTATTCAGTCATATAAAAGAATGCAATCAGTGCAACACACAGCTGCATGCACACTATTTCACACTGACGCTCAGCCTCCTGGGACCAGTAGTCCACTCTGAGCTGGTGTTAGTACAAACATGTCCTCCCAATGTGAGGTCTGCGTTTGCTCTGACATGTTAAACATGTTCCACTCTGTCAGAGCCACGGCTTGTAGGGTCATTAGTACACACACATACCACACAGAGTGTGAGTGTAACCCAAGGCCTATATATTTGTCTACATGTCTGGGAGGCAGCGCAGCTCAGTGGTTTAACCTCACCTTCTGTTTACTTTTTCTTTTTGTTCGTAGCCTTTTATCTCCATTGATTCCTTCCCTTTTTAGTATTTTATTACTTTCTCTCCATCAAGCCACACGTTTCTTCTATTTGCGTCAGTTTTACTTCCTGTTTTATCCTGAGTTCTGCTCCTTGCATCAAACTTATCAAACAGTTTCACTTTCTCTGCTTGAATCATTTCCTTCTTAACTTTGCTTCGGTGGCCCTGAGATGTAAATGAACAGCATATGAAAAAACAGAATTACATTTGAAAAAACGGAATTACTTTTGAAAAAACGGAATTACATTAAGCCAAAGCGGAAGT
>NC_056519.1:21903398-21905572 GCF_014905685.2 Nematolebias whitei | reverse complement strand
GGAATTACTTTTGAAAAAACGGAATTACATTAAGCCAAAGCGGAAGTGGCCCAAGCGGAAGTGGCCAAAGTGAAAGTGGCCAAAGAAGAAGTGGCCAAAGCGGAAGTGGCCAAAGCAGAAGTGGTCAGAATCACATTTGAAAAAAAACCCCAAACATAATTACATTAAGTCAAAACAGAAGTGGCCAAAGTGGAAGTGGTCAAAGTGGAAGTGGTCAAAGTGGAAGCGGCCGAAGTAGAATTGGCCAGAATTACATTAGAAAAAATGCAATTACATTTGAAAAAACAAAATTATATTAAGTCAAAGCAGAAGTGGACAAAGTGGAAGTGGCCAGAATCACATTTGAATAAAACAGAAATACATTAAGTCAAAGCAGAAGTGTCCAAAGTGGAAGTGGCCAAAGCGGAAGTGGCCAAAGTGGAAGTGGCCAAAGCGGAAGTGGTCAGAATCACATTCGAAAAAACTGAATCACATTTGAAAAAACTGAATTACATTTGCAAAAATGGAATTGCATAAAGCCAAACCAGAAGTAGTGGGGGTGGGGTTTGTGTGTATTTTTTAACTTTATTAACAACATAAACAGAACAATGTACAGTACACACAACGAAGGTACAGTTAGCAGGCTAGGTATTACTAATTCTGCGCCATTAAAACTAAAATGGAAAACTTCAAACTAAAATGTGTGTCAACAAAATTTAATTACCTTGAAGATCCTGCCAAGTTTTTCCAGCATCATAGCTTCTTCTTTAAACTTAAACAAAACATAACTCTCTATTTCTACAGGCTAAAGGCTAGCATGCTAACTGTACCTCCGTTGTATGTGTACTGTACATTGTTCTGTTGTTCTGTTTAATGTTGTTAAAAAAAAAACACAAAAAATAAAAACACCACTTCCGCTTTGGCTTAATGTAATTCTGTTTTTTCAAATATTGTTCATTTACACCTCAGGGCCACTGTACAAACCTGTCTGAGCTGATTGTATTAGTCTATTCTGAGTTCTGTGTCCTGCATGCATCGCTTTTTAATAATCAAATAAATGAACAGATATTTAACTCTCCACAGAACAAAGAGTGACATGCAGGGATGAATGTAACAAATACGATGACCTCCAGTCATTTTCAGCAGAAACACTGCTGTTGGTGGATGGGATCATTTATTGATGCTGTTCACAGTGAAAACTAATAAATGAGCTATGACTCTGTGGGGGGGAAATAATATAAACTTAATCAAACAGCAGCTTAATGCACCTGGTATTTACTGTGCAAACAGTTTGTTCAAACCATAAAAACTGGGGCGTTGCTGGCTTTAGTTTTGGAGAAAATTCTCAGAGCGTTTGTTAAACATTTTAATCACAACATGGAATAATCTTTCACTTTTTATGTAAGTTCCACATTTTATCAGTCACCAGTTGAGCCAGGTTTACATCTTATTTATAAAATCAGACTTTTATCACGTCCAAAGCAAAGAATGAAAGGAAAAACTAACAGAAGATCAGAGAAAAAATAAATCAAATCTGTAATTATTGTCAGAGGTAGGGGGAGTGGTGGTGCAGCGGTTAGAGAAGGTGAGCCTGTGATCAGAAGGTCGCTAGTGCAACTCTCTGGATTGACAACATCAAAATGTGGGTGAGAAAGGTGAAACACCCACACCTGCCTCCACCCTCATCTGCCCCACTCTGGGCCCTTGAGCAAGGCCCTTAACATCCACCATCTGCCCGGGTGTCCTAGTTAGCAGCTCTCTGCTCCACACAGAGGCTGTGGTAGCTCGGTGGTCTGTGGATGAGTCAGGAAGGACATCTGGCATAAAAACAATCACCGAGTCTTTGTGCGACTTAGTTCGCTGTGACAACCCCTGAAAGAAAATAGCAGTCGAAAAGTCCAGTGGAATTTTTTGAAAAACAGATTTTTTTACTGCATGTACACCTTCTGTCTACAAATTTTTAATGAAAAAATATTTTTATTTAAACTGGAGATTTTAAAAACTAAATTATTAGTGTGAACTGGAAATTTTCTGAAACACTACTCACAATCACTTTGGTTCCCAGAAACCAAACAACCATTCACTCTCTCACTCACACCTAGGGACAATTTAGAGTTACCAATCAGCCTAACATACATGCTTTTGGTCTGTGGGAGGAAACCGGAGTACCCGGAGAAAACCCACGCATGCACGGA
>NC_056519.1:21900011-21903298 GCF_014905685.2 Nematolebias whitei | reverse complement strand
GTTACCAATCAGCCTAACATGCATGTTTTTGGTCTGTGGGAGGAAACCGGAGTACCCGGGGAAAACCCACGCATGCACGGAGAGAACATGCAAACTCCACCCAGAAGGCACCTGGACCGGGGTTTGAACCAGGGACCTGTTCGCTGAGAGGCAGCAGCTCTACCAGTTGCGCCACCGTGCTGCCATCTTGAGATATTTTCAATGCAAATATTTAGTGTTTTATTCGACTGAAAAAATGTGTATGTTTTGCAGCATTTCACACCTGCTGTTAATAAACATGAAATTGCTTTTTGTTGCTGTTGTTTGTTGGACTTGAATATTCACATTCAAGTCATGCTGCATCTCTGAGGTGGATGTGAAGGACAGCTGCCAATCAGAGGATCTGGATCTTGGTTTCCTTGGGAATTCTGCTGTCCTCTGGTTTCTTTTCCTCAAGGCACTCTGACGTAGAGTCATCCAGCCACATTCAATTATTTGTCAATAATTCATATCTTATCAACAATTTTACTTTCTACAACAGTTTTTTTATTTATTTTACTGACATGACTGTAATTTAATTCTCTACAAGCACACTTACCAGTGAAGGGCCTAGCGCTCACAGGAGGTGCTGCTCATGTAAACACCCACTGGCCTTTAAAAATAAAGGGCACCGCAAAAGCTGGTTTCAAAATAAAATCATTACAGTTGATGGAGGTGGCCAATGGGTTGAAAAATGCCCGTGTTACCAGACTTAAAAGTCAGCCGAGACGATGGTTTGTGTCCAATCTAACAGCTTTATATCTAGATTTGTTTGAATTTGTTTTTAAACTAATCCCAATCAACATCTTTTCTTTACCCTGAAACGTAACGTTCTGGTCTCTTACATCTGACTCCAGCCATAACAAATTATTACAATACAAATGATACTAGGCTCATTATGTACTTAGTCATGGCTAATAAACCATGACACTGATCTATCATTACATCAGCCAAACAGTAGTTGCCAAAAGAAGACATAAATCAAATTTCCTTGCTCTGAAGCTTTTAAAACTTCTGGAACGTAGCCAAAATGAAATGTGAATCAACCCCTTAAACTGGTTTCAAGGCAGTAAAACCAGCTGCATAAAGCCACCAGGGGCTGAAAGGGCTGTACTTTTAACTTCATCCATTATTTTTATATCTGCTGCCCAGAACGGAACGCTTGTCCATCACAGGGCCAACACAAACTTGAGATGAGCTATTGACATACCAACGACACTACATGTTTTTACAGAGTATATATGGAGAAATGCCATATATGCACAGAGATAAAATAAAGATACAAAAGTCTAAGACTTGAACTTGTTTGATGTGAAGCAGAAATGTTGACCCATACCAATGTGTGATCTATACAGTTAAAGATGATGATTTTTGTATTCATCATTTACACTATTCCTTCTTCTTTCAGCTTTTGCCTCTTCAGGGGTCTCCACAGCGAGTCCTCCTCCATCTTACTCTGTCCTCTGCATCCTCTGTCCTCAGTCCATCTACCTCCATGTCCTCTCTAACTGCATCCATATATCTCCTCTTTGTCTTTTTCCTGGCAGCTGCATTTATAACATCCTTCTACCAATATACACGCTGTCCCTCCTCTGGACATGTCCAAACCATCTCAGTCTGGTCTCTCTAACTTTATCTCCCAGTTGTTCAACCTGTGCTGTACCTCTGATGATCTCATTCCTAATCGTATTCATCCTCGTCACTCCTAAGGAGAACCTCAACATCTTCATTTCTGTCACTTCCAGTTCTTTCTCCTGTTTTTTTGTCCATGTCTCTGTCTCCAGACCACACAACATAGCTGGTATCATCTCTGTCTCGTAAACTTTTCCTTTGACCTTTGCTGACACCCTTTTGTCACAAATCACTCCTGAAACTTTTCTCCATTCACTCCATCCTGCCTGGACTCTCTTCTTCACCTCTTTACCACACTCCCCATTTTTCTGGACAGTGAACCCCAAGTACTTGAAGTCCTGCACCTCTGTGACCTCTGCTCTTTGTAGCCTCGCTGTTCCACCGGTCTCCCTCTCATTCCCACATGTACTCTATCTTACTACAGCTGACTTTCATTCCTATTCTTCCAAGAGCATACCTCCACCTCTCCAAGTTCTCTTCCACCTGTTCCCAATTCTCACCACAGATCACAATGTCATCTGCAAACATCACAGTCCACGGGGATTCCTGCCTGACCTCATCTGTTAGTCTGTTCATCACCAGAGCAAACAAGAAGAGGCTCAGAGCTGATCCTTGATGCACTCCCACCTCCACCTTGAAGCTATCTGTCACTCCTACAGCACATCTCACCACTGTCTTGCTGTCCTCATACATGTACTGTACCAGTCTAACATACTTCTCTTCCACTCCAGATTTCCTCATGCAATACCACACCTCCTCCCTCGGCACTCTGTCATATGCTTTTTCTAAATCCACAAAGACACAATGGAGTTCTTTCTGACCCTCTCTGTACTTCTCCATCAGCATCCTCAAAGCAAAGATGGCATCTGTGGTGCTCTTTCTTAGCATGAAACCATACTGCTGCTCACAGTCACCTCTCATCTAAGTCTAGCTTTTACAACTCTCTCCCAGTCCAAGTACTTTTGCATTCTTCAGATATTTCAGCCAAAAATTGTTCAGCTCATTCAGGAGATTACAATTTTGTTATCCTTTTCAATGTATTTAAAGTTCCATCCATCCATTATCTTTACCCACTTCTTCCATTTTGGGTCATGAAAGTCGCCGGTGCCCATGTCTGGCAATCACTGTGCGAGGGGCGGGGGACACCCTGAACAGGTCTCCAGTCCATCCCAGGGACACATAGAGACAAACGAGTCAAACAATCACAATCATTCACTCTCTCACTCACACCTAGGGACAATTTAGAGTCACCAATCAGTCTAACATGCATGTTTTTGGTCTGTGGGAGGAAACCAGAGTACCTGGAGAAAACCCACGCATGCACAGACAGAACGTGCAAACTTCACCCAGAAAGGCCCCTGACTGGGTTTTGAACCAGCAACCTTCTCGCTGAGAGGCAGCAGCACTACCAGTTGCACCACTGTGCTGCCATATTTAAAGTTATATGTACAACTAATTCCCCCATAGAACATAGATTTTCAGATATCATTCTGCTACTATTAGCTTGTAGTTGGTCGGTTGATACTTTAGCTTTTTGCTACAAATTGATATGCAGTCTTATACATTCTAGTTTATTTTAGAAGTTTGCACATCTATCTATCTATCTATCTATCTATCTATCTATCTATCTATCTATC
>NC_056519.1:21898313-21900001 GCF_014905685.2 Nematolebias whitei | reverse complement strand
CTATCTATCTATCTATCTATCTATCTATCTATCTATCTATCTATCTAAAACAGCAGCTTTAGATGTTATCAGCCCATTAAATGGACCTTATTGTCCCTCCTACCTCCTAGCAATTTTAAAGTTACATTTTTATCGCTGATAATATTCAGTGTTGCGCACGGATAAAACACTAAGTGTATTTTTTGATTATTATTAGCTTTATTTAACACATTTCCTAAACCTAGCCTTGCACCTGACCCAGAGCACTGACCCTAAACTTAATCCCCAGACCCTTTACTCTGAACCTATGCACGTGAGCCTATTATCAACGCTAACAACAACCCTTTAAACCCACTAGGAGGTACAGGAGGGGCAGTCTGACCACTACATACGGGGATTATAACTGATAACAGGCCATTTAATGGCTGATAACATTTGAAGCGGGTGTCTAAACTGACAACAGGAAATGGTACTATCAGTAGTTTATTTGTTTAAATATTCACAAGAACTCTGTCATATTTCTGCAGCAGACTGATACAGATGCTTGGACTGCCTGAACTGTTTTTTTAAAGAATTATTGTGCATTCTGAATGATTCCCATCGTTTCTGTATCAGAATGAGCTGATTGTGACTCAAATTCACTGAAACGTGTTTAAAACACAGTGAAGAGTTTCATCGCTGACGCAACGCTTTGTTGCCTCTGACACAGACTGGTTCTTCAAATCCAACAGAATTTTTTTTTTTAGTTAACAAACTTGAGGCTGATTGCTGGTAAAACAGGAAGCAGTTGTGTGCTTTTACTGAGAATTACAGATTTGGGTGTAAAATGCCCATGAGGATTAAAGTTTTGGGTCATTTTGATGCAAGGGCAGCAGGAGGGTCACGTGCTTTAATGATGTAAACATTATAGCTTTTAAAATCATTTGAGTGAAAAAACTCAAACAACCTGAATCAAACTGCCCTCCATTCATCCATCCATCCCTCCATCCATCCTCTTCCACTTATTCTTAAGTCAGGTCTCCAGGGCAGCAGCTTGAGCAGGGAGGTCCAGACATCTCTTTCCACAGCCTCTTCCAGCTCTTCTAGGAGGACTCCAAGGTGTTCCCAGGCCAACCGAGAGACATCATCTCTCCAGTGTGTCCTGGGTCTTCCCCGGGGTCTCCTCCCAGTTGGACATGCCTGAAGCACCTCCCAGGGATCATCCTTACCAGATACCCAAACCACCTCAACTGGCTCCTCTTGATGTGGAGGTGCAGTGGTTCTACGCTGAGTCTCTCCAGATTAATGAACTTCTCACCCTGTCTCTAAGGGAGAGTCCAGCTACTCTGCAGAGAAAACTCATTTCAACCTCCTGTATCCAAGATCTCATTTTTTCAGTCACTAACCAGAGCTCATGACTAGAGATGATGGTAGGAACATAGACTGACTGATAAACAGAGAGCTTTGCCTTACAGCTCAGCTCCCTCTTCACTACAACGGACCGGCACATTAAATCAAACTTAATTAAGTTTGATAATTTCTCAGGGCAGCACGGTGGCACAACTGGTAGAGCTGCTGCCTCTCAGTGAGCAGGTCCTTGGTTCAAACCCCGGTCCAGGAGCCTTTCTGGGTGGAGCTTGCATGTTCTCTCCGTGCATGCGTGGATTTTCTCCGGGTGCTCCAGTTTCCTCCCACAGACCAAAAACATGCATGTTAGGCTGATTGGTAAC
>NC_056519.1:21877220-21898213 GCF_014905685.2 Nematolebias whitei | reverse complement strand
TTAACTACCAGTGGTAGGTAGTGTTTGGTGGACTCTGACTGCTCCAGCTCACAGAGGAGGCTGTCTTGTTGAGTCAGAGTTTGGACCACTTGGGTTTCTTTGGTTTCACATGGTGTCAGAGGAGTACTCACCGGGCTCGTGTCCTCGGCTGAGGAGTCCTTTGTGCCTTCCGCGGTACCTGCTGTTGGGCAGTCTGTGTCACACTCCGGAGGCGTATCGATTGGCAGTGGGTTGCTCACTGTTGTCCACATTGTTTGATCACCATAATCTATAATCGCGCCGAAGCGATTTATAAAATCCTGGCCAACCAAAAATGGGAATGAGTCAACATGAGTCACGTGTACCGGATGGTACAGTGTCATATTGCCAATCTGCATGTGAACCATTGCTATAGCTGTCAGGGTTGTTTTCATTTCTGAGAGACCCTGCATTTCTATAGCACATTCAGAGAGAGGTATTATCCTGTTAACACTGGCAGCGGCCGTCCTCAGCTCCTCGAACAGTTTAGCCGACATGATTGTTATGTCTGCCCCACCGTCCAAGAGTGCTTCGTGTGTGAGGACACCTTCGAGTGTTACTGACAGGTACGCCTTTTTGGCGACCCCCCTTCTGATAAAGTTGCACAGAAACCTCTTGGGTTTTTTCTGACGCTTTTTCACGCGTTCAGACTTATCTGTGTAATTTTGGTTTGCCTGAACCGTCAGCACAGCAGAAGCTGTTTCTGAGTGTTCAGCCTGTGATGACACGTCATCGTTCGTGTGTGTGTTTACCCCCCCTTCTTCCGATGAGGGGTTGTTTGAGGCAACCACAGCAACGTCTTGGTGTGTTCCACCGACATCTGTTATGTTGTCATTCGCGCCCTCAGATGTAATAGGAATTACATTACTGCAAAGTGCTCCTGGTTGGGTTCCCGTGTCAGTGTGTTTCAAAGTCTCTAACAACCTGCGTAGTTTCTCCGTCTCTTCCGAGCTCAGAGGTGTAGGGCCTTGCTTTTGGAACTTTTGTGATTTTTTCGCCTCGGTTCGTTTCGTCCGAGGTGGGGGACGGTCAGGTACGTCTTGCGGGGTTTCCTTTACGTACTGCCCCTGCCGATATGGTTTCTCATATCGTTGCGTCCTGCGTTCACCCCTTTTTCGATAATCACTGTCTTCCTCTGAAAGAGGAGCCTTTTTGTCCCAGCGTGCACCTTCAGTACGCGGTTTGTTAGCTTGAACAGACTGTTTTCTCTCTTTCTTCTTAGGAGGAGGCGGCGAAGCACGTCGTCCTTCTAGTTCAAGAGGGAGGGGTTTAACCTTTACACTAGGAAACACTTCAATGGGCGTCTTAGCATGAGAACATGCTTCAAACACATTCACAGCACACTGTTTAATCTCACTGATGGATTTTTCTCTGAAATTCGCCATCATTTGTACTGATTTTTTAAAATCAGAGTGGAGATTTTTGCTGAAAACAAACTTAAAACCATCATCTTCTTCCATTCCGGTCTCATTTCTGTTACCAAAATAGGCTTGGAAGATTCTTTTGTAATAAACTTTTGGATGTTCAGTCTTACCCTGCGTGACCTTGTCTGCAGCTGGAAAACCAGCAGGCCCCGTGCAGGGGTCGTACTCTCTGATCAAAGCTTCACACAGAAGGTTGTAATCCCTCCTCGTTGCATCAGGTAGACGCTCGATGAAGGTGAACACCTCTCTGTCTGAAGTGAGCCGTATCAGACTTATCTTATCGTCTACCGTAGCATTAGGATAAGACCTCAATCTGAACTCCAGATCTTTGAGATACGCTTTTGTTCCTGCGGACCCCATAGGCCCGGGAACAAAGCGTTGTACATACTTTGAGATTTTCTGCAAATCATCCATTGAAGGAGACTGTATCACCGGTCTAACTTGTGGGACTGGTGGTGCAGACTGATCAAGTCCTGCCCCTACTGCCCATGGTGGGGGTGGGGGTGGCTGATAAGGGTTGGTAGGAGGAGGTGCATATTGGTGCAGGTCGAACCCCACCGCCCGAGATGGGGGTGGAGGTGACTGCCTGGCGTCAGGAGGAAGAGGTGCATACCGGTGCAGGTCGAACCCCACCTGAGATGGGGGTGGAGGTGACTGCCTGGCGTCAGGAGGAAGAGGTGCAAGTGGGTGCAGACCCGTCCTTATCCCCCGGGTTGGGGGTGTTGAAACGGGGCTAAGGGGAGGAGATGCAACAGCACCTGTCTGGGGTGGTTGTAGCTGACCCTGCTCGTCTCTGAGTCTCGAGCCAGCTAGCTCCATGTCAGAAAACAGGTTCGTAGCTGTAGCTAAATTCTCCTCACAAGCTGTCAGGCGCTTATTTGTTGACCGATTTTCATCTTGTAAAGTCAGCCAACTCCGGGTTATTAACCCCTTTTCTGCCTTGCAATCTGCCAGCTCCCGTAAAGCGGTTTGCAACCGTGCTTGTAACTCATCGTTATCTGCACACGCGTCTTGGTACGCTCGTTCCTTATCCGCAATCTTCTCCCCATATGATCGAGCCTGTTCTGACAGCACCCTCTTTGAGAGGTCCTTATCAGTTTGAATCTTTTGTTTCAGCAACTCAGATTCACTTATCAGCTCGGCACACTTCTCCTCATATGATTGAGCCTGTTCTGACAGCTTTCTCTTTGAGAGGTCCTTATCAGTTTGAATCTTTTGTTTCAGCAACTCAGATTCACTCATCAATTCGTCACACCTCTCTTTTTCAGACTTATATCCGTTGAATAGCACGCCCTTTTCTACCACCAAACGGTCTAATTCCGCCTTCAGAAGCAGAGAGATTTTTGCTAACCGTATGCGGCTTGATTTTGCGTCCTCCTTCACTGTAGCTGCTCTTGATAAACTCTGCAGCTCCTCATGTCTTTGATCGTCATCAAGGACTTGCAAGTCCTCCAAAGTTTTGCCAAGAATTGAATTTGTCAAAATGTGTAAGGCTGTCTGGACCACATCCTCGGATTGTAAGGGGTCAGTGTTTCCCTCTCCGTCCGCCATTATCTGCTATTTAGAAATTAAATAGTAGATGTAAATGTTTAGGTGGTAAAATAAAATCAGAAAATCTCTTTTTCCTGATAAGCTTTACTCTTATTTAGTGATTTATCATTTAAACGTGCGTTATCTTCTAGCAAAATGAGTAAACTATTCAACTCTGTGAATATTTGTAACTGTATCTTATTTAAAAGTTTCTAAATTTTTATTATGTACCCGTTTCTCAAGGATTTACCAGTGAATAAAAATTTGTTTGGCAAAAGCTCTCAGCATAAATACCTTCATAACTTTTAAAATGCAGATAACAGTGTTTATCCAGCTTTGAGGAAGTTTGTTAACTCAAAAATTGCCTTTCAGGAAAATAAAAACGTTTAATGTCACTCTTCACCTAAAAACGAAGTGAAAACCTGTGATCCCACGTCTTCTCCACAAGATGTCAGCAGATCCTCAACAATTTTAACTCAGACACTGTTTGTGTCGTCCACTAGGGGTGCTATAACTTCCTGTGGCGTCCGGTCGTTAGCTTGTTAGCTAAAATTAGCATCGGCTTGCTTCGGTGAAAACCAACACTTCTGAACGGATTTTTTACACAAACGTGGCAAACTTTCAGCGAATATGCTTCGAATGAATGTAAACAGCGTTTCAGAACACAGCTTTAATGCGCTTTCCAGCGTTAAAAAGCAGATTTTATTCCCTATGAAAACGAATTTCATTTTCCGGGTGACGTGATTGACACTTCCCTCATCCAATCAGAACGTTACACACGGTCTTTCTCAACCAATGACGCAGCGTAGGGGTGAGGGGAGGTGACGTCAGTCAACCTTTCTCAGCAAATCAGAGCTTCCCAAAGCAGCAAACAACCAACCACGAAGCGTTAGCAATAACCAGCATGTTAAATTCAGCCTGAAGCTATTTCATCACTTATCGTCTTTTAAACCATCAAAATGCACTTTCTCTGCTAAAAATGTAACGAATCAACCCCCTGAGCTGCACAGAGAACGGCGCTCCGTGACAAAACGTCTTTCTAGCTATTTAAAACAACTCGTTCGAAGCTCCAGAACCGAGTCGGAACCACAGAACCGAAGCGGACCAGAAGCGTCCGGAACACAGTTTAAACAGAATGAAGCGTTTCCACAGCTCAAAGCCAGCTTAAGTTACACATACAGACGTACAATTCAGCTTTATAAAGACTTGTGACTCAATTTCAGCTTCTCTGTGAGCTTTCTGAGCATCACAGACCAACACGCTTAAAAACATGCAGCATTTCGCTTCAGGCGGTGCAGCTCCAAGCGCGCAGCTCCGGCTGCGTAAAGACGCACGGTTTCAACTGTTATTTTACAACACATGCCAACATGAAAATCAATTAGCACACTAGTTACAGTCCATTTATGAGCACGTGACGGGCCACCAGTTGTAGATGAACAGATGCTGGGATGTATTCATCATTTAACGCGAGTTCCTCATTTTTCTGGACTGAATAAAACGTGCATTGAATTTAAGGAAATGCAAACGTGAGACGTCATTTAAATTTGACCCATCAAAATGAATGCGGTCATTTATTTACAGAATCAAATTTAACATCAAACATTTACATTAATTTGGCAAATTATGAAAATAACAACATAAGCAATCAATCAGGAAAAATCATACGGCCATGATTTTACCGTTGCTGCACCACAGACATTTATAAAACTGTACAACTATGATCTTTTACCCACACGGATGTGAATAAGCACTTTACACAGACATTTCTAAATATCTGGGAGAATTTCTACTTCATAGGAAAGTTTAAAGATGGAAAGAAGTTTAGAGGGAGTAAAGGATGGGGTTTGAGGGAAATTGAATGTTACCAGAACCGACACTCTCCATCAGAAGCCCAGCTCGCCTCGGTACGCTTGGTAGGAAACTTGACCCATTACCTCTCTGATGATAATCAGCAGATATGGTGTTCCGTTAACGCTACCGGTCCAGCGTCTCCTTAGAATGGCTGTTGCCCGTCAGAAGTAGTGGCGAGGCTCTGTTCGACACACATTCACCTCAGTGGAAAATGTTATAATCCCATGGAACTCGGAAGAGCTTCGTTGTCATGTCAGGAACTCCAACAGCACTCCATCAGAACTTTAGCTCTCGTGTAGTTTACAGAACTCCCACAGAACTCTTGAAGTCTGACAACTCTCCAACTCTGTAACTCCGTGAGTCTGTGAGTCTGTGTAGACCAGGAAGTACTGACATTTTAAAGACTCTTTCCCGGTTCACTTTTTGGGATTTTTCATTGGTCAGAAACGACCAGAAGGGGTGTGTTTTTGTGACGTAATAGGTTAGAGACAGCGAGAATTGTTATGAGACAGCTCAGAAATGTTCTCACAGACCGAGAGGGTTCTGTTTTGGCGTGCCTAAGACACAGGTGCAAAACATCTCTATTTACGTCTGAGAGGATTCTAAAACATGACAGTTTTAACATAACAACTTGTTTTTCGTTTGACTGTAACCTTGTAAACGCACACACTTGCTCATTCAAAAGACAGAAAATCAAGAAATGCTTATTCAGGTGATTTCTTCTCTGAATGAGGAATAAAAATCATTACTTACTGTTTATGTAAAATAAAAATGAGTAGTTCTTTTCAACCTGTAAAGCATTGAGTGAACTAACACAACTTGATTATCAAAACATTTGTAAGACAGTAATGATTATAAAAAGAGAGTGTTCTTTTCACTTGAATCTTCAAGAAAGAAAGTCTCAGGATGGGTGAACCTGTATTTATGGAGTCAAATACATGAAATGACAGCTTCTGTCCCACAAGGTTCTAAAGGTCAAGAGTTTTGACCTTAGACTGGGTTTCGACGTAGGCTTAGTCCACTACAAAATCAATGATGATGATGATATCGGAACTGGATCGGTATCGGCCGATATTCAGATTTAGGTATTGGGATCAGATCGGAAGTAAAAAATGTGTCTCGGTGCATCTCTAAATGTTACTGGGTCTTATTCATTTCAATTCAGTTTATTTATAGAGCTCCGTATCACAACAAAGTTGTCTCAGGGCACTTTACAGAAAAATGCACATATATAGAAAAGGCAATTAGTAAAGTTCTCTATCTAAGGAATCCAGCAGACAAGTTGAATCTTGGCTTCGTTGCAGTCTCCCATCCTGAGCAAGCACAGTGGCAACAGTGGAAAGGAAAAACTCCCTTTAAAAGGAAGAAACCTCCAGCAGAACCAGGCTCAGGACAAGCGGCCATCTGCTTTGACCAGCTGGTTGAGAGGACAAAAAAGGAGAGACAGACGAACATAGAATGGTAGGTCCAGGTATAGGTCCAGGTGTGTCTGAAAGACAAAAACACATGTTAAGGATAGAAAAAATAATTACAAATACAAAACAGGTTGAGCAGAGTGAGTAAAGACAGTAGCAGAGTGAAAATTGTGGTCAATTTGTCCTCCAGCAGTCTAAGCCTATAGCAGCATAACTAAGAGACAGCTCAGGAAACCCAAGCCAACCCTACTATAGGATTTAGCAAAAAGGAAAGTCTTAAGTTCAGTCTTAAAACTGGACAATGTGTCAGCCTCACGGACAGAGACTGGAAGTTGGTTCCACAAGAGAGGAGCCTGAGAAATGAAAGATCTTCCTCCCATTCTGGTTTTGGAAACTCTAGGAACCTCAAGTAAACCTGCAGTCTGAGAGCGAAGTGCTTTGTTTGGAAAATATGGAACAATAAGATCTGTAATATAAGATGGAGCCAGGTTGTTGAGCGCTTTGTAGGTTAGAAGTAATATCTTGAATTATATTCTGGATTTGACAGGGAGCTAATAGAGAGAAGCTAAAACTGGAGAAATATGATCTCTCCTACTAACTTGAGTTAAGACTCTGGCAGCAACATTTTGGATCAACTGAAGACGTTTTAAAGAAGTATTTGGACATCCAGATAATAAACCATTGCAATAGTCCGGTCTAGACGTGACAAATGCATGGACCAGTTTTTCTGCATCATTTTTAGATAAGGTGTTTCTAATTTTAGTGATGTTACGCAGGTGGAAGAAGGCAGTTCTAGTAACGTTTTTAATGTGGGGGATAAAAGACATGTCCTGATCAAAAATAACACCAAGATTTTTAACATTAGAGCTAGAGGCCAGATTAATGCCATCTAAGGAGGGAGAAGACTGAAAAATTAATTCCTATGGTGCTCAGGTCCAAAAACTAAAACCTCAGTCTTGTCTGTGTTCAACAGGAGAAAATTAAGGGTCATCCAGGTTTTAATGTCTTTAAGACAGTAACTGATTTGATTCATTGGGTTTCATAGACAAATATAACTGTGTATCATCAGCATAACAATTGAAATTGATCCCATGCTGTTTAATAATATTACCTAATGGAAGCATATACATATAAAGTAAAGAGTATTGCTCCAAGCACTGAGCCCTGAGGAACTCCATGACTAACTTTGATGAATGAAGAAGAATCATTATTTATATTTACAAACTGTTCTTATGTATGACATGTTCTGCTTGTACTGCAGGGGTTGTTGGGAAATGAGTATGGGGTGGGGTTTGGGGTTGCTCTGTTTGTGTGCTGATGCAGGAGGCACCTGTTGTGATGCTGAGGAGCTCTGCCGTGAGTCATGGCCAAACAGTGAATCGGAGTTAACTGATCTGTAATTATTTTTCCTGAATAAATCATTTGCAAGAGCAAAATGTCTGGTCCTTGAGTGACCGTGTCAATGTTTCAATGCATTGTTGTTCAATATGTCATGTCAATGCTGCTGCATACACATTGTGTTGTTAGAGTATTTGTGGTTGTGTGCTGTCCAGTCATGATGTTATATTGATATAAGACCAACAACTCATACTTGTCATTCATTCCACAAACAAGGATCTAGACAAAAAACACAAGACAGATGTTCAGACATCACCATGAGTTCGTGGAAGAACTGACATGACACAATCTGTCAATAAATCCAGTAGGCTTGTCAGCAACTGAACAATCGGTGATCACAATTTATCCCAAAGTGAAACACCCCTTTCCAGCAGGAACTACACCCCCTTTTCCACCAACATGTGGAACGCGCTGCTGTTCGGCGTATTGTTTTTGTACTGCTAGTGCTTAGCGCATTTTTAGTTAACATTTTTCTTAGTTCATATCAGATCTTATTACTGTTTTTCTTTTACATTTTATACTTTTGTTAACTGGGACTCTGTTTACACAGTTTTGGTCCACCACATGTACCACATGTGGTGTGTATGACAAATAACAAAACTCTGACTCTCTGAACATCTTTGGGATTTTGCATTACAAACGCTTAGCGGTTATGGGGATATGTAATAACGTCTGACAAAATGGTTCAACATTGTCAGTGGGGTACTTGCAATTCAGACACGTGTTACCCTGAGCATTTAGAGAAGTAGTTTCTTTGCTCCAACACACCTGATTCAGTGATGTAATTACTTCCTCAAGTTATGCAGAAGCCTGTTAATCACCCTTTCATTAAAATCAGGTGTGTCAAAGGAGGGAAACAACTAAAACATGCAGGTGTAGGATTCCTAGTTTTCCTGCCATAACCACTTTCCCCCATAGCTGACAATCATCTAATCAACGCTGTCTGCACCTGATTTCCTACCACCACTCCAGCACTGTTTTAAACCAGATGTTCGTCCAACGCTGGAGCATTGGTAATTATGTGACAGGCAAAAACCAATTCCTCGAGAAACTCGACTAACCTTGATATATTCCTGTGTCTCCTCGACTACCTCCTTTCTCATCGTGACCTCGCCTGGACATCAGCCAGACCTTAACAAACATGACTCAGCCTGGACCCAACACTGGACACCACAAACCAATCATCCTCAACAACATGACTCACCTCTCTGGATTCCATCTTCATCACTCTCGGCAAAACTAGAACCTAGTACCCCCCCTCTCTCCAACGTGACCTGCAAACAAACAACAGTAAGGATGACATCAACAAACAATTCTCCCCAATCGAGATCTCAGAAACTATGTACGGTACTCACCTTATTCCCCTGGTCCCTCCCACAGCCAAAAACCTCTCCAAGCACTGTAAATAAAAACACTTTCTTTTGTATTCTGAGTCCGTGTCTCATCAGTTTGCCAAACTTGGGGTAATTAAACAGTCATGTTAGCAGGATAGTGTTCTTCAAGGATCGGGGTTGGGAACCACTGGTGTAGAGGGTGGAATACAGTTTATTCCATTTTCAAAACCTAAACAGAATCTGGAAAAATGCAAAAGTTGGATAAAGTCCTGCAGCCAACCTCAAGAAAAGCTGAATACAGCAATAATTTGCGGGAACTACAACATGTTCGTCTGTACGAAGGTAAATGCAAGTAAATCTTCCCATTTTTGTCATAATTACTTTGTATGCTTTATGGTTATATTAAAGGTTAATGCTTAAAGGTAGATGTGATTTGTTTTGTGTGTTTTGTATGCAAAAATATGAAGCCGTGAGCCTCATTACCTCCACGATTGTAGATTTCTTGTTTGTATTGTCTTGTTTGCTATTTGTATCTATATTTTTAGTTTATGTTTTCCTGTCTGCTGTGCTTGTTTGTTTCTATTGTACAGCACTTTTGTTGGCCTTGTTGCTGTTTTAAGTGTTTTATAAATAAATTTGTATGGTATGGTATGTCAGAGGTTAACTAATCCTAGGTTACATTTTTTTATTTACATGTACCCTTTATTTATACAGGTAGTTTCATTGAGTCACGAAAACTCATTTTGAAGAGAGACCTGTGTTTTGGGAGCAAATGATAGGGGTTAAGGGCCTTGCTCAGTGGCCCAGAGTGGGGCAAATGAGGGTGGAGGCAGGTGTGGGTGTTTCACCTTTTCTACCCACATTTTGATCTTCTCCAACCTGGGTGCCACCCCTCACGGTACTGTCCCAGTACTCCCATTTTGGCATGGGTGGAGTGATCTTACCATGAGCATCATGTCAATTGCAGCAAGAGTTTGCTGCAAGACCCTACCCACATGAAAACAACATTTTACATTTTGGTTTATTGTCATTTCAGCCTTGCATCCACAGAGAAATGACATTTTAGGAGCCCCTGAACAGTATTATTTAAATCCAGGTTCCAGAGTGGGGAAAAATAATCCTTAAACACCAGCATTGCATTCTCATAAGGATAGCCTAGCTCTAACTTTTTGAAAATGATTACCTCATAGTCCTACCTAACCTACAACCCCAAATTTGGCAGATTGCATGTTTGTGTTTGTGTTGCAGACACTTAGCTACAGCAAAGCCATTGAATCCTGTGTTACTTCAATTAACAACAAAAAATGCCTTGAATCAAACAACCCCCTATTATTGCACCAAATAATCTACAGCCATAAAGGTTTTAATCACTTTATTGAGCTGTCAGCAATGCTAAATCAAAGTTTGCATAAAAGGATCAGTGATACAGTATACATCAAACTATATATTTAAACATTGTGTTCCTACAATGGTTTGTGTCATTTTCTGTTTCCATCCTACCAAAAACATGTCTATAAACATAGGTGTTTATAAGAAAAAAGACCCGATGACCTGACTGAAAATTGTTGGATTGTATACTGGGATTATTGAGCATGGACTTTTTTTTGGAAAAGGGCAGGCTCCAGAGGAGAAGGCATGCCAAAGACATCATCAATTGGGTTGTATACCTGGATTATTGAGCATGGACTTTTTTGGGTAAGAAAAAAGACTGTTTTGGAAAAACATTGGTCCCGTGTGGACAGGACCTAAGAACAAAACGTAACACCAAAGAAAACAATGAGCTGGTTACACCACATAGCGTTCATCATTTTAACATCCATCCATCCATTATCTTTATCCGCTTCTTCCATTTTGGGTCACGGGGGTCGCCAGTGCCCATGTCCAGCAATCACTGTGTGAGGGGCGGGGTATACCCTGGATGGGTCGCAAGTCCATCACAGGGCCACATAGAGACAAACGAGATAAACATCCATTCACTCTCTCACTCACACCTAGGGACAATTTAGAGGTACCAATCAGCCTAACATGCATGTTTTTGGTCTGTGGGAGGAAACCGGAGTACCCGGAGAAAACCCACGCATGCACGGAGAGAACATGCAAACTCCACCCAGAAAGGCCCCTGGACCGGGGGTTGAACCAAGGACCTGCTCGCTGAGAGGCAGCAGCTCTACCAGTTGTGCCGCCGTGCTGCCCATGTTAACATTATACATCAAATTAATTACAAAGTAAAATCATATTTTTAACCTACCTAAAAAGATATCCAAAAATAAGTTAGTTAGTAGGAAAGCATCAAGATAAAGTCGAAGCAGAATAAACACTAGTGGGATTCGATCCCAAGCCAGTGGGTAAACGTGACTCAGAGCCATTGCTCTATCTGTGGGAACAGACGCATGTAAGAACCTGGAGAATGTTCACATGATTTAGACAGATCCTCAACACAAGACTCCAAATCTGTTTCAGAAAGCATCCCCAGTCTGCTGAAATCTCTGAGGGCCTGCCCGTTCTCTCCTCTTAATAGGACAAAAATGAGAGGATTTCACAGATGTCAAGAGCATTACCATAAACACAAACTGCTTTAGGAACAAACACTCCAAATACCCTTAAAGCAAAAACACATTGCATTGATAGAAAACCCCAGCATCTGGTGACGTCTTTCCAACACTAAAGTAAAGAAGTTAACAGCTCTTCTGAGAAGTTTTCTAAAAGCTCTTGTGTTGTGTCAAAGTTGGTTTTGTTTAAAATCACTTGCACCAAATGTCTCATTGTTCTCCGACATTTAAAAAAAAAAAAGAAAAGAAATAAAGCTAATGTTTTATTTTTGAAGCCCCTGGCCAGTTTGGTCCCTGTTACGTAATCATGAGTTTTTATAGAAGACCTCTTTCATGCACTTGTAAAGAACAAATCAATGTTCTTTGCTAAATCAAGTTCGAACCTGTTCGCTGGCAGAGGTGACCTAAAGTTCAGTCAGAAATCTAAATGTTAATGGAAATTATAACATATTACATGGGACAGAGGCAGGGTGGTGCTTGTACAGAGCTGCAAATATAACAGTAGCACTCAAACAGGTTTGCATCGCATCCAATTTATAATAACATTATAAAGCAACATATGTGATTTTTTGTTTTTAGATAACCTGTTAACCTTTTACTGTTCCACTAGGAAATAAAGTAGATCAACAACTGAAATTAAAATTTGAATAGCTTTAAAAAAAGTAAAGTTGACTTTCATCTCAGCCTCACTCGGACTAGCCATTAGCTCATCAGTCCAGTCAGAATTACCTCTTGTTTCTCCAAAGTGACTATGAGGCAGTTCTTAAAGCAACAGAGCTACAACAAAAAAGATAATAATTCCCAAGAACCTGAAAACCCTGTAAGATGTCTTAATTGTCGTGTTGACAAAATTATGGTTTGTATGGTCTGCTTGGAAATCAAAGTAAATATAAAAATATTACTTTTCTTCTTACCCCTCCCCCCTTCTGATTTTCCTTACTACTTTCAATATTTTTAATTTGAGGTTGTGTTTTTAGGAAAAACTCTTGTGCAAGACATCTATGGAAAATACAACAAAAGGGCAACATTGTCACAAGTTTCAACTCATATTTAAAAGTTTCAGATCATTAATAATGTTAACAGACCACAGCAAATTATTCACACATGTTTTGGAGGTCTGAAATTCACTCTTACTGACATAACTGCTTTGTTTAGAGCGAGGCCCTCCACTTACTCTCTCTTCTATTAAAATGATTTAACAGCATTCACAACTCTTCTGGTCAGGAGGCTAATATTGCTATGTTGGAAAGCTACAGGCCAACAATGACTTATGTTAGGATATAATATCCATCACTTTCTATTCATGGGATACAACCTGTTGTCCTTCATGAATTAATTCTTGGGGCAAACAGGTTTTTTCCCCTATAACTTTATTTGTTTGATCAGTGTATTTTCAGCAGAATAAGTGTCAAACTAGAAAGTTCCTGGAGAAACTTTGACAGGGACTGCCTATTTATTATTAAGTAATTAATAATAATAAATATTAATAATAATCAATACTATTAATTATTAATATGTTATTCATTTATTAATTATTATAAACTGTTAATATATTTAATAATAATATTGATATTAATAAGTAATATTAAATATAAATTATTAATATTTATAATTATTAATGTTATTTTTTGTAATTATTCAAATTAATCATTAAAAATGTATGTTAATTATTTTTACTAATTAATAATAATAATAGGTGATAATAGGTGCCTTCCATGCATGATGAACCAAAATGGCTCCCGACGTTACTCAGTTTCTTTGAAAAGTTTTCTCCTATTCATTTCCTATGGGAAATTTGTCGTTTTCGTTAGCAAAATATGTCGCCATGGTAATGCCAATTGCCAATAAAAGTAATAGCACACATCTCAGTCATTTGGATATAATTTTTGTGGGGGTCCACTTTGCGGTTTGGGCAGCATTAAAGTTGAAAAAGATATGCTTTTCAGGTGTAGAATAATAAGTGGGCAGTCGCCAACTAGTTCCTGGAGTTGGTGAAATATTGTGTCTTTGTTCGCAAATTACTTTGCCATGGTAACTTGAAATGCCAATAAAAGTAAAAGCACACATCACGGGGCCGAGCCAGTCATTTTGATATAACTTTTATGTGGGTAGACATTGTGGTTCGGGCCGCATTAACGGAGATAGAAATGTAGACACACTTCCGAGGTGTAGAATAATAGATGCCTGCCATGCATTTGCATGGCAGTCCCCAATGATACATGGAACTGAGATGGTTCTGTCTGTCCTGAGTGTTCTGCACCTCTCTGTGTTTTTCTCTTCCTCGTGTTTCTGCTGCTGTGAACACCTGTCTCGAGTTCCAGTCACTCCAGGTGTTTCCCACTCTGTCTCATTAGTGTCTGTATTTAGTCTGTGTGTTTTCACTCCCCTGGTATCCAGGCATTATCTATCTTGCAAACCCCACAGTGTTCATGGTCTGGTCTGATCTTCATGTAATCTCCTAATGTAAGTCCTTGCTGCCCCATCTGAACATTTTGTTTTCTTTTGTAAAATAAATCATTATTATTTTACTCAAGAGTCTCCTGCTCTCTGCTTGCACATGGGTTTGACATTAAGCACCAGATCATGTCAGGAACACCTCTTTTATTGTGAACACAATTCTTCTTCTTTAGGCTTTTCCCTCTTCGGGGGTCGCCACAGTAAATCATCCTCCTCCATATCTCTCTGTCCTCTGCATCCTCTGTCAAGGTTCAAGGTGACTTTATTGTCATATGGAACACATGTGGTACATGAGATGGAATGAAATTGTGTACTCAAGGTCCCAGTTACATCCAAAGATAGCAATAATATAAACTATTAAAAAAACAGTATACAAGTGTACTATAGTACAGTATACAACCATGGGGCAGCTGTAGATGAGTAGTTAGAGCAGTTGGCTGGCCTCCAATGAAAGAGTTGGGGGTTCAATTCCACCAGCAGTCACATGCCGAAGTGTCCCCAGGCAAGACACTAAACCCCTCATTGCCTCCGATGTGTGTCCCATCAGTATATAAATAAACAAATGTATGCTATGATGTATGTATGATAAAGCTCTGATTATTCTTTGTACAGAAATAGTAGAGTGCTGTATGAATGTTAGGATGATTGGTAACTCTAAATTGTCCCTAGGTGTGAGTGAGAGAGTGAATGTTTGTTTGTCTCGTTTGTCTCTATGTGTCCCTGTGATGGACTTGCAACCCGTCCAGGGTGTACCCCGCCCCTCGCACAGTGACTGCTGGACATGGGCACCGGCGACCCCGTGACCCAAAAGGGAATAAGTGGGTAAAGATAATGGATGGATGGATGTATGAATGGGTAAATGAGGGCACAGATTGTAGTGTTTTCAGTATCTCGATAAGATAGAAAAGTGCTATAAAAGTGCAGTCCATTTACAAGGATCTAAGCTATATGCTAAACAATGATTATATAATATAATTTAATATATTAAACTTTTATGGACAGAATTTCTAGGCGCAACCAAGGTGTTGAGGGTATCCGTTTTGGTGGCCTTAGGATTGCGTCTCTGCTTTTTGCAGATGATATGGTCTTATTGGCTTCATCAGATCATGATCTACAGCCTTCGCTGGAGCGGTTCGCAGCCGAATGCGACGCGGCTGGGATGAAGATCAGTTCCTCCAAATCCGAGGCCATGGTCTTGAGCCGGAAAAGGGTAGAGTGCCCTCTCCGGGTCAGGGAAGAGGTCCTACCCCAAGTGGAGGAGTTTAAGTATCTTGGGGTCTTGTTCACGAATTAGGGAAAAATGGAGCGTGAGATCGATAGGCGGATAGGTGCAGCGTCAGCAGTGAAGCAGGCGCTGTACAGGTCTGTCGGGGTGAAGAGAGAGCTGAGTCAAAAGGCGAAGCTCTCAATTTACCGATCGATCTACGTTCCTACCCTCATCTATGGTCACGAGCTTTGGGTTGTGACCGAAAGAATGAGATCTCGGATACAAGCGGCCAAAATGAGTTTTCTCCACAGGGTGTCTGGGCTTTCCCTTAGAGATAGGGTGAGAAGCTCGATCATCCGGGAGAGACACAGAGTAGAGCCGCTGCTTCTCCATGTCGAGAGGAGACAGTTGAGGTGGCTTGGGCATCTGTTTAGGATGCCTTCTGGACACCTCCCTGGTGAGCTGTTCCAGACTCGTCCCAACGGAAGGAGGCCCAGAGGAAGACCCAGGACACGCTGGAGGGACTATGTTTCTCGGCTGGCCTGGGAACGCCTCGGGATTCCCCCGGAAGAGCTGGCCCAAGTGGCTGGGGAGAGGGAAGTCTGGGCCTCGCTACTTAGGCTGCTACCCCCGCGACCCGACCCCGGATAAGCGGAAGAAAATGGATGGATGGATGGTGTCCCCATTGAGTTTGTTGATTCCTATAAATATTTGGGTATCTTGGTCGACTCACATCTCTCTTTTAAGCTCCATGTGGAAAACTTGGTAAAGAAACTGAAAGTTAAACTGGGTTTCTTTTTCAGAAACAGATCCTGTCTAACCCTGAATGCTAGGAAACACCTTGTATCTGTGACTGTCCTTCCCTCCATTGATTACGGTGACATTATTTACATGAACGCTCCTACAAGAACCCTGCAGATGTTGGATGCTGTCTATCATGGTGCACTAAGATTCATAACTGGCTGTGATTATCGTACCCACCACTGCACCCTGTACTCACTGGTTAACTGGACATCATTAACTTCACACAGACTCTCTCACTGGTACATTTTCATCTTTAAAACACTTCTTGGTCTGCTGCCTTCATACATCTCCTCCTACATGTCTCTGCGTGAGTGCAGCTACGGAGTGCACTCTCAGGACAATATTACCTGCAGTGTTCCCTCAATGAGAACTGAACTAGGCAAAAGGGCCTTCTCCTACTCCGCTCCTGTTTCCTGGAATATCTTACAAAAAGATTTGAAGCTCTCGACCTTGACCTCTCTAAGTGGCTTTAAGAACCTGTTGGACTCCTGGCAGGGACCAATGCAGACATGTTCCTGTTTTTAGTTTTCTACATTCGCCTTAGAATCTAGCTGTTTTTTTGTTACCTTTTTTCTTTTAGCCATCCTATTTGTTAAAAAAAAAAAACTGTAGTATGACTTTTTATAATTGTTTGTTGTTGTTGCTGTTGTCCATTGTTGTCATCTTTCTTTGTTGAAATCAGGTCTCTCTTGTAAATGAGTCCTCGAGGCTCAATGGGATTACCTGTCTAAATAAAGGTTGAATGAATTATGCTGGAGCACAGGACGCTCTCCCCTGCACACCTGTAGAAGGAGGTGTGCAGTGGAGGTGAGGACTGAGCTTCCCAGTCCAGCTCACCTCAGCCTCCTGAGGAAGTAGAGTCTATGATGAGCTTTCTTGATCAGGCTGGTAGTGTTGTTGCCCCAACTGAGGTTGTTATTCAGATGCACACCCAAGTACCTGTCACTAGAGACCACTTTCACCGCAGATCCTCCTATGTGCAGTGGTGGTGTGGGGTGTGTTTGCTCCTTCTGAAATCCACAGTCATCTTCTTTGTCTTTTTCACATTGATGTGGAGGTTGTTCTTCCTGCACCGGCTCTCCAGGTGTTCTACCTCCTGCATGTAGCTGGACTCATCATTGTTTTGGGATGCATCCCACCTCCGCTGTATCATCTGCAAACTTTACAATATGACAGCCTGAATGGGTAGGTGCAAAGTCATTTGTGGGCAGAGTGAACAGGAGGGGGCTTAACACACAGCCCTGAGGGGAGCCAGTACTGAGGATTATGGTGGAGGAGGAGAAGTAATGGATCCTCACAGACTGTTTATTTGCAGGAAGGTACCCTTTCCAGATCCAGCAGGATGATATCTGAAATTTAATTCAACTAACTTGATATTCAAGACCTGACTGAATTCTAACCCCTGAAGGTTTCAAAAGACTTTTTCAGCATTTCTCACACTGTCTAGCACATAGCAGTGAACTCATAACTTTACTGATATACTGTATAGATTTTTATCCCTCATATTCCATTGCACCTGTAGTTAACACATTCTTTTCTTTAACCAGTGTAACATTGTTTATTCATTTGCCTATTTTTTTTTACTAAACACTTATCTATTCAAGTGATAAAAGTTAATCTGTTATAACGCTGAATATAAAATCAATGTATCAGAGTATGTAGAAGTCAGTCGGAGCTGAAGGAAGCAGCAACATTTACTGTCGAGACATTAACAATAGGACTGTTGTTGACCATCACTGAATCATGTGAGAAACATTCAGACTTGACTGTAGGTGTGAAAAACAGGCAGAACATGGTTTAGAATGCCCATTCAGCACACAGACACAAAAAGGGGCTTCATCCCACCATTACACCACATGAACCTATCAGTTCATAGCTTGTGGAGACTTTGGTTTAGATGAATGGTGTAAGTATTACTTAATCATGATCACAATAACAAGTGCTTCTCACAAAAACATGTGGCCATAGCATTGACTTCAGGCTTTATCACACCAAGAGCTCATTTACTATATGCTCGTGATAAAAAATACTATTTGAGTCATCAGATTGTCCATTGATTCCACTTATCTACATCTAAACAGAGATAAATTTATACAACATAAATCAACTTGAACTGCCTCAAGGTTTTTGGTCCATGGTGATAACAATACTTTGTGTACAAACAGACCAGTCAGTTTTATTCAGAGTAAATTAGCTCAGCAGTCATTGGTGAAATAAAAACAAAATTAAAAGACATCTCTAAGTATGATTCACGACCACACACTAAAAACAAAAGTTGTGTGACCCTTTATAACTTTTTATGTTAGAATGACTAATGAAAAAGGCAAAGTGAACTTTTTCCCACACTAAGTCCATGCAACTGAAGGTACACTAAGAATTATAGAAGCATTTGACTCAGAGCACCTTAAACACTGATGCCCCACAAGAAATAATGTTACGTTGGGCAAGAAAGTTTTCAGGTGTATTTTTAACCTAAACCATCAAAATGAATCATGAT
Source organism: Nematolebias whitei (assembly GCF_014905685.2). Classification (NCBI taxonomy): domain Eukaryota; kingdom Metazoa; phylum Chordata; class Actinopteri; order Cyprinodontiformes; family Rivulidae; genus Nematolebias; species Nematolebias whitei. The sequence continues at coordinate 21,879,729 of NC_056519.1, read as the reverse complement.
GATTTTCCTGTTCCTGTGCTAAAGCAGAGTCTCTCAGGACACTGTATGCACTAGAGCATACCGATGTGCATTAACAAAGCACCAAGAAGTAAAGACATTTACTATGTCCTTAGAAAAGCACCTGTTGCTGCCCATCAATCTGGTGCGGTTATTCCCATTGGAAACACCATTTCCAATTTGGAATTCATCAGGTGAAAAAGACTGTCAGTTTTCCAAAAAGAGGATATCTCATCTATAGTTCACCCCAAGTCAGACCTTGCAATGTTCAAAGAAATTGCAAAATACCCAAGAGCTGCATATCAAACTCCACAGGCCTCTGTTAGCAGGTTGGAGATTAAAGTTTATGACTGGGCCATTAGAAAAAAAACTTGTTTGGAAGGGTTTCCAGGAGACTCTTCTCTCTACATAGAACACGGCAGCACAACTTAGGTTTGCTAAGCTGCTTCTGAATGAACCACACCACAACAGAAACAATGTCTATGGCCAACGTAAAGATGTTTACCCATAACTCACATCACTGTTTGGCAAAAACCATGTGAGACACATGGTTCTCACAAATCATTTCTTTATTTACAACAGATGGGTCAGATGTAGTGTTGCAGATGAAAAACAGACCTCCGTGACATTAAACAACTTTTACATTGGCCAACAACAAAAAAAACACATGACTATAAAATGGCCTTGACACCAACAAAAAAGATAATCAGAAAAAAATGTAAGGAGTTTTCTCTGTACACATGAAGATTAATGAAATACTGTGTGTATGTTTATGCTTGTTGCATGAGATTCAAAGGCAAGCCTTTTTGTTTCAAAATATAAACATAATCCAGAGGTCATAATCTAGCAATGAGGTAGTAGAACAGACTGTTAATCCTCCTATAACATTATCAGTGAAATCCCCACCATAGGCATAACTAATGGAAGTCAAGTAGACATAGACGGATTTAATGAGATTTGTGTCAAGTCGGACGTATGACTTATAGCTGAACAGGAAATGTACAGTACATTCATAAAGTGGTTTAAACGTCAAAGCAATATCTCTAAGCATTTGTTGGCGGAAGCGTTTACTACATTATGTCAAAACATCTGGACTATAGTTCTGTCTGTCTGGTCTGTAGTTCACTATTATCATGATTACTGATGTGTTAACTCCCAGATTAGTGTGGACTCGCAGAGAGAGGCTCGACACATTCAAAGTAAAAGGTAAGTTATTTTATTTGGGGACACAGGCAAGATCTGAAGTGGAACAGGTGACAGGTAAGTAGAATGATAGTTGATGTCAAATTTCTCTAGGTTTTAAGTACCCAGAGGACTAAGTGAGATCATGAGAGACCAGACAATCATAGGTCAAATGTGAGTGTTTATTTATAGTGAGAAAATCACAGAAATGTTGGTGAAAGGGAACCGCAGAAAGAGAACAGGATGGTGAGTATAATGAAATGCAAATCTTACAGTTGTCTGATGGTTTATCTCTGATATTAGTAGAAACTAATATTGTGTTTTTCTCTGCGCTTCCTCATAGTTTGGATCTTGCTGTTTACCTGCCCTGCTTGAGTCCCATCTGAGCTTTGACAGGTCGCAAGTCCATCACAGGGACACGCAGAGACAAATGAAACAAACACTCACTCTCTCTCACTCACACCTAGGGACAATTTAGTCACCAATCAGCCTAACATGCATATTTTTGGTCTGTGGGAGGAAACCGGAGTACACAGAGAAAACCCATGCATGCATGGAAAGAACATACAAACTCCACACAGAAAGCGCCCTGGATTTGGACCAAGGACCTGCTCGCTGAGAGGCAGTAGTTCTACCAGTTGCGCCACCGTGCTGCCCAGTACCAAAAATATCATACCAATTTAACTTTGGGAGTTGACTTCAGAAATAGGGATTCAATGGACTTTCACATCGAAAAACACTGTATACAATTTAATGCGAGAAACAAATAATGCATCTTTGGCATTTTGCAGCAAAATTCCTGTTACATAAAGTAACTGTTCTGCATGTTAAGATAATGAAAACAAACTGATTTGGTGTTTTGATATCATGCGACAGGGTTTTAATTTGCTAAGTTATGGAAGTAGCTGTTAGCAAATAGATACACAGAATAAGGTGCACAATATGAGTTAGTTGCATAAAAAGTTGTCCTTCTTGTTCCTAAGGTTCTTTGTGATACAGGTTGAGACTTGTTGGTTAAACCAGCTGACCGATATGTCAACTATTTATTGCATGAGTCTCAAAATGCTTTTAGACGTAGTAAATATTGCAACAGAACCCTTTGGATAATTTGAAAAAGTTCAACAGGACAGAGCTGCCTTTGATTAAAGGGGATTTCCATGTAATCATGATCCTTTTAAGGACAAATTTATAAAAATAATTTAATAAAACACAGTCACATTAAACTTGGGACAACCGACAAACTGCCACTATAGTTCCTTTTAAACTGCTTTTTACTGAGTCTATAGGTGACTGAAGAAAGGTAGTTAGGGAATCACCTTCTTATATATAT
>NC_056519.1:21873240-21877120 GCF_014905685.2 Nematolebias whitei | reverse complement strand
ATATATTCTCATAATTGACGTTTTTAGGGTTCTATTGATCCAAAATATCTAGAGGAAATTAAAAAAGCTTACCAAGCTAAAGCTTAGGACACAAGATAACTGTCTGGCCAAGGGGGGCAACAATTATTTTAGGGTTGCCATTGCCCCCTCAGGCTCCCCTTTTGATGGTGCCCCTGTCACAGGGCTCCTTCATGGGCCTGAACTCCTAACCTTCTCTCTGGATCATAGTTTTTCATGAACCTCCTGTCCCTTTCTGCTTCTTTTTCCTTTTCACAAGCAAAGTTCATGCCAGTGCTTGGTTTTCAGTGAGACAGAACAAAGGACAAAACTCCACCAGTTATTTTGCACTTCACTCCATAACACCTCGCTGTGGAGTGAAGCACAAGTTTAGTGCATGTCACATTTGGACTGAAAGGATCATAACCCTAATTTTGAACTGTGATACATTGATAAAACTAGCTAAATAATGGCACTGATGCCAAAAACATAAGTATGATCTGGTCCAGGGAATCATTACATTTACTAAACCAGTCAGTACTCAGATCTGGTATTGATATTACACCCAGTTTAACTTCCAGTTGGAAGTAAGGAAACCAGTAGGATGTGCTAAGTGTTGAGCTCTGAAATCAAGCTATTAGCAACACAAGTTGATAACAGTGTACTGTAACATGTTTCCCAGCAGTGGTAATACATTATTACCTCTAGGACTAATTTCTTAGCATACAAACCAACAAACATAAGAATAAAGTAAGGGTTTAGTGCTGTGCAAATATTGGATTTTGAAAGAGTTGTTGAGGAAACTTATTTTCTCTAATCATATTTTTAACTTTTGGTGATATTTCAGTTCCAACTTAAGACTTTAGAGTTCACATAGCACATGACACAGGAAAATTAAGTCAATAAAAGTTGTTTTTAATTCCCTTTCTATGTCTGTTGTACACAATAACAATATTAGTTTTGATGTGACTGAAATATAGCTGTTTCACTCTAATTAATGTGGTTTAACAAGAGAAGAAAGACAAATCAGCTGTATAAAAATTACTGCTCCACAAGTGTCTGCAGTAGACCTATTTACAAAACTAAATTATTAAAGCTAGCACACATCTAAAATAAAAATTACAAATGAGTCTGTAGCTGAATCAAAGTGACATAATTTGACAAAGTAGTTCATATATTGAGAAATGAAAAGTTGTTTGGGGGTAACATAATATTTGTTGTGACATTGATATTAACACCATAACTATTGGAAGTTTAATGTCAAATGCTTTAGGCCTCGTTCACAATATTTCAAATGTTTTTTTGTTTTGTTTTTTGCATTATGCTGTGCTTGCACATCCCATCCACACACAAACAACCAATTTAATAGTTTTTTTTAAACACCTTCCAAAGCTGAGATTTATAATTTTAGAGTTAACAAAAACTGCATAGCTTTTTCTGCATTTTATGTGTTGTTAATTTTTCCATTCAATCAACCTTTATTTATACGGGTTAGTTTCACTAAGCCACGAGGACTCTTACACGAAAGACCTGTTTTTAACAAAGAACACAGATAAGGTCCAGACAATAATAGACAACTAGAACGTTCCTGGAGAAACTTTGATGGGGACTGCCAGGCTGCTGCCAAGTGAAATTGTTGATTTGACAGTATTGTGTGCTGGGGTTCACTCTAAGCTACCAGTATACCAAATTTCAGCTGAATAGCTCTGAAAATGGCTGTTGTCATATTTTTTTCCTTTTTAGCTAAGTCGGCCATATTGGATTTTTTTTTTTTTTTTTTTTTTCTTCAGTATGTGATAGGGATCGTTCTCAGCTACCACTATACCAAATTTCAGCGGAATTGCTCTAAAAATGGCCGACTTATGGTGATTTTTCTCTTTTAGCCAAGGTGGACATCTTGGATTTTGTTTTTGGATTCATTACGTGATAGGGAACATTTTCAGTTATGACCTCGCCAAATTTCAGCTCTCTATGTGTCAAAATGACTAAGTTAAAGCCATTTAAATTTTGCTTTGGCGGCCATCTTGGAGTTTTGATTTTGATACAGCATTTGATAGAAAACATTCTCAGCTCTCACTAAGTTTCAGCTCAATATCACTAAAATTGACCGATTTATAGTATTTTTCCTTTTTTGCTTAGGCAGCCATCTTGGATTTTTGATTTTCAGCCAGAGTCTATTAGGGAACATTGTATGTCTTTTGTACATTTTAAACATTGTATGGAACCAATATGTCAAATTTTAGCTCAATATCTTTAAAAAATGGCAGAGTTATCATATGTTTTCTCATTTAACTAAGGCGGCCATCTTGGATATTTGATTTTCATTAGGAATGTACAAATGTATAACAACTTGCTCTCAGCTACAACCATACTAAATACGTCATTTTGGTAACTCCAATTGCCAATAAAAGTAAAAACTTGCTTCTCGAGATGGAGCCGGTCGTTCTGATATTATTTTGTGGGGGTACACATTGCGGTTCGGGCTGCATTAATGGAGATGGAAGAAAAATAAATAAACCCTTATTAGGTGTAGAATAATAGGTGCCTTCCATGCATTGCATGGAGGCTATGCTCTCCTATGCAGTAGTCCCCAAACATATAAAAAGCACATAAAATGAAAAGTAAATACAAGAAATGATATTTAAAAAACAAAAACAGCTACATTTATAAAGCGGTGTAAAACACTAAAAGCAGGAACATGGCCACCTTGGTTTGCGCCATGAACTTAACAGTTGTTTAAAATCCCTCATGGCAAAGTCAAGAACTTCAGATGTTTTTACAAGACAATATCGCCACCTAGTGGTGCAGCATTAGTATTTCAGGATTTTTATTAGAATTTGTCAACGAAAAAGTATAAGTAGAGAGAGAAAATATGTGTTTAAAAAAATGCCCATTTAGAAAGATGTCTAGAGAAGTGTAAATGAAACCTTAGTCATTTATTACCCACACAAGCTTCATAGTGTCAACAATATTTTTATCCCCAGATTAAACATGACCACACGCTCTTTTACATGATGTGACTACGAGAGCTTACAACCTCCCTGACATTAAACAGAACTAAATAGAAAAGTGAATTTGCATCATTCTTTCTCCATTTATGGTTATCATATTTTGCTTTAGTCACATTTTAAAATACTATTTCTCAAGTATTTATCATTGAATGGAGTCCAGGTATGAGACAATATATTTAATCAGCCTTTTGGGCCTAAAGAAAATTAATGAAAATAACAGATTTTACTAGATTTTCCCTAATTAGTTTGGCTTCCTTTCCTTCAAACTGATGTGAAGAGAAGCCTGAGAGAAAGTCCTTCAGATATTTACACTGGAGGATGTTCAACTATTTCTTAGTGATTACTACCAAAGGAGAGCATAATCGGAAGCTGTTGGGTCGAAGCCGAAGGTAGGACATCTGTCAGTGACATAAACTCGTTCTGCCACTTCATTTCCAGCAGCACAGGAAAAAAAACATGTCTGGGTCGCGTTTCATTTCTTTAAAAATACACAAAAACTCTGTCTATTTTTCCTTCTTCTTACAAATCCATCATGTGGACAATGATCCGTATTAAATCAAGACATGGTATTACTTTGACAAGGTTTCATCTTTGGGGCCCTCTAGTGACTCAAGGGACTGTGTGCATTTGCAGAGCCTGCATTCGGAAAAAAATCATTGCCTGTGTTACTAAACTCAAATTAACTATTGTTAACACTTTTAAATAAATATAACGATAGTCTGATAATGTCATGAAAATTATACAATGAACTAAAAATTTCATTGCATGATAAAATTTATTTTTGCACATGATAATAAAGCTTTTGAAACTTTTGAACCAATTAATTGTAAGGATGGCACTTTTTGCTGTTTCTGTTTGTGTCTGTGTTTCCC
>NC_056519.1:21871962-21873140 GCF_014905685.2 Nematolebias whitei | reverse complement strand
TTTTTTTTTTTTTTTTTTCATATTTAGGCTAACAGATACGTAGATGAATTTGAATAAAACACAAACATTTTATTTAGGTTTCTGAAAAATTAATCAACTTACTGGTAATTTGTTTCCTGACAAGTTTGTGCAGTGTCATGAAGAAACACACAGATTTGAGATACTGTAATTATTATTTTAATAATTTTAGTAGCCACATTCAGCCACATTTGGTTGGTTTAGCATCTGACCCAATTTTCACAGCACAATCAAAAATTAATGAAAACAGAGAATACCATAAACGCACAGTTCAATTTACTTTTAATTTTGTCAAATGCTTCTTTGTCAAGTTTGATATGAAATGAAAAAAAACTTTGTCACCCCATGACTACAAAAATCAACAGAAATGAACATGAAACTGCACATGTTAGATTACTAGTATGTTCTAATAAAAACTTGGTGATAACTAAGAGTACAGCTACCAAGAGTGTGATTTCCAAAGAGTTTAATTTGCAGAAGAACATTGCTGTAACACGGGGAACTTAGCTATGCAAGTGGAAACATCCAGACTGTTGCATAAGAGACAGCATCATTAATTGTTTCTCATCAAATTAGTTTGGCTTTTCTGCAGAATACATCTTTTTGTGTTTCACATAATTCCTTTAAAAGTGCTTCCTCCAATATTATGTTACACTGTAGCTCAGAACAATAAAACTTTAAATGAACCATCCAGAATGATTTGTGTATTCATACCTCTGACGCAGGCAGCATGAACACACAGGTCAATCTGGGTATCAGGCATTGTGATGTCAGCCATGAGAAAGTCACTGCATGTTTAGAACAAACACTTATGACAGGTAAAGTATTGCTGACCTTGATGCTTCGTATTCACAGCTGTCTCATTTGCGGTAACTCCACTGACTCATTAATAGCGCTTCTGGGAAAACTCTGAGTTTAAATCGGCCTTCGTCAAACTATTCAAAACAAAACTAAAATCTAATTTCAGAAAATTGTTTCACATAGATGGACTGTAAATGGACTGTTGTGGAAGTCGGCAGACAGAGACAAAAAATATTTTGAGTTTTGCTTTATTCTCTACATCTTCCAACATCAAACTCAGAAAAACAAATGATTTACAACCGTTGATCTTCTCTTTTTATATTCTGTCTCTTTCACAATAAGAGCACATTCTGACGTGA
>NC_056519.1:21861892-21871862 GCF_014905685.2 Nematolebias whitei | reverse complement strand
GGATGGATGGATGGATGGATGGATGGATGGATGGATGGATGGATGGACTGTGTTTACATACCGAAAAGCTATGTTCATCCCCCGTTTTATTTTCTCTTTGATTTATTTTAAACAAATTGTAGCCAGATGCCATGATTTAGATAAGGGATGTGCTCTACCCACTCCATATGTGCTTCTTGTTTTCTGATGAAACGTACTGTAACACAATTATTAATGTATATAGACATTTGTTACACGTAGTTTCATGACATCTCTGTCTTTTATCGGTTCACGCAGCTGTAATGTTGAAGACTGACCAGCAGATGGCGCCACACTTGATGAATCAAATGATTTGAATCGTCTGAAATCACTTCATGTAGTGGTTCAGACAGCTTCGGTGTCTCCATTGCTAGGAGTGTGTGTTGTGACTCTCAGCTACTACCACACCAAATTGTTACACTTTATATATAAATAAAAACTTGCTGAATTGTGGCCGCTTTTGTGTTTTCTACGGTGAAATGGTGTCACAGTTTGTGGAGGATACAAACGTATGATGCTTGACACGAGGAGCTAAAAAAAGGTAAAATCTTTAATAGAGAAAAAAGAAATGGCTGACGTGGCGACATCTTACATAAACTGAGGCATGATCACATGGAGACATAAAAAGGAAACACATAAAGCACAAAATGATGCAGTACTAAAAATGTCAGAGGGAATAAATGGACTGGAGCTGATGAGGAGAGGAGAGCTGAGCTTAATGGAACAGGGAGCAGGTGTGAGTGGGCGGAGCTGTGGTGCAGAAACTGACTGAAAATTATGTCAGAGGGAAACAGAGGACAAAAAACAAAACACATGAATCATAATAACCAGAAAATGAATTAAAAATAACAACACCAAAACACAGATCCTGACAAATGGCTGTGGTGGCCATATTGAATTGGGTTGGCTCTAAATATTAATAAGTACATCCAATGATTTTCCTAAAAGTCTCGTGGTTCATGAGATATTTTACTACCAGGCAGACAAACTGGATGGCAATGGGTAGTGGCAACATTTTAAACAAAACCAGGAAAACAAGGACACTGATGACCCTCGTCCAGTTCTGAGTTAATAAGATTCCCTGGACGGGAAGCAAAATGTGTTCAACTAAAGAATAAGTCATTTGCTGTAATTTTTTTTTAAATTTCTTTTACACTTTTAAGATTCATCAAATCCTGAATGACTGAGAATCTACAGCAGCAAGTTAATAAAAGTTCAAAAAAGGTTGTTATTTAAACATTTAGTCAAGACTACAGGTCTTATATATATATATATAATGTGCATTTTAGCTTATATTAACACCTCAAAATACTTATTCGAATTCATCCTGCTTCACTCTAACATGTTGTTGCTCAATATCTCTCTTTAGGACATTGTAAATATTTTAATTACTTTTCACTTTTTGATACTTTTTTGTGTACCCTTATTGCATGCTTTTTGTATTTTATTGTTGGTTTGTTCTTTGATTTTTTTTAGCGAGTCAAATCGGTTCTTCTCATCCTAAGCATTTCATTGACCCTGTGTTAATCTTGCATATAGCAAATAAACACAACTTGAACTTGACTGGATTACCTTGGTGAATCTGTTCATTACACTTCTCATCCAGCAGGTGGCGGTGATGTTCCCTTCAATAGAAACCAGGTCAAATGAGTTCATGTTACTGTCCACCTTCTTTCAGCACATCCAGTTCAATAAGCCAAAGCAGATTCTGACAGTTTCTTGGTCTTCATCCGACACGTGACAGTCTTTACTGTAAAATAAGCACTACTCAGTGTGTCTGTAAAAAAACAAGCAATATTTTTAATCTTAGTTCTGGGATTTTACATCCCTGAACGTTGACGAGATTGTTCCAACTAAAATTTTTCAGTGCCTCCATAAATAAAATAATTACTAAAAAGTTACTAAACTATACAGAAAGTCTTAGATTGCTGCAAAGTATGAAATGCAACATAAAAAAGTTAATGCTGAACTATAATAAATGGTGCAGTTTGAGAGTTTACTCTAGTAGTTTTTCAGATATAATAATATATAGGGATGAGATGCAGGTGCACACTCGATGTAAACAAAGCACATTCATCAGCATGCTTTACTCAACAAATCTGTGCGTAAATACGTACCAATGCATCAGAATCGTCAGACTTTTTGATCCCACGAGGCTCATCGATGGACATCACGTGACCTATTTTCAGTCACTTTAGCTGTTTCTGGAGGTAAACAAACATCAGCCGTAGTTTGCAGCCGTTCTCAACTGCAGCTGCAAAAATACCATCAGGATTAAGAGAAAAAATAAATTTTATATTCACAAGCTCAAATAATGTGTTGGAAATGAGTCTCAGCTAATACCACATGGAGTTATGGCTCAATATCTGTAAAAATGACTGTTATAGGCATTTTTGTGTTGGTTAAGATCAAGCAGCCGTGGTGGCCATATTGAATTGGACTGACTCCGGAAAGTAATCAGTTTTAGATTTCTATTTATTGATTAATTTTTTTGGAAGTTTATTTATATTCCATGAAGTGGTTTATGAGATATTTTGCTAACAGACAGAAAGAGTTAGCTCCAAAAGTTTTTTGCCAAAGTTTTAAGCAAATATTCGTGCAATACGTAGAGTTTGGAATATGTGTTGTGATTCACTCTCAGCTGCTACCACGCCTAACTTCAGCTCAATATCTATACAGCTGATTGATCTTTAGCCATTTTTGTGTTGGCTAATATTAACTAGCTGTGGCAGCCATCTTTAATTTGGTTCACTCCAAACGTTAAACAGTTGTAAATGTGCATTCGATGATTACTTTCTGAAAGTTTCAATAAAACCTATCAATTGGTTCATGAGATATTTTGCTAACAGATGAAACACACCAACATACACCTTTTAACATCAGGTTATAATCGATCACAAAAAGAAAAAGTTGAATCAATATTGGACTTGAATGGTGAAAAACATATCTCATTATCTAAAAGCTAAAGAAGACTGGACCTAGACTGCACCACTTGGTTGAGTCCCACAATCAGTTGCAGATCTGCACCCTGTTATTCTTTTCTGAAGGTTTTATTAAAATCCGTTTGGTGGTTCATGAGATATTTTGCTAACAGCCAATAAAGGGTTGGCTCCAACAGTAAATGCTGAAGTTTTAAGCACAAATATCATGCAAAGAGAAGCATTTTGGATATGTGTTGTGACTGATTCTGCAGCTCCTACCACACCTAGCTTTAGCTCATTATCTGTAAAACTGACTGAATTAAAATCATTTTTGTGTTTTCTAAAATGAGTTGCTTGTGACAGCCATCTTAAATCAGATTCACTCCAAAAGTTAATCAGTTGTTGGTGTGCATGCACTAATTGATTCCTAAAAGTTTAATTAAAATTTGTAGGGTGGTTCATGAGATATTTTGCTAACAGACAAACAGAACAGCTACTGCCAAAGTTTTAAATATAAATCTTGCACAATCAGGTAGCACTCAGAGTATAAGTTCAAGGTCAGTTTCAGCTACTACCACACCCAAGTTTTAGCTCAACATGTGCAAATGTTGTAATTTTTATGTTTGCTCAAATTGTTTTGGTGTGGTGGCCATCTTGAATCAGATTGTGTTCAAAAGTCGCCATCAGAGGTGACCAACAATCAGAACAAGATGCAGTGGATTTAAAATCCAACACTGATTCTTTGAGGATACTGTAATTTAATTTTTCCAAGCTGCTGTTGCAACATCTGGCCTCCAGGGGGTGCACATTCCTCACAAGTCACGCATCATTAAGCAGCTTCAAGGGGAACACGTGGTTGTCCTTCCTGTCACGAGAGCTGACTCACTTGTGTGGTCAGTGGAAATGAGTCACATATGACATCACGTGTGTGTGCGTGTGTGTTTGTGTGTGTTCGTATTTGATACTTGTAAGGCCCATTTTCCAACACAGACATTGTGAGGACCAACTGCTCCTTATGGGACCCAAAGCTCGGGCCCTATAAGAAGAAGTCCCGTTGGTGGGTTAAGGATTAGGTTTAGGACTAAGATGTGAATTGAGTAAGGGTTAGGGTTAGGTTTGTACTGGTAATGGTTAGGTTTAGGGAAAGTGTCAGGGTTAGGCTATAGAAAACGAATAGAAGTCAATGTAAAGTCCCCAAAAAGTACGTTTACAAGAACATGTGTGTGCATGATATTAAATTTTAATCCCCAGCAAATGTGAGTGAAGGCTTTCAGTCCAGATTAAACAGCGTTATGAATTTATTAGGACACAGTGATCTGAACACAGTCACGCACCCACGCCGTAAGACGGTCAGACACAGCTTAAACTTGACCGTAGACGTGCCGACGCTCAGACAACCCCGAGGTCAAACGCAACATGGACTCCTTGAACTTTAGAGAAGTTTAATCTGTCGCTGCAGTTTTCAGCTGGGTGGCTGATGCTTCTGATTGTCTTCTCAACTTCACTGTGCTGTGTCAGAAAACACCCAGCCGTGATATCACTGTAAAAAAAACTGTTGAAGATTTTAATACCTTAAAGTAAGCTAAAAACTATTACAGTGAGGTTCTATGGAGAGATTATGAGCAATCAATACCTCACCTGTTGTAGGTAGATCTTTGACCAACCTTAGTTTGGAGGTTTTGTTTTTAAATTTCATTGCAGTTCACACAAACTTTTACATCACAGCCAATTTTGTGTTAAACAGTTATTTACTATTCTGTGGTTATTTGTGAGTCAAATAATGTGAGCTAGCTTTAGCCCTTTTGTAGCAGCATCATTCACTTCCTGCAGAAGGTCATATTGTTTTTTGCTGGGAAAACCAAGTGATATAAATGTTATGTTAATGTAGAGGTTTGTAAAACAGTTTTTGCAGTTATTCAACTGCTACAAACATTTTAATATCAGAGTTGCTGTACACAACAAAAATCCATTTTGGTTTGGGCCTCATTCGCACTAGCTGTTCACTTTTCAGTCCAGTCAGAAATAAAATGTTTCTCCAAACTGATGCTGTTCAAAGAGCTATCTACAACAGAAATATAACAACCTTTCCACAGAATATCACTTAAAAAGCTTTTATTTTGACTATATCTTATATAAGTGGCTACCAGCTTTGGTTGTTACTGTAGTAAATACATTACTTTAAAAACATCAGTACATTGGATTCTTGTGTGAATCCTAAAGTATCTTGTTTCTGTGTGTTCTTTAGCTTCATGTCCATGTCTTGTTTGATGTGTAACTACTTCTGCAAACTTTTTGCTATTTTAAATATTCAAATGTTCAGTTCATTGAGGACATGTCAGCTATGATTTTGGTAACTTTTACTTTTCAAAATATTGAACTTTATTTTCAAAGATATTCCCCATAGAACTATACTGATATCACTTAACTCCTTTTAATTTATATTATCCTTGAAATCTATATCAGTATATCTGAGTTATTTTTGTCATATTATTTTGAATAATTTTCTAACATTTTGCTTCTGTTCGTTTTTAGCTAGACTTTAGCTACTTTTTATTTTGGCTAACCTTTTGCTACTTTAGCATTTAGATAGCATTTTTTATATTTAGAATATACTGTAGTACTAGAACATATAGAACATGTGTATTATTAGTAACACATAGAACACAAACAAACTTAGCTCTGGAAATAATACATTACATTACATTTAGCTACTTTTAAATTCTAGATAACATATTGCTGTAATTACATTTTAGACTATCATTTGCTATTTTTAGCTACCATTTTGGTCATTTGAGCTTTTAGTTTACATTTTAGTTGGCATTTTCTAGTTTCAACAATAGAGTTTTTCTACTTTTAGCTAGCATCTTGTCATTTGTAGCTATTAATAAAGTATTGCTAGTTTTGTCTTTTACTTGATGTTTATCTACTTTAACATCACCTTTTAATATAGCTAGTATTTTTATACTTTTAAGCTAGCATTTTGTGACTTTCAGATTTTAGTTTGAATTCTCCTCATAGCCAGTATTCTGCCTATTTTAGCTTTAATGACCGCTTTCAGTGTTTCTTCAATGCAGTTTTTGTAGTCATCAGACTAGTTTTGTCACGAACCTCAATGTTGGAACCCAATTGCAGAGAGATGAGTGAGGCAGGAGTTCAAAAAACCAAAACAATTTATTTTTTAAACAACAAAACAAAAGGCTGTCGGTGCAGCAAAACTTACTTTTGGCAGATTGGATCAGAAATAATGCAGAGCAGATCATCAGGGGGGCAGAAACCAGGCAAGGCAGAAGAGGATTGTGAAGTCTGAGAACATAGAACAATCACCGGACAAGGAGTGAAGGAAAGAAAGGCTTTTTATGTGACAGAGGGAGAGTTAGTAATGAGAGCACCTGGGCAAGTGGCTGATGAAGGACAGGTGTGAATGATAAAGACTGAGTGGAGAAGCAGACTGAGGAATGAGAGGAACATAACAGAAACAGATAAACAGAAAATCACACACAAAGCAGAACAACATAAAATAAAAAGCAGACAGAGACAGAAACTTGAAATGGAAAGAAATGATTTAGTTAGTGGGATGATTGCTTGAAGATATGAATGTTGGTTCCTGGTTGCAGCTTGAAGGAGGTGGCAGAGGCTTGGCAGATGGGGGGGCAGCGGGGGCCGCTGACCGTGACAAGTTTAATCTGATAACTACATTAATAATACAAAGTAGTAATTGTGCAAAGGATTGACTGAACAAGGTTTATTCAAAATATGTGTGCACACAATGCAATTTTAATTAATACTTTAGTGAAATGGTTTATTAATCTGTATTTTTCAGATTTTCTACTTGCTTCTAACAATACAATGTTTTTTTATTCTGCAGCAGATTTTAGCTGTTTTCTCTTACACTGTAGCTCATTGGTTGTCAGTCGTGGCTTTTTCTCTGTGTGTGGGTCTGTTACATTTTCTTTTACCACCTTTATGGAGCTCAGAGTTAGTAGGCCACGTATCCTGATCATTAGGATGCACAGCAGTCAAGAGCGCATGGCATCACAATATGTGCTGCATCAGAGCAGCTCTCACATGGGGCAGCGGTGGATTAAAGGAGATGTGCAACAAAAATGATTTGATGAGACGAGCAGATGGAGTCTGCCAGAAATTTGTGTTGTGCGGTTGAGTCAGGGTTTTGTTGTTTTGCCAACACATTGGTTCACATTATAGACCTTTTTACTGGTAACAAACTTAGCTCTGGAAGTATTGCATTACCTTGCTGTAGGTTACTTAAAAAATAAAAACAAATTCACTTTTTGTTCCTCAATTGTATAGTAATTAGGGCATTATTTGAATCATTGTTGACAAAAGGGCAGTTTGCAATGCATGTATCGGTTTCTACAAAAAAAATGTGTACAGTATTTGAATACTGATGACATCATATCTGAGATGCAAAGAATTTGGGTTGAATACCAGTCTCTAAAAGGTTCTTGATGCAGCAAATAGAAATGTCCAACAGCTGAGTGAAAACAGAGTTAGAGGAGTGAAAGCTGTCCTGGAAGTCATCTGCTGCTCGTAACACTAAAGGAATTGTTTTTTTATATATCTTGCATATACGGAGCAAGAATGGTCCCTGAATTCTACATGTGAACATAGAAAATCAAAGGTTTCTCATCAAATCCAGAATCAAAAATTAACATGGCTGCCTTGTGAATAAAAGTAGTTTTTGAAAACATCAATGGCACACAAAGTACTATATTACATTTATTAGGAAGTGTTTCCTAATGGAGAGTGGTGGCACAGAGGTTAAAGAAGGTGGGCCTGTGATCGGAAGATCGCCAGTTCAAACTCCGGTACTAACAACATCAAAAATGTGGGTGGGTTAGGTGAAGCACCCACAGCTGCCCCCACCCTCATTCGCCCCACTCTGGGCCCATGAGTAACCTTAACCCCCATCTGCTCCCTAAACAGGTCTCTCTTGAAAATGAGTTCTCGTGGCTCAGTGAGACTACCTGGATAAATGAAAAGAAATATTAGGAAGTGTTTTGTTGTTACTGGCTTGTACTGATAATGGTTTAGAACTCAAAAGTTTCTATTTTTGATAATGGTCAATCAGGTCATCTGAACAGTTTCTTTTTTGTGGAAAGACATTTTGCCCTCTATCCAGAGGGCTTCGTCAGTCTGAGGAGTCCCAAGTAAACTGTTTTCCCATTAAGCAGTACAATCCTTTAGTGGACCAACCAGTTTGCTGCTGATAAGATGGTTTCTGGGGGCTGTCCTGTCCCCCATCCACTCCTCCCAGGCAGGCAGCCACAGCCAAAGTGGTTCAAGACATCAATGCTCAATCATCCAGGTACAAAATCCAGTAATCAGAGTCAGAGTAATAGTCCCATTTCTGAGTCCAAATTAAACACAGTTAATGTGATGACTGCACAGCAATATAATTTCCTTTAGAATCAACAAAGTATCTATCTATCTATCTATCTATCTATCTATCTATCTATCTATCTATCTATCTATCTATCTATCTATCTATCTATCTATCTATCTATCTACAGTGGGGAGAACAAGTATTTGATAGACTGTTGATTTTTCAGATTTTCCCACTTGCAAAGCTTGTAGATGACTGTAATTTTTATCATAGGTACTCTTCAACTGTGAGTGATGGAATCTAAAACAAAAATCCAGAAAAATACAATGTATGATTTTTAAATAATTAATTTCCATTTTATTGTGTGAAATAAGTTTTTGATACACCAGAAAAATGAAACTTAATATTTGGTACAGAAACCTTTGTTTGCAATTACAGAGATCAGACGTTTCCTGTAGTTCTTGACCAGGTTTGCACACACTGCAGCGGGGATTTTGGCCCACTCCTCCATACAGATCTCCTTCAGAGCCTTCATGTTTCGGGGCTGTCGCTGGGCCACATGGACTTTAAGCTCCCTCCAAAGATTTTCTATGGGATTCAGGTCTCGAGACTGGCTAGGCCACTCCAGGACCTTAAGATGTTTCCTACGGAGCCACTCTTTAGTTGCCCTGGCTGTGTGTTTTGGGTCGTTATCATGCTGGAAGACCCAGCCACGACCCATCTTCAGTGCTCTTACTGAGGGAAGGAGGTTGTTGGCCAAAATCTCACGATACATGGCCCCATCCATCCTTCCCACAATATGGTGCAGTCGTCCTGTCCCCTTTGCAGAAAAGCATCCCCAAAGAATGATGTTTCCACCGCCATGCTTCACGGTTGGGATGGTGTTCTTGGGGTTGAACTAATCATTCTTCTTCCTCCAAACATGACGAGTGGAGTTTAAGCCAAAAAGTTCTATTTTTGTCTCATCAGATCACATGACCTTCTCCCATTCCTCCTCTGGATCATTCAGATGGTCATTTGCAAACTTCAGACGGGCTTTGACATGCGTTGGCTTGAGGAAGGGCACTTTGCGTGCACTGCAGGATTTTAATCCTTGACGGCGTAGAGTGTTACTGATTGTTTTCTTTGAGACTGTGGTCCCAGCTCTATTCAGGTCATTGACCAGGTCCTGCCGTGTAGTTCTGGGCTCATTCCTCACCTTCCTCAAGATCATTGATGCTCCACGAGGTGAGATCTTGCATGGCGCTCCAGACCGAGGGAGATTTTCCGTTATTTTGCATTTCTTCCATTTTCTAATAATTGCACCAACTGTTGTTGCCTTCTCACCAAGCTGCTTGCCTATTGTCCTGCACAAGGCTGGGATGGGCTTCCCAGCCTTGTGCAGGTCTACAATTTTATCCCTGATGTCCTTACACAGCTCTCTGGTCTTGGGCATTGTGGAGATGCTGGAGTCTGATTGATTGAGTGTGTGGACAGGTGTCTTTTATACAGGTCACGAGTCCAAACAGGTGCAGTTAATACAGGTAATGAGTGGAGAACAGGAGGGTTTTTTAAAGAAGAACTAACATGTCTGTGAGAGCCAAAATTCTTACTGGTTGATAAATGATCAAATACTTATTTCACACAATAAAATGGAAATCAATTATTTAAAAATCATACATTGTATTTTTCTGGATTTTTGTTTTAG
>NC_056519.1:21831443-21858892 GCF_014905685.2 Nematolebias whitei | reverse complement strand
CAAACAGAATGTCACAAACACCAAAAATACATAACGTGTGAAACCCATTACAGGTGTAAAACACACACAAAAATAAATTAAATGAAATGAAATACCTAACGGTAACGGCTAGGTAGTAATAAGGTGGCAGGAGATGAGACCACAGCGGTTGGAATAACAGCTGCCTGGCAAAAAAAAAAATTGGTCCGAAAACATGGCTGATGGAGAAGCAGCATCAGTATCTGGTGAGTTCTCATTCAAAAACACGTTCAGATGTTCGGGGTCACCAATGTGGAAGTCGGCAGAAAGAGACAAAAATATTTTGAGTCTCACTTTATTTTCTACGTTTTCCAACATCAAACTCAGAAAAACAAATGATTTACAACCGTTGATATTCTCGTTTTATATTCTGTCCCTTTCACAATAAGAGAACATTCTGATGTGAAATACATACATTTGTGTCCGCCACACTGTACTTATATAGCACCTTTTATCTTATCAAGTTACTCAAAGCTCTTTACAACACAATCTGTGCCCTCATTTACCCATTCATACAGCACTCTACTAGATCTCTACAAAGAATAATCAGAGCTTTATCACATTCATACACTGATGGGACACACATCAGAAGCATTGAGGGGTTCAGTGTCTTGCCCAATGACACTTGGGCATGTGACTGCTGTTGGAATCGAACCCCGACTCTCGAATTGGAGGACGACTGCTCTAACCACGCAGCCACGGCTGCCCATAGATGACATGATCCTAAATTTCACCATTGTACTCTTTCAAATCAAATAACTGAACCTGCATTGTCTGACTATAAAGACTGTCTCCATGGTGATGCTACTGTGAATGCCAATGGTTGCACCACACTGCTTGAGCTGGCACAACTCTCTCAGAGCATGTTGGTATGCAGCTGAATGCTTAAAGATCACACTAATCTAGCACAACACTACCATCACAGGTACTAGATTTGTTTTCTATGACCTTGTCAATTTATCTAAAAAAGGTTAAAAACAAAAACAACTGGGCTTCTATTATGTAGCAAAAGACGTTTCACTTCTTATCCGAGGAGCTTTCTCAGTTTAAAAAACAGAGTGTGTAGTTCGAGTTTTAAAGTTGAGGTGTTCTGTAAGCTGGATTCACATGCAGATTGCCCTTACTCTCCTCACAATAGAGGATCATTAGGGTCTTTGTTAGCTGTTAGGGTGTGTGTTGGTCCTCTATGGCTTTGATAAGGCTCTAATGATTTATTGTTTGGCTGATGGTCCTCCTTTTGCATGTGAACAACTAGTTCTGGCTGTTAGCAGCAAACTGGTTAGTCCACTGTGACAAGGGGCTATATATAAGGTTGGGTTTCTTGCAGGGTTTCAGACTGAAGACGTCTTTTGTTAAAAGGCGAAATACTGTATTTTAACAAAGAAGAATCCTTTCAGAGGACCTGGCTTAACTTTGGTATTTTTTTTACCTGGATTATTGAGCATGCATCGGGACATTTGTTAGCCTGATGTACAGATGGACCACTCTAGTCACATGAATGAAGGTCTTCATACTAACAATCCTCTATTGTGAGGAGAGTAGGGGCAATCTGCATGTGAATCCAGATTACAGAATACCTCAACTTTAAAACTTGAACTTCACACTCTGTTTTTTAATTGAGAAAGCTCCTTGGATAAGAAGAGAAACATCTTCAGTTACAAATACAAGTCCAGTTGTTTTTTTCTTTAACCTTTCTTTAATTTGCCATGTCCTGGATGAATGAGAACCTACACCACCAGCTTGTTAATTTATGGAAGCAGATGAAGATGTTTTCTGTGCAGAACCTCAACCACATGCACTGTTATTTCTTACTCCTCCAACAGAAAGGGGTGAGAACAAGTGCTTCTTGCTTTGTGTCCAAAAGGCCAATGAAGATTGGATTAGAGTGGCACAATATTTTCTGTGCATCAGTGGCAGGGATTGGTGATTGCGTCTGAGTGGTGAGAGCAAGGTCTGATTCTACTGGTTGTAAAGAGTGATGATAGGATGCAATGCAACTGTGGGACAAAGAGTTTTGGAATAATTTAATTTAAACTGCTAACAAGGTGTAGGTGTAATGGTGTTGTAGCCTAGGCATGAGTCCAGCATTGCCAGTCTTGCTTCAAATTCTCCAAAACTCCATGTTATATGCTGCCATCACACTTCCCATATGATCCATCCAGGACCTTGATACGTTCTCACCAAGGTGATAAACGAGCAGGGCCTTTCTTGACCTATCACACTCATTGTTAAAGGAATCAAACAATTCAATTTGATTCAAATCAGTTTATTTATATAGCACCAAATCACAACAAAGTTGTCTCAAGGCACTTTACAGGAACATTCACATATATAAAAGCCAATTAGTAAAGTTCTCTATCTAAGGAATCCAGCAGACAAGTTGAATCTTGCCTTCATTACAGTCTCCCATCATGAGCAAGCACAGTGGCAACAGTGGAAAGGAAAGACTCTCTTTTTAAAAGGAAGAAACCTCCAGCAGAAACAGGCTCAGGACAAGCGGCCATCTGCTTTGGCCGACTAGTTTGAGAGGACAGAAAGGAGAGACAAACACAGAATGGTAGGTACAGGTGTACCTGAAAGGCAAAAAAACATGTTAAAGAAAGAAAAAAATAATTACAAATGTTGAGCAGAGTAAGTAAAGACAGTAGCAGAGTGAAAAGTGTGGTCAGTTTGTCCTCCAGCAGTCTAAGCCTATAGCAGCATAACTAAGGGGCAGCTCAGGAAACCCAAGCTGACCCTAACTAAGGATTTACCACAAAGGAAAGTCTTTAGCCTAGTTTTAAAACTGGAAAATGTGTCAGTCTCACGGACAGAGATTGGAAGTTGGTTCCACAAGAGAGGAGCCTGATAACTACAAGATCTGCCTCCATTCTGTTTTTGTAAATTCTAGGAACCACAAGTAAACCTGCAGTCTGAGAGCGAAGTGCTTTGTTTGGAAAATATGGAACAATAAGATCTGTAATATAAGATGGAGCCAGGTTGTTGAGCGCTTTGTAGGTTAGAAGTAAGATTTTGAATTATATTCTGGATTTGACAGGGAGCCAATGGAGAGAAGCTAAAACTGGAGAGGTATGATCTCTCCTACTAACTCCAGTTAAGACTCTGGCAGCAGCATTTTGGATCAACTGAAGATGTTTTAAGGAAGTATTTGGACACCCAGATAATAAACCATTGCAATAGTCCAGTCTAGACGTGACAAATGCATAGACCAGTTTTTCTGCATCATTTTTAGATAAGATATTTCTAATTTTAGTGATATTATGCAGGTGGAAGAAGGAGGTTCTAGTAACGTTTTTAATGTGGGGGATAAAAGACATGTCCTGATCAAAAATAACACCAAGATTTTTAACATTAGAGCTGGAAGACAGATTAATGCCATCTAAGGAGGGAGAAAGACTGAAAAATTCATTCCTACGGTTGTCAGGTCCAAAAACCAAAACCTCAGTCTTGTCTGTGTTCAACAGGAGAAAATTAAGGGTCATCCAGGTTTTATGTCTTTAAGACATGCTTGCACAAACAAATCACTCCACCAAGAACAGTCGTGCACCATCACGCACATAAATTAGTGAGAGATATCAAGTTTTCAAACCATTTTGTGTCCCATGTTGAGTCAGTGGGGAGTCAAATGGATTTTTAATATGCGCCTGAAGGCCTCGCCAAGACCCTGTAAAGACCATTCTCTTCGTGGATGATTTTTTCACATTGTAGTGAGGTTGTCATCCAGTAAGAAGGGAACCATGGCCATACCATCAATCATAATATACTTTTTCGTGTTCATTTTTTATAAATCACACTATAAGCTCATTAAAATGTTGAATTTTGTTTGTTAAAACCAATAAAATAATACTGAGTGCATAATTAAATGAGGCATGAGAAAATAAATGGCCTATTGGTTCCACTTATTAGGTAAAATAAATGTATTTTATATATCATAAAAATATTTAGGAATATCTGGTGTGCGTCATATTGGATGCTAGTACCATCGGTTTTGTGGAAAATATTGTAAAGAATTTCCATTATTATTTCTGTGTTTACTGGCAGCACAGTGGCGCAACTGGTAGAGCTGCTGCCTCTCAGCGAGCAGGTCCCTGGTTCAAACCCCGGTCCAGGGGTCTTTCTGGGTGGAGTTTGCATGTTCTCTCCGTGCATGCGTGGGTTTTCTCCGGGTACTACGGTTTCCTCCCACAGACCAAAAACATGCATGTTAGGCTAATTGGTAACTCTAAATTGTCCATAGGTGTGAGTGAGAAAGTGAATGGTTGTTTGTCTCGTTTGTCTCTATGTGGCCCTGTGATGGACTTGCGACCCGTCCAGGGTGTACCCCGCCCCTCGCACAGTGATTGCTGGACATGGGCAACGGCGACCCCCGTGACCCAAAATGGAACAAGCAGGTAAAGAAAATGGATGGATGGATTTCTGTGTTTACCGGTATTAGTGTTATGGTGGATTTGGACATACACCTGTACTTATGTAAGATCATTATGTAAAAAATTGGAGCATAAGCAGTGAGCTGTTGTTGGTAAACAGACCAACCAGGTCACAAATACAGTAGCTTCAAAGGTGATTTGACTTGAGACATAAAGCAGATCACCTCCTTTGGATGTTTTTTAATAATGCACAAATACCATATGTTAAATTATAAAGAGGGAAAAACTCTCATAAGTTGATTGTTCAGTTAATCAGTTAGAAAGAAAACCTAAAACTTTTCAGACTTCTGCTGTACTTTTTGCATTATACTTTAATGCATGGTTTATTATGTAAGTCATAAACTGAACCTCCCTCCACATTTTGCAATAGGTTTGTCTACGTTTGTATAACCTAGCTGAAAAAGACACTCTCACTCAGTGAGCTCTTGACATGCAGAACAGCAGAAGCTGTGTTAACTCATCTTTCTGGGTCACCGATAGAGGCAAATGCGGAAGTAGATGCATTTGGAATCACGAGCAACAATCTGATTATCCAATGAGGGAGGTGGTATTTTTCCACAGTCCCAGTAATTCAATGAACACTAATGTGTAGGATGAAATGTCCTAGATTTGTCTAAGAAATGAAAAGAGTACACACACATTTACTTTTATGATCACTAAAGTAAAGGGGATCAAATAAATAGTATTAAGTTTGAGGTCAGATTTCTGTCAAAGGTCATGCACGCCTCATTTTTCTATGAAAACCACAAGTAAACATTTCTTGTCACTCAGTGGAATGTCTGCCACCAAATGTACTTTAAGTAAATCCATCCAAAAGACCTGACTCAACCTTGTTGGATAATTTTAGGAAAGCTAATATTTCCTAAAACAGGATTAATCTTCCACCTGACTACATGTTTGTCTAAGCTGCTAGCTGCCTTTGCATTGGTTTCTACTCTATTGACTCAGAAATAACATCATTGTGGCTGAGAATGAGCAGGAAAGGTCAGGCTGTGCTGCAATCAGAAGGATGCTGCTGCTTTGAGCACTGTAGGCCATTTGTTTTGCTACATGACATAAATACTTCACCATCTACTATGGAAAGATTACTGGACACAGTCAGAGCTAAGCTATTTTCATAATAATGGTTCTAATAGGATGTAAAGGAGGCAAGAATTTGCTATCATAAACTTGGCAAAAGGTTTGTGATTCTATAGAAAATTATAAGATAGTTTATAATCTATTCTGATGCATTTCTTGTGTTTTTAGGCCCAATCCTATAATAATCACTGGATGGTCTTTGCGGGGTCTTGACAAGACCTTAAGGTGTGGATTAAGAATGCAGTGAGATCTGTGTTATGTCTGATAGATTCCTGATTATTTAAAGCATTGCTTTGTAAAAAACTAACCCATTACCCATCAGATGTATATTTCATCAAATTTATTAAAGCTTTGGAGAACAGTCAGACCCACAGAGAGTCAATGCATCATAAGTACAGAACTTATTCAAGCCTTTGTACCATTTGAGTCTCTGGTGCATTCTATCTGGCTTAAACAAAGTTTGTTCTTTGTGAAAGAATCACCTTCATCCTCCTTATCCCTCCTCCAATGTCCCAGCTCTAGTTTTATCAGAACCAAAGCTGTGAGCAAAGACACAGATGAGTTCCTGGAGGTAAATATTTCTCAAGGATTCCCATACCATACCATACCATACCACTTTATTTATAAAGCACTTTAAACAGCTACAAGGCCAACCAAAGTGCTGTACAGACAAAACAACAGGTAACACACAAAGCAAAATACAAAATGAGGTAAATCAGAATATAGACATACAAACGATGCAGATAATGACGACAAACCAGTGTGGAGTGTACAGGATCAAAACACATCATATGGTGTTGAAAGCTACTGAATAGTAGTGAGTTTTTAAACTGGACTTGAAAACCAAGAGGGAGGGGGCCTGTCTGACAAACAGAGGTAACTCGTTCCAGAGTCTTGGTCCTGCTACAGAGAAGGCCCTGTCACCTCTGCGCTTAAGACGAGTTCCTGGAACTGTGAGGAGCAACTGGTCCACTGACCTCAGGGAGCGTGGTGGGACATACGGTTGTAGCAAATCAGAGAGATGAGGGGGTGACACTGTTCAGTGATTTGTAGACATACATGAGTATTTTGAACTGGATTCAAAAGTGAACCGGTAACCAGTGCAGTGAGGCCAAAACTGGTGTAATGTGCTCTCATTTGCCTGTACTGGTTAAAAATCGGGCTGCTGCATTTTGGACCATTTGTAGTCGTGCAATGGAGGTCTGACTGATACCAAACAGGAGCGAATTGCAGTAATCAAGCCTAGATGTAATGAATGCATGTATTACTGTCTCCAGGTTATTTTTGGACAATATGGGCTTCAGTTTAGACAGCCGCCTCAGTTGGAAGAAGCATGATTTAACAATCATGTTTACATGATTGTTAAGCTTCAGGGAAGGGTCCATTATCACGCCCAGATTAGTGACTCTTTGTTTTTCTGACAGGGTTAGAGCAGAAAGGTCGATGCAGTGGTTTGTGATCATGTCGTTGGGAGGGAACAACATGACTTCAGACTTCTTTTCATTGAAACTCAAGAAATTTAAAACCATCCAGTCCCTGATGTCAGCCAGGCAGTTGAGCAGCGGTTGAATAGAGAATGTACCATTGTGTCTTAGGGGGAAGTAAATTTGACAGTCATCGGCATAGAAGTGGAAGGGCATGTTGTGTTTCCGGAAAATAGCACCAAGCGGCAGCAGGTATAAAGAGAATAGGAGGGGACCCAGGATGGACCCCTGCGGAACCCCCCATTTAAGCTCTGCCTCTGCGGAACTAAAATCTTTGATGGAGACACAAAAGGATCTGTCAGCGAGGTAAGATCTGAACCAATTGAGGGCTGATCCTGTGACGCCCACCCACTGCTCCAACCTAGCAATGAGGATCTCATGGTCGATGGTGTCAAAGGCGGCTGTGAGGTCCAACAGGACAAGCAGCAAAGAATCACCGGTATCTGTGACTCTGAAGATGTCATTAAAGACCTTCAGCAGGGCAGTTTCAGTGCTGTGGAGAGGTTTAAAGCCAGATTGGAAAAACTCTAAGATGGTGTGATCCTCTAGGAAGCACTTCAACTGGCACTCGACTATTTTCTCCAGTACTTTAGAAACAAATGGGAGTTTGGAGACAGGCTGGTAGTTGGAAACGACTGAGGGGTCAAGGTTTGTTTTTTTCAGGAGAGGCTGGACGGCAGCATGTTTAAAGGATTTTGGCACCACGCCAGTGGATAAACTACTGTTTACTGTATCAAGAATGGACAGACATAGAGTTGGAAACACCTCCTTTAGTAGGCGAGGGGGGACCACATCAAAGGGGGAGCCAGAAGGTTTCAAGCTGCACATGACCTGCTCTAGAGAAGATAGAGTGATGGGTTCAAAATGGTCAAAAGGCGCTACAGATTGAGGTGGGATGGATGGGTCATGAGTTGGAGGGGAAATGAGAGCCCTGGTGGTCGCAATTTTTTCCAAAAAGAAATGTAAGAAGATGTCGCACAGCTCAGTCGAGGCTTCCAGAGGTGATGGTTCAGTGAGGTGGAGAACAGAGTTTAGGGTGGAGAAGAGGACACGTGGGTTGTGAGAGTTTGAGGTAATTATATCAGAGAAGAATTTTGATTTAGCAGCTTTTACTGCTTTCTGATAACGGCACCAACTCTCTTTAAGTATCTGGAAAGAGACCTGCAGCCTGTCTTTCCTCCACTTTCGTTTCGCCCTCCTACATTGCTGCCTAACGGCCTTGGTGACGTCACTCAGCCAAGGTTCTGCTTTGACTTTTGATTTTTTGGTTTTAACAGGTGCAACATGATCCATAGTCTTTAAGCAGACAGAGTTGAACTGGGATGTCAGCTCCTCAGTGGTGGAGAGAAACACTGGGGCCTTAATTATCATTTCAGAGTTATAAACATCCGTGAAACATGCGGCAGTGAAGTGGTTAATGGTCCGGGTCCTACGTGCAGAAATGCACGACTTAGGAGTTAGATGGGGGGAGGGTGAACTCAAACCGGACTGGCATGTGGTCTGAAAAAACATTATCACCAATAACAAGATTATTAACAGTCATATCATGAGTTAAAACAAGGTCCAGTGGATGTCCGCACTCTTACATGCTGAGTTAAATTAAATGAGTCCAATAGATCTAAAAAGTCCTTAACCAAGGGCTTCTCAGGACAGCACACGTGCAAAGTCCCCAATAATGAAAACATGCTCATATTTTTGTGTGATTTCAGCCAAGAAGTCAGAAAACTCATTTATGAAATCCTTAGACCGAGGTGGACGGTAGACGAGTGCAAATAACGTCGGAGGTGAATGTCCGAGTTCAAAGACGCTCAGCTCAAAGCTGGCGGGGGAAACTGGGAAGGGCAATTGTTTACAGTCAAAAGTTGATTTGAATATTGTTAATAATCCACCACCGCGCCGGCCTGATGGCCGCGGGGCGTTAAATACAAACAGTTCTGTGGCAGTAATTCAGTCAAGGCGCTGGACTCACCCGGAGACATCCAAGTCTCTGTGATGCACAGAAAGTCCAAATGGTGCTCTTGAAAGTAATTCCTGAGGATAAAAGTTTTGTTGGTAACAGATCTTGCGTTGACCAAACACATCCGGATACTGTCCGAAGTGGAGCTAGCAGCGATGGAGTTAGTGTGCTCTAATGGCCGCAGGTTTTCAATTATAGCCCCTCCAGGTCGGTCCGAGCTGCGCAACAGCTGACAACTCCCGTTGGTTAACTGGTCCAGGCACACAGGAGAGGAAGATGCAGCGCGCAGAGCTTTCAGCTTCACCAGCTGACCAGCATGCTTTCCCCGGCGTCTGAAGTGATATCTCCGGGCAGGAAGGTGAGGAGCGCAGCGAAGGTAAGCCGGCACGTCCGCCAGCGGGGGGGAGGAGGGGGGGTCCAGAGGTACGCTCATATTGTTCCAAATAAGCGACTTCAGTGACAGAAAAACCAAGATTCAAAAGTTGTTGTCTGTCATACACCAGCAGAGAGTTGATGTCACAGATGTGAAATGCAAAAAAACAAAAATAATCCGAACACCATCAGCAGAGGTGGATTGCAATCCATGTACACGGGTGCCATCTTACCGGAAGTCCCCAAGTTCCTTGGCTTCCCAGGAAACAAACCGCAGTGTCTACCATAACGTTCAAAAGTCTTGAATAAATAAAAAGATGATGAACCCTGAACTCTTCATTGACTTCTTACAGATAGTAACATCAAAAAATATTATAATAACAACAATGAAAACATTGCAACATCATTCTGACAGTTCTTGATGGTTTACTGTAATAAATAATGTCAACATAGTCAATGGAGGGAAGAAATGTCACAGTTGCAATGTGTTTCCTAGCATTCAGAGTTAGACAGGATATATTTCTAAAAAAGAAACCAAGTTTAATCTAAAAAAGTTAAATCTGGTCCTCTGGACATTCAAAAAAACAAAACAAAGCAAAACAAAAAAAATGTAGAAATGTTTCGTCTTCCATCCAAAAGACTTCCTCAGTCTGATGTGCTGTATTCAGCTCAGTCTTATAAATCTTGGTTCACATACTGGATAGAGAGGAACGATGGTTTGAGAGAGGAGTAAAGGAGGCCATCTTTGTAAAAAGAAATTGTCCATCATTAAACAGGGGTGGAGGCCTCCGGGTTCAACTGTCCCCCTCTTACAATGCTGTGATTGCTAGTATCACTCAGCCCTCTGAGATCAGTAAACAGCCATCAGTGTGCTAATGATCCATTGTTAGGCTGATGGTCCTTCTTGAGCATGTGATCAACTGGTTTTGGTTGTCAGCAGCAAACTGGTTGATCCACTCCGAGAAGGTGCTATTTAAGAGACTGAGCTGAAAACAGCACCTCAGACTGAGGAAGTCTCTTGGATGAGAGACGAAACGTTTCTATATTTTTTTGCTTTGTTTTGTTTTTTGTTTTTTTGAATGTCCAGAGGACCAGATTGAACTTTTTTGGATGTGCAGAAGAGCATTTCTGTGCAAATAAATAAGCAGAAAAAACTATGTGGCGAGTACCAGAAGCATAGCAGTATCAAGATTTCCTTCACAGTTTTTCAGATTTACTGCAATCCAGCCAAAGTCTAAGAAGTTGTGTAGACAATGTAGAGAATGTTACAGGGTTGTCATCTAGTATGAAGGGGGTTGTAGGCAAAGAAAATAGCTGTACTGTATATGAAACACTAAAAATTGCACAAGATGTTGAATGCAGGCCTACAGTTACTGCCCTTTGGTGTGCACATTTTATTATCTTGCATTTGTGTGACAATGTTCAGTTTTGTAATGAGACATGCCGGCAGCAGTGAGGAAATCTAGAATTTACCAATTATCCACAAAAAAACATTTGCAGTCTATTACTGTTGATGCTACCAAATGAACTCCCAACAGACAGAGCATGAACGCAGGAACTCTGGGGGTTTCCTGCTGTGTTCAACATCAGGATGTTGACAGAGGATTCTTCAGGTTCCTCTCTCGGGTAAATTAAAAAAAACTCTCTGGGGGAAAATGTTCTCTCACATCTTCCAAATGGACATTCTAAGAAAGGGATCAAAGACTTGGGCTCCTTTTTTGTTTCTGTTTTTGTTGTCTGGCAGTGGGGAGTATCATCACTATGAATAGGGAGGGGGGTTAGAGGCATTTTAGCCTGCCTGTTTAGGTGGGTGGTACGGGTCAAAGCATTTCAGGAACTTTTTGACCCAAATACTACCAGTAACATGCATCTCCATGAGAAGAGCGTTGGTGTTACTTATATTAGCTTTTATGTTGTGGGTCACACATATGAAGCAAAAAAACTTAGAACACCAATTCCAATGTTGTTTTTTATTGTAAATATGTTGTTAGTTTTGTTATTTACTGATAGAAATGATTTAGTTTTTGTCTTTTGTATATCCTTTTTCAAAAGCCCCTATCTGATATGTTTGGTCAGTTGCTTGACCAGTCAACCTACTCCCTTGTGAGGTATTTACTTCTATGTGTTTTCTGGTGATGTTGAAGAAGGGAAATCTGGACTAACCATGCTTAAACAAGTACCACTTTTGAAGATGTAAAACTGGATACAGGAATGCCTCACCTAATCTGTGTAATCTGTGTTCAACAATAACCTGGAGGTATTATTTTGACCCAAAATGTCTTGTTTGAGTAAAGCTGGAGACACACCTTTACGTCTTGGTCTACTTGTTTTGTTGATGACTTGAGACAATAAACCAAAGTCCTGTAACAACCCTTTAATTAGTCACTCACTTAAAACATTCCCAGTGCACAACCCTCTTTTTAGCTTTTTAAGTCTTTCAGCATTCAACCACTTTTTTTTCCTGTCATTGTGAAACTATAAATCCCATGTTGAAACGAAAGGCTCAAAACAAACAGGACTTTTTAAGAACTCAGATATAGGTTTATTGAGATTAAACACAAGGTGAAGAATTTTCTTCTACAGTTTCAGAACAACTCAACCAATGTTTAAAATTGTAGTGAACTAGGCCTCGACCTCAACCTGTCTCTGAAGACCTTCATGGGACAGAAACTGTTACTTCATTGATTTGAATCCAGAAATACAAATTAGCTCATCCAGAGACTGTTAATTGTATCCTGAATTAATCAATTGAAAGAACACTCTTCATTTTATGTTATCATTACTATTTTACAATATCTTGATAATCAAAAGTGTGTTTAGTTCATATAATTTCTAATGTTGAAAGTAAACCACTCATTTAAATCAACTGTGAAACAGTATTAATGATTTTTTTAAACCTCATTAGACTTAGAAATCAAGTTAAATGTCTATTTACAAAGTAATTATGCATTTTGATCTTCTGTCTGAATGAGAAGTCAGTGATGTCGGTCAAAAGTCAGAGACCGTCAGAGAACGAGTTATCAGAACGAACTGTAATGATTTTAAACCTAGCAGATGGTAAATAACTGCCACTGGCATCTGCGTTCCACTCACTTCTTCAAAACATTTCTCTGTCTGTACTAAACGTTCCTAAACATTCCTGAACCCTCTCTTGACTTTTAATAACCCTCTGACATCACTAGAACCACCCCCTGTTGGTTGTTTCAACCAATCAGGAAGTACTAAGTGACCGGAAGTGAGGACTCTTTAAAAAGTCCACACTTCCTGGAGCTATTCAGTCTTGGAGTCTTCTGAGTCTTGGACCAGTCTTTGAAGAAGTCAGACTCAGTCTTCTCGACTCTTCAGTCTTTGAACGGAGTCTTCTTGGGTCCTTCATGGAGTCTTGGAGTCTTCCACTTATGAGTGGAATCTCTGACGGAGTCACAGCGCCTTGCTGTGAACTCACCCGGGCGTGACGCCTACAACCTCGAAGGGAGCTAGTTCTGTTTACCGGAGTAAACCACACAACTTCTGACAATGACCAGCCGCTTTAACCGGAGATGCTGGAAAGGTAGCGTTGAAATGGACCCGGTACCAGAGCTGATTCATCTTCTGCGAAGGTAACGAGTTGTCGCGCGCTAAGTGTACCGAAGGTTTGAGCTGGTGTTGAAAGAAGTGTGCTAATTCTGGTCAACAAAAACCTACATCTTTCCTTCATCCATCTTCCTTTAAATAACTCCTCTTGTAAATCCATCCATCTATCCATTTTCTTCCGCTTATCCAGGGTCGGGTCGCGGGGGTAGCAGCCTAAGTAGGGAGGCCCAGACTTCGAGGCGTTCCCAGGCCAGCCGAGAAACATAGTCCCTCCAGCGTGTCCTGGTCTTCCTCTGGGCCTCCTTCCGATGGGACGTGTCCGGAACACCTCACCAGGGAGGTGTCCAGAAGGCATCCTAAACAGATGCCCAAGCCACCTCAACTGGCTCCTCTCGACGTGGAGAAGCAGCGGCTCTACTCTGAGTCTCTCCCGGATGATCGAGCTTCTCACCCTATCTCTAAGGGAGAGCCCAGACACCCTGCGGAGAAAACTCATTTCGGCCGCTTGTATTCGAGATCTCATTCTTTCAGTCACAATCCAAAGCTCGTGACCATAGATGAGGGTAGGAACGTAGATTGATCGGGAAATTGAGAGCTTCGCCTTTTGACTCAGCTATCTATTCACCACGACAGACCTGTACAGCGCCTGCTTCACTGCTGATGCTGCACCTATCTGCCTATCGATCTCACGCTCCATTTTTCCCTCATTCATAAACAAGACCTCAAGATACTTGAACTCCTCCACTTGGGGTAGGACCTCCTCCCTGACCCGGAGAGGGCACTCTACCCTTCCTTTTCCAGCTCAAAACCATGGCCTCAGATTTGGAGGAACTGATCCTCATCCCGGCCGCATCGCATTCGGCTGCGAACCGCTCCAGCGAAAGCTGTAGATCATGACCTGATGAAGCCAATAAGACCACATCATCTGCAAAAAGCAGAGACGCAATCCTAAGGCCACCAAAACAGATCCCCTCAACACCTTGGTTGCGCCTAGAAATTCTGTCCATAAAAGTTATGAACAGAATCTGTGACAAAGGGCAACCTTGGCAGAGTCCAAGTCTCACCGGGAACAAGCCCGACTTACTATCGGCGATGCGGACCAGGCTCTGACACCGGTCATACAGGGACCTAACAGCCTGTATCAAAGGGCCCGGTATCCCATACTCCCAGAGTACCCCCCACAGGGTTCCCCGAGGGACGCGGTCGAACGCCTTCTCCAAGTCCACAAAGCACATGTAGTGGGCAAACTCCCACGCACCCTCCAGGACCCTGCTGAGAGTGTAGAGCTGGTCCAGTGTTCCACGGCCAAGACGAAATCCGCACTGCTCCTCCTGAATCCGAGGCTCGACTATCCGACGGACCCTCCTCTCCAGAGCCCCCGAGTAGACCTTACCAGGGAGGCTTAAGAGCATGATTCCCCTGTAGTTGGAACACACTCTACGGTCCCCCTTTTTGAATAGGGGGACCACCACCCCGGTCTGCCAATCCAGGGGAACTTCCCCCGATGTCCACGCAATATTGCAGAGTCGCGTAAGCCAATACAACCCTACAACATCCAGAGCCTTAAGGAACTCTGGGCGAATCTCATCCACCCCTGGGGCCCTGCCACCGAGGAGCTTTTTAACCACCTCGGTGACCTCAGCACCAGAGATTGGAGGACCCGACCTAGAGTCCCCAGGCTCCGCTTCCTCAGTGGAAGACGTGCCGGTGGGATTGAGGAGGTCTTCAAAGTATTCCGCCCACCGACCCACAGCATCCCGAGTTGAAGTCAGTAGCACACCACTCCCACTATAAACAGTGTTGGTGGCGTACCGCTTTCCCCCCCTGAGATGCCGGATGGTGGACAAGAATCGACTCAAAGCCGTGTGGAAGTCATTCTCCATGGCCTCTCTAAACTCCTCCCATGCCCGAGTTTTTGCCTCAAAGACCACCCGAGCCACGTGTCGCTTGGACTGCCGGTACCCATCAGCTGCTTCCGGGGTCCCACAGGCCAAAAAGGCCCGATAGGACTCCTTCTTCAGCCTGACAGCATACCTCACCGACAGTGTCCACCATCGGGTTCGAGGGTTGCCGCCGCAACAGGCACCGACAACCTTGCGACCACAGCTCCGGTAAGCCGCCTCGACAATAGAGGCACGAAACATGGTCCACTCTGACTCAATGTCCCCCACCTCCCTCGGAACATGTTCGAAGTTCTCCCGGAGGTAGGAGTTAAAACTCCGTCTCACAGGAGACTCTGCCAGACGTTCCCAGCAAACCCTCACAATACGTTTGGGTCTGCCAGGTATGACTGGCATCTTCTCCCACCATCGGAGCCAACTCACCACCAGGTAGTGATCAGTGGACAGCTCCGCCCCTCTCTTCACCCGAGTGTCCAAGACATGTGGCCGCAGATCAGATGAGATGATGACAAAGTCGATCATCGAACTGCAGCCTAGGGTGTCCTAGTGCCAAGAGCACATATGGACACCCTTATGCCTGAACAAGGTGTTCGCTATTGACAATCCATGACGAGCACAGAAGTCCAACAACAGAACACCACTCTGGTTCAGACCAGGGGGGCCGTTCTTCCCAACCACACCCCTCCAGGTCTCACTGTCATTGCCCACATGAGCATTGAAGTCCCCCAGCAGAACAAGGGCATCCCCAGGAGGTGCACTTTCCAGTACCCCCTCCAAGGACTCCAGAAAGGGTGGAAAATTTAAACTGCCGTTTGGTGCATAAGCACAAACGACAGTCAGAACCCGTCCCCTCACACGTAGGCGGAGGGAGGCCACCCTCTCATTTACCGAGGTGAACCTCAGCACACAGGCACCAAGTTGGGGGGCAATAAGTATGCCCACTCCTGCTCGGCGCCTCTCACAAGGGGCAACTCCAGAGTGGAAGAGTATCCAGCCCCTCTCAAGGAAACTGGTTCCAGAGCCACAGCCATGCGTAGAGGTGAGTCCGACTATTTCTAGCCAGAACCTCTCAGCCTCACACACCAGCTCAGGCTCCTTCCCCACCAGTGAGGTGACATTCCATGTCCCAATAGCCAGCTTCTGTAACCAAGGATCAGACCGCCAGGGTCCCCGCCCTCGGCCACCACCCATCCCACATTGCACCCAACCCCTTTGGCCCCTCCCACAGGTTGTGAGCCCATGGGAAAGGGGACCCACGTCTGCTCTTCGGGCGAGCTCCATGGGTAAAAGCCCGGCCATCAGGCGCTCGTCCGCGTGCCCCACCTCCAGGCCTGGCTCCAGAGTGGGGCCCCGGTGACCCACGTCAGGGCAAGGCAACATTAGGTCCGTTTATTTTTCTCACCATCTGGGTTTTTGGGCTGCACTTTGTCTGGTCCCTCACCTAGTACCTGTCTGCCATGGGTGACCCTACTAGGGTCATAAAGCCCCTGACAGCATAGCTCCTAGGATCATTGGGACACTCAAACCCCTCCACCACGGTAAGGTGGCAGCCCAGTAAATCTTTCTGCCAGTAAATCAATCTAGATGCCTTCAGAAATGTTCTGTTGTCTTGCTAGTAAAGCGTGCCAAGTTTTTATTAATCAGAACCAGATCAGCGAATCAAGTGTACATTTTGATGTTAAATTTTGATTCTGTTAAATAAATGACCACATTTATTCTGATGGGTCAAAGAAAATTAACATCTCCTGTCACTGATTAAACAATACTCACAGTTATCTCGGTCACATGGCATTAATTTAACTCAAAAAAGAAAGAACCCGTTATATTTAAATAATTAATTAGTATTGAAGGTACAGTGAAGCTGTCCCTTGACATACTACATTCAGTGGCCTGTACGTGTTTTAAATAACATAAATACTGGCCCGTGTGTCCACAGTTAAGCTGTTCCCCACCTCTACTACAAAATCATTATGATGTCCACCCCATCAGTTGAGAAAAAATAAAACATTCTTTTGGATTAATCTTCTGTTTTTCCACTTTTAGATTTAGAGCTATAAGGGACCAAGGCCTCAAGCCAAAATAACACTATTTATGTGTTCAACATACCCTGTTCCAAAACACACTAGTTCATCCGACACATTATTCTAGGCCTAATATAAATCTATTCCCATACTGACCACATTTATTACAGATATAAATGTTGGAAAACTATATTTATCTGTACCTCTAACTTTGTCTAAGCTTGGATAGCATTTGAAATGAGCTGAAAAGGAGGTGCCGTGGAGGAATTCCCGTCAACCTGGTGACGGTGCTCGCGTACCTGACCGCTGAGATCATGGAGCTGATGGGAAACTCAGTTTGTGACAAAGGGAGGATGGGGATCACACCCCGGTACCTTCAGCTGTCTGTCCATGGTGATGAGGAGCTTTCGGGCAGTCCTGCTGCCCAGGAGGACTGAGAGGCCCGCCAGATCTGACAGCAAGCTGGATCCAGGTGGACGGATCGGTATCTGTGGCCAGATTCTTTGGATTCGCTGCAGGATATCCTTCCTGCCTACAGCTATCAGCATCTATAACAACTCTTGAATGAAACCAGGATGATGAGCTACGACAACACAATTTCCTTTAGAGATTAATAAATAATTTTTTTATTGAATTGAAAGGTACAATTAAGAAATTTTTGTTGTCTTAACAGTTCAAATTGACCCAGACATTGGGATTTTTCACAATTACCAACAGAGAGCTATCTATTTGTTGTCTTTCCACTGACAAGCCACTGTCTGATACTTTGTCTTTAATCATTAAAGATTGTGATTTCCACTTTGAAGTAAAAAAAAGTTAAGTGCAATACATACCAAAAAAATCTTCAGGGTAGACACTCTAATTTTATTGTCTTTCTGTATTGACATAAAAATGATGCACTATGTAAAAGTGTATGTATTGAGAAAACTCCAGTTTTGCTTTTGTTTCAGTGTTTGTGCTGATAATGTAGTTATAAAAATAAGGAACCAAGTAATGATCAGATGGTGCCATATGATCCCTTTGTTTATGTTCAAGAAGAGCCTCATTCCTTTTTTCCATTGTTGTATAACATTGTGTCGCTGACATTCCCGCAGCATGACACTACCACCACCATGCATCACTGTAGGGATAGTGGTCTCAACATGAGGAGGTGTTAGGTTAGCAAAAGGCATGGTATTGTCCCTGATGACCAAAAAGCTTGATTTTTTACAACTAATAATGCAGCTTCTGAAGGTCATGGTTGGAGTTTCAAAGCATGAATTTGTGTTTAGTTTTATATTTTTAGAGTTATTTAAAGCAGTTTTTCCACATATAACTTTCTTCAAACTGGAGTATTCTGAAAAGCTCCATTACACAATAATAAACTTGAAAATCTACTTAAATTACAGGTTGCGAGGCAACAAAACAAAGGAATATCATGGGAAGATGTAGATTTTTGTATTTTTATTAATGCATAAATAAATTTTAAAAATCCAAAAAATTTTTGGAAAAAGTATCTCAGTTTGGTCTGATGTGTTAAATTGGTGAAAATGTTTTTTGTTCTTTAACTGTGCTCTATAAAGTTGTCATTTGATACTTGAAGTAGCCCACTAAAACTTCCCATGCAGTTGTTGCACAGACGCAGTTGCCAGCAGTGAAGTCTCACATCCTTTTGCAAGCAAAGACTTAAACGAGTTGAAATCGCCCACTTAGATAATTTGTTCTTTCAAACGTGAATGACATGATTGCATGTCCAAACATATGCTGTAAGCTACTTTTCTCACTCTCGCTGACCTCACAAACTGTTTAGAAATAACGTTTTTGAGTATTTCATCTCCCTTGCCCCACACCCTCTCTCCACAGTTGCAGTCACTGCTCTGCTTAACTTTTTTTCCCCCTGACTTCCTGAGACTACGTGAGCTTCCACACATCACCATCTAGGATGAAATATTCATGTTGAGAAGGACAAGAAAAAAGATGGAAGATGAAGTGAGAAAAAGGCGTGGTCAGGTGGACGTGACTGAGTATTCATCCCCATCGTTTGATTCCCGTTCCTCTTTTTTTTTTCTCCAATACATGTTAATGTTGTCACGGCGATCCTATTAGTCAGCAACCTCTAATCCAGGAACGCAGTGAGGATTTAGAAAGGACTCAGGACACCAATATAACAGGAAGTAAGCCTCTAATAACCCTGAGAGCTCTGCGGTCACACTGGCATCTCTTCTTGTTTTGAAGAGGCGGCACTTTTTCAGTACAGGAAATAATCGAGTGCCTTTTTAGCTCAGACTGGAGGGCTGGTATGACTGTATGTTGATCACTGGTACCCTTTGCAAACGAGGCTCTTTCTGCTACAGTTGCATAAATGCCAGCTTCATCAGCCCTTTTTGTGATCCAAACCTGTAGATGGAAACAATGTGTAACTTTTTTTTATTATCCTCAAGAACCTAGTCCAAGGAAGAGCCAAGATAGCAGTTCAGGAAAATACTTACCTAATGATGTTTTTATGGAAATTCTACTTTGCAACTCTTTATTAGCTTCCGTCATTTTATTTAAGATCTTTAATTTTAAACAGTCCGTAAGACTCCATAAACTGGTACCAACAGACAGTGGTTAGTATTAAATAAAGGATAGTTTCTCTGCATCATTATTCCATCCTCTTCGTGCAATGCACCAGTACCACAACTTGATGCTACCACCACCATGCTAGACAGCTGGTACAGCACTTTTAGGTTAGAAAGCTTCACCGTAACTCCTTCATTTTTTTAAATAATTGTAACAAGAAATGTCTAATCTGACCATAAAAATTTTCTCCAGAAGACATTTGACTTGTCTTGTGGGTTGCTTAAATTTTCAGTAAAGCTTAAATTAAAGGTGTTACTTCTAAAGCAAAGTTTTCTCTCCTTCGCAGTCCATAGTGGTGATTTTTTTTTTAAAGTGACAGGCTTGAGCCATGGTGGTTCCTCTTCTAAACATCTTAACTTATTTCCCTTCACCTGAAGGCAACAGTTTGGGGCTTCTTTCAGATCTTTACAAAGTTGTGACACTCTTAAGTAACTCCTTCTTGTGAGTGTTGTTTCAACTGATCATCTCAGAACCTGAAGTGGTTCCGAAAATGCTTTAAAAAGACTTTCCCGCTTTGTGTAAATCAAAAATTCTCGTTTTTTAGAGCTTTAATGAGTTTCTTGGACTTCTCGTTCTTTTGAGTATTGGTCAGTTCAATGGGTGCTGTCAAAGAAACTGTTCATAAGCTGGCAAAGAGAAATTACCAGCTGGACTTTATTGGACTTGCTGCAAAGAGGGGAGTTTTACAACGGAGCTTAAGGGCCACGGTAAAAAAAAAACCAATAATAATAATTACATTGCCGTGCAGGCAGCACGGTGGCGCAACTGGTAGAGCTGCTGCCTCTCAGCGAGAAGGTTGCCGGTTCAAATCCAGGTCCGGGGGCCTTTCTGGGTGGAGTTTGCATGTTCTCCCCATGCATGCGTGGGTTTTCTCCGGGTACTTGGGTTTCCTCCCATAGACCAATAACATGCGTGTTAGACTGATTGGTAACTCTAAATTGTCCCTAGGTGTGAGTGAGAGAGTGAATGGTTGTTTGTCTCATTTATCTCTATGTGTCCCTGTGATGGACTGGAGACCTGTCCAGGGTGTACCTCACCCCTGGTACAATGATTGCTGGACATGGGCACCAGTGACCCCCGTGACCCAAAATGGAAAAAGTGGGTAAAAGGATGGATGGATGGATGGATGGACATTGCCACGCTAAGGAAAAATAAAGTCGGAGTTTAAATAATATTACGACTCATTTAGCTTCAGATTGGTCATTTGCTGATACGCCTACTGGATTGATTGACAGGTTGCATCATGGATCCGACTCGGGGAAAAAAAACAACGACATCTGTAAAAAAACAAAAAAGTCTCGTACGACTTGATTCTTGTAATACTACAACTTTATTCTCGTAACTTTATGGCTTTTAATTTTTTTATTTTATTTTTCATTTATTTATTTATTTCTGCGTAGCTCTAAAGTGCCGTCGTAGAGTTTTGTCTTTAGTCAAGAAATTAGTGAATCACTGTTATTTAATGTTAGAACATGGCAGAAAATATTGTATTTTATTGTTTGGCTTTAAAGAATTGTGTGCTGTTCATGTAAAAGTGTAGACTAATGCTAAATGCTAAATACTTTACAGGAGAAAATATACTAACCTGTAAAACTGTAGTGTCGCAAAACAAAGACATGTAGTTAACTCATTTAGCGTACTTCAAAATGCTGCTATGCCACACAAGATTATATATTATTTCTAAATTTGCCTCTGTTGACATATTTACAAATCCTGTGCAACCAAATTTCTTCTAATCTTTCTTAATGGGGAGGGAGGGTAAGCACATTTACAGGAGTTTTACAGAACATGTGAGCGTCCAGAATGTGGCATGACAAACTTTCCATTTGTGTCCCTCTAGAAAGGTAATCAATGTTAACTCGTGACACACAGCTCAGAACAAAACTCCTCACTTCTTCTCTAGTTCTACTTTCACTTTAAACGCATTCCTGTTTAAGTATTAAAATGTTTTTAAAAATTTTATTTATTGCTAAATCCATAAAGCCACAATCTGCTCGTGCATTTTGATCTAACGAAAACTGGATGAGTCACTACAGTAAGAGAGTTTTTCACGAGGGCGATGAAACTATGCAGAGGATCACGTAAAAGGGCTTTTATTTCCCGGGGAGTGTAATCGGGGATAACACCCAGTCTGTTTAAACTGCTCAGCTCCATTCAAGGTCCGCTGAAAGACTTATCCTCTCCATTCAGGGCAAAATCTCTCCATCAATGGCTGCTGCACAAAAAGGGAGGGATGAGTTTACCCTTTACTGTACCAATGATGCAGGTGATGCATTCTTTTCAAAACCGAAGCACAGAGAAAAAAGAAGCGTATGAGAGCATAAACAGATATTGAAGCTAAGCCATGATTCCCAATCAACTGTCATGTCTCTTAAAGCTCATACTAGCAGCTTCCATAAACTTTCCTCAACTTAAAGGCATTATAAACTAAAATAAACAACAGTCAGTGCAAATGTATAAAAAACTAGTGTCACCTATCATAAAAACCATTGTTTTGTCCTCATAGTTTCCCTACAGATTCATATTTTGGTTATAAACATGGTGTCTTGTTTCAGATTGGTTGGCAGGTCATAGGTTAGTTTTAAATACACGTTGACCTAATAAACTTTGGCTCACAAGACCGACAGACAATGTGACGTCAGTGTTTCCATGGTAAACGTCGATTACGGATGACCGGCAGTCATAAAAACATAAATGTCTATTTACTAACAGTGATGCAATGTAGACGAGGTGTGCACTTATTGCTCTTATATTACCAAAGTAACTATTTCATCATAAGCATCAAGTTTGAAAGATGGAAAGGAAAAAAATAACCATAAATAACTCTGTATTTGTATTATTTATCTCAGTGATTAATGTTTAGCATGGTGAAAGCTGATTTTTTTTAAAGCTTCCATTTTAAAAGGTTAGGACTCAAAATTTTAATCCAGTATTTGCTTTTTGGTTCCAGTTTAATAATTTTTTAATAGTTTGACTTTTCCACTTTGTTACCTTTAGATTTTTTGTTAAATAAATATTTTTCATGTAGCTAAAGGTAACTATTTTAATGTCTATTCCAACTGTGTAGTATGGCTAGCTAACGAATTGTTTTCGTTTTAAGCCGCATCTACACTATGTTTTTTCAAAACTGAGATTTTCTAGTGTGTGTATGTAAAAAATATAAAAATTAAACTGTGTGTGAAAATTGCAAAAGTTAGTTGTTTATGGAAAATCCTTAGCAAAGCTAAGTATTTATTTATATTACAGCTGTTCTATTGTATTCTTTATTTTATTTTATTGCAAAGTAGCCTGTTTGCATTATGATAATAACTGGTCTGGGATCTTCAGTGAGGAATTTTCCACTGTACAAATCAGAATTCCAACTTTGGGAATTTTCCTGTTGACTTTTCTTAGTTGAAACTCCAAAATTTTGGTTCCTGAGTCCATATGGAATGCACAACTAGGCCAGGGCTTATTCGACAGGGAATTTCCACCACCATCTAAATAAATTGAATTTCTGAAATTCTCCAGCATTGTTTTAGGAACTCTCTACTGAATGGTTTCAGACCTTGTCCCTTTTAAATTAGTATTGTTTTCACTGCTGCTATTATCTCACCAAGTAAACTTTTTTTTGTTAAGAGTATGCATCATGGTTATGCAACATATCCTTCTACCTATTAACAACTTTTTCATCTTCTACAGCCACCAGCCAATGACGCTCCTATGCCAGAGCTGGCCACACCAAAACCCCTTGCAAATGAGGCTGCTGTAGCTGATCTCTGGCAACGCTGTTGTGTTGGCCTTGATCAGGGGCAAAGAACTTTTGCCCACACCTGCAAGGCAGCCAGTTCCTCCTGTGGTCTGATCGTGCATCACTGACCTGGCTCCTAAGCTTTAAGCAGCCTGAAGGACAGGTGGTCTGTTGGTTGGAGGTGTTCCAGACCTACAAGTTTGAGATCCAGCATCAGCTGGGGAAGCAGCACAGAAATGTATATGCCCTCTCTCGATGCCCTAATCTTTCTGATGTATGTTCGGACATGCTATAGACCAAGCTACAGTGCCCAAGGCTGTCTATATCCATGCATATGTTATATGAGACAAGATTATTTTCAGACTCAGTATAACAGGGATCAGCTAATTGGTGTGTACTATGTAAGCAGAGACAAGCTTCTGAGTCATGAGAAAACAGACTAAAATAGAGTGAGACATGATGCTCAGTCTCCTTTTGATGATTAATCAATCTGTTAAAGAAAGTACTGGGAAAATATTTCACCTGCCTTATTTTATTGCTAATCCTAGCTGAAGTCTGAAGCAAACCACTGACAGCTTTAGGTGAACTCGTCTTCACTGTCTAACTGAGTCAGCTTTTACTAACCTGAATGCTAAGTCCTTCGTCAGGGCAGCATTAAATGACTATTTGTGGAGCTGCTGGCTTAGTTCGTTAACTCTGACTCCATGTACTATTCAGAAGTCTGACACAGCAGTCCTTCTCTTCCACAGAGATTATACACACACTTTCATACTCATTAAGAGTAAGAAACATGCAAGTCATGCTGCTTTTACCCAGGCAACACATTGTTAGAGTGCTGAGTGATGCTTGGTAACATCAACTGAAAGAAGACCAATAAGGCTTGTCAAAAGAAAACAAAATGTCACAGAAAATCTAAAACTAAGGTGGAAGGATATATTATGCAAAATGATGCATGCTCTCTTGCATGTGATCCAACAACAATATGCAAAATGTGCACGCAAAGCAGGTTGGAAAGTTTCACTGTAAGCTCTGAAGAAACTTGTCTGGAGCTGGATCATTGTTGGTTTGTGTTACGCTTTGTGTGTGACTGTGTGTGTGTGAGAGAGACTGTGAGTTTCAGGGAGGAGGAGCAGATATACCTACATGACAGCAGTCACATAGCCTCTCTGCCCACAGGATGGCCAGACTGAACCAAGACACTAGTCTGTTCATGATTCAGACCCAAATAAATACCTCATTTAACTGGCAGACTGTATGTGTGTGCGTGTGTGTTTGTGTGTGTGTATGTGTAAACTTGTCTGACTATTAAAATAAAGACCAGTAACAATTTTAGGCTGAAGTGGGGTCATTTGGAAATATGAGGACAATTTGGTCAGTTTTTACTTTTACACCCAAATAACTATTAAAAAAGTAACTTTGTAGACATGATGATGTAACATCATTTTCCCAAGTTCTCTAAAATGATGTTGGGGGGGAGGGGCATTGGTTTCATCTGGGTGTCAAATGCTTTGCAGCAAGGTAATCAAAATGTCCTCACCTTTGGACATTCAAGTTTAGGAAGCAATAAAGTTGTTTACTCATGGACAATTGTAAAAACATCTCATAGACAAAGGTTAAACCAGATGTACAGAACTTAAAAGCCGAGAGGTTTAAACATTGAATTATGTATATTAAAGCCTTATCATTCACTGCCAAAAATGGCAGGCAATGTGTCTGTGTGGCAATCTGCCTCTGTTAGTAAAATATGATGTATAATGAAACTTTCAAAAAGTAATCACTGATGTGCATCTACAGCTGATTTACTTTTAGAGTCAACCCAATAGAAGATGACCATCACAGCTAATTGGCCTTAGCAAACACCAAAATGGCTATAACTCAATCATTTGTACAAATGTTTTTTCTTTCGGCTGCTCTCTTCTGCAGAAAGGTGACAGATTTAACAATTGCTTTATGCTGGATGCCCTTCCTGATGCAACCTGAAACCGCAGAACTGATGAGCTACAACCAAATCACTTGTATAATACTGAGCTAAGATCTGGTGTGGTAATAGCTGAGATTCATCCTTAAAAAAACACTTTGAGCACCAACAGATCTTGACACATTTGTTTTAAAAAATTGTATGAATGCAGCATCACTTCAAACAATGCTACTCTTATTTTTAAGGGCTGCCCAAATGTTATAAGTCAAATAAGTAATAAATGACCAACGAAGACTCTACAAATATTTTTCTAGTATTCTGTATCCCCACCAAAGATTTGGTTATTTTTCTGCCATTCTTTAGCTTTTCTCTGTTGTTCATTTTTCTTTTTCTCTGATAGCATTAAAATGTAACCCTGTATACAGAAATTAGATATATTTTAATTAGTCAAAATAGGCTGTTAGGTTTAATACATTATTCTTTTTAGGGGTATGGGTTGCTGTAGTTGTTCTGTAGTTAATCAGTTATCTTGACCTGATTATTCCTTTTTGGGTCACTGGTCACTTTTACTATCCCATTTCTTGTCACTGTGCAAGAAGGGGTGCACCCTGGCTGGGTCACAAGTCCATCACAGGGCCACAAAGAGACAAACAACCATTCACACTCATGCACACCTAGAGACTATGTGAAATAT
Source organism: Nematolebias whitei (assembly GCF_014905685.2). Taxonomy (NCBI): domain Eukaryota; kingdom Metazoa; phylum Chordata; class Actinopteri; order Cyprinodontiformes; family Rivulidae; genus Nematolebias; species Nematolebias whitei. Next base: position 21,833,116 of record NC_056519.1, on the reverse strand, counting down.
TGAAGTCAATTTCTGCTGAAACCAACAACATAGATTATACCTTAAAAGAAAAGTGGTACAAGAGGGCTTTAGTGATAGTCTTCTTTTTTTTCTATCTTAGTATGACACAAATATATGCCTCCCAGAGCAACAACATCAAAGTTCAAGGTCCTTTATTGTCATTCACATCCCAAATGGTACATGAGGAGGGCCCCCCTTTGGTGGAATACAACAGTAGTGTGCAACAGGACAACAAAAATGGCCACCAAAAGGTTTCAGAAACCAAAGTTTTGAAAATGGCTGCAATGAAGTAGTATTAACTGTTGCAAACTCCAACCATCTGCTACTGCTTATTTGTAGTGGGGTTGCAGAGACAACAAGTTCAGTAGAAAAACCCAGATATCCCTCTCCCAAGCTCATCCTGGAGGACCCAAAGCGTTCCCAGGCCAGAGAAGGTATACAATCAACCTGTCCCGCAAGTTCTGGGTCTTGTGGCACGTGCCTGGACAACCTCAAAGGAACACATCTTAATCAGATGCCAGAACCACCTGAACTGACTCCTTTCAGTGCAAAAGGAGCAGCAGATTTACTCCAGCCATCCCCCAATGTCTACCATACAATAGTTCATTTTGTATCGCTCTTTGGTTTACAATCCAAAGTTCATGACCATCGGTGAAGTTTGGAACATAAACCACTAGACTGAGAGCTTTTCCTTTTGTCTAAACTTTTTCTTCATTATGACCAAAGCAATGCACTTATTAATGAGGACGAGGCCACAACTTGTTTACCATCTCATGCTCCATCCTACCATGCCTCGTAAACAAGATGCCCAGAAACATGAACACTTCCACTTGTTGTAAACTACTTTGTAGTTTGAATATTTAGAAAAACTAACCACACATTGTTTTATAGAATTGTGCCACTCAAGGTGGCTGCGTGTTGGAGTAGCTCTGTTACATTTATCCTGAGATATTGCTTTTAAAATCTTTAATTAGGCTACTCTTTTTCTGGATGTAAATCTTTCGCTTTTTTGGATGATTATTTCCTCTGGTATTGGATGCTGTGCAGCTGGAAGAATTGTTACTGAAATATTTTTACTTATGACATTTGTAATGATGTATACCCTTGACAACAAGGTGTTATTTTTACAACTGGGAGAAGCTGATTAACATCTCAAAAGCTCAAATATTACCTCAACTACAGTTCCAAATCCTAAATGAGTTGAAAATAAGCAGCTGTGGATGCATTCCTACCTGTAGCGGTGCTCAAGTACCAGACCGCTGAGATCCTAGAGATGGTGGGAAATGTGGCTTGTGACAACGGAAGACCCGGGATCATCCCTTGGCACCTGCAGCTGGATGTCTGGTGACAGGGGTCTTAGTGGGCTGCTGGGAGGAGTGGCCATTACTTAGGGAGGAGCTCTGCCCAGTATTCAGGTGGACCTGCTGCCCAGGAGGACTAAAAGACTGGCCAAGTTCAATTGGACAGATTGCTGTCTGCAATGAGTTTCTTTGGTTCCAGTGTGGGACAGACCATTACAAAAGATCCTTCCTGCCCACAGAAATCAGCATCTATAGCAACTCTTTAAAGAAATCAGGATAATGAGTTACAACATTTAATTTCTGTTTTGGATTAATGATGTATTTTTGAATTGAACTGAATTGAATTTATAAAGTTACATGCTCCCCCCCCCC
>NC_056519.1:21816801-21831343 GCF_014905685.2 Nematolebias whitei | reverse complement strand
AAAGTTGGGACACCAAACAAATTGTGAATAAAAACTGAATGCAATGATGTGGAGATACCATACCATACCATACCAACTTTATTTATAGAGCACTTTATGCACCCAACAGGACCAAAGTGCTTTACACAATTATATAATACAATACAATGATAAAATGGAAGGGTAAAATTTAAAACAGGAATAAAATAATAAAATAAAATACAAACACAATAAAACAAGGTAAAACATCTCAGATTGTGCTAAAAGGCCAAAGAAAAAAGATGAGTTTTAAGAAGGGACTTAAAAACCTCAATTGAAGAGGCCTGTCTTATGTTCAATGGAAGGTCATTCCAGAGCCTGGGAGCTATCACAGAAAAAGCTCGGTCCCCTCTAAGCTTACGCTTTGTCTTCGGGACCTTCAGAAACAACTGGTCAGCTGACCTGAGTGAACGAGAGGGTGTGTAAGAATGTAGCAGCTCAGACAGGTATGGAGGGGCATGGCCATTTAAAGCTTTAAAAACAAATAAAAGTATTTTAAAATGAATCCGGTAATGCACTGGCAACCAATGTAAAGAGGCCAAAACAGGAGAAATACTGTCAAATTTCCGTGTACCTGTTAAAAGTCGTGCAGCTGCATTCTGAACCCTCTGAAGCTGGGAAATACATGAATCACTAATACCTATGTAAAGTGCATTGCAGTAATCTAGCCGTGTGGTCACAAATGCATGGATTGCTGTTTCAAAATGCTGTCTGGGAAGAATTGGTTTTACTTTAGCCAGCTGCCTCAAATGAAAAAAGCCTGACTTTACAACTGTTTTAATTTGAGACTCCATCCTAAGACCAGCATCCATCTTGACCCCTAAATTTGTAACAACTGGCCTGACATACTGAGCCAAAGAGCAATCAACAGGCAGAGAGTCTTCATTCGAGCTGCCAAAAATCACTACCTCTGTCTTGTCTTCATTTAATTTCAAGAAATTAAGATGGCAAATGTCAGTATTTTATTTGTGATATAACATAGATGACAGATCAAAAGTTTAATCTGAGTAAATGTAACATTTTAAAGGAAAAGTATGTTGATTCAAAATTTCACAGTGTCAACAAATCCCAAAAAAGTTGGGACAAGTAGCGATAAGTGGCTGGAAAAAGGAAATTGAGCATATAACGAAGAGCTGGAAGACCAATTAACACTAATTAGGTCAATTGACAACATGATTGGGTATAAAAAGAGCTTCTCAGAGTGTCAGTGTCTCTCAGAAGCCAAGATGGTAAGAGGATCACCAATTCCACCATTGTTGCGCAGAAAGATAGTGCAGCAATACCAGAATGGTGTTACCCAGCGTAAAATAGCAAAGACTTTTAAATTATCATCATCAACCATGCATAACATCATCAAAACATTCAGAGAATCTGGAACAATCGCTGTGCATAAAGGTCAAGGCCGTAAAACTCTACTGGATGCTTGTGATCTCTGGGCCCTTAAACATCCCTGCACCTCAAACAGGAATGCCACTGTCAAGGAAATAACAGAATGGGCTCAGGAATACTTCCAGAAAGCATTGTCAGTGAACACAATCCACCGTGCCATCTGCCGTTGCCAGCTGAAACTCTACAGTGCAAAGAGAAAGCCATTTCTAAGCAAGCTCCACAACCTCAGACGTTTGCACTGGGCCAGGGGTCATTTAAAGAGGAGTGTGACAAAATGGAAGACTGTTCTGTGGTCAGATGAGTCATAATTTGAAGTTCTTTATGGAACACTGGGACGCCATGTCATCCGGACCAGAGAGGACAAGGATAGCCCAAGTTGTTATCAACCTTCCGTTCAGAAGCCTGCATCATTGATGGTATGGGGTTGCATGAGCGCTTGTGGCATGGGCAGCTTGCATGTCTGGAAAGGCACCATTAATGCAGAGAACTATGTTCAGGTTCTAGAACAACATATGCTCCCATCTAGATGTCATCTCTTTCAGGGAAGACCCTGCATTTTTCAACACGATAATGCCAGACCACATTCTGCAGCAATCACAACATCATGGCTACGTAGGAGAAGGATCCGGGTACTGAAATGGCCAGTCTGCAGTCCAGATCTTTTACCTATAGAGAACATTTGGCGCATCATAAAGAGGAAGGTGCGACAAAGAAGGCCCAAGGCGATTGAACATTTAGAGGCCTGTATTAGACATGAATGGGAGAGCATTCCTATTTCTAAACTTGAGAAACTGGTCTCCTCTGTCCCCAGACATCTGTTGAGTGTTGTAAGAAGAAGGGGGATACCACACAGTGGTAAAAATGGGCTTGTCCCAACTTTTTTGGGATTTGTTCCATCCATCCATCCATTATCTTTACCCTCTTATTCCATTTTGGGTCACGGGCGTCGCTGGTGCCCATGTCCAGCAATCACTGTGCGAGGGGCGGGGTACACCCTGGACGGGTCGCAAGTCCATCACAGGGCCACATAGAGACAAACGAGACAAACAACCATTCACTCTCTCACTCACACCTAGGGACAATTTAGAGTTACCAATCAGCCTAACATGCATGTTTTTGGTCTGTGGGAGGAAACCGGAGTACCCGGAGAAAACCCACGCATGCACGGAGAGAACATGCACACTCCACCCAGAAAGACCCCTGGACCGGGGTTTGAACCAGGGATTTACTCGCTGAGAGGCAGCAGCTCTACCAGTTGCGCCACCGTGCTGCCCTTTTGGGATTTGTTGACGCCATGAAATTTGGAAAAAACAGATTTTTCCCTTAAAATGATACATTCTCTCAGTTTAAACTTTTGCTCTGTGATTTGTGTTCTATTCTGAATAAAATATTAGATGTTGGCACCTCCACATCATTGCATTCAGTTTTTATTCACAGTTTGTTTAGTGTCCCAACTTTTTTGGAATCCGGTTTGTATATATATATAATGTTATATATCTTCTACTGCTTATCAATAGTCTGATCGTGGAGGCAACAGATCCAGAGGAGAAACCCAGACATCCCTCACCGCAGGAACACTTTCTGGCTCGTTCTGGGGATTTCAAGGCATTCTCAGGCCAGAGAAGATGCACAGATACACAATACCTCCAGCAACTTCTGGGTCTTCCTGGGGCCTTCTGGTTGTGGGATGTGCCAGGAAAACTTTTAAAGGAAAATGTCCAGGATGTATACTAATCAGATTCTCAAAACACCTCAACTGACTCCTTTCAATGCAGAGGAGCAAGAGCCCTATTCTGAGCTCCCTCCAGATAACAAAGCTCCTCACAATATCTCTAAGGCTGAGCCAAGGACCCTGAGAAGGAAGTCCATTTCAGCCGATTGTTTCCTGGATCTCGTTCTTTCGGTCATTATCAAAACCTCATGATCATAGGTGAGGGTTAGAACATAGACAGACCAGAAAATCGAGAGCTTTGCCTTTGACTCAGCTCTGTATTCACCATGGTGAAGCAATACCCTCATTACTGAGGACCAGGTCCCAATCCATCAAGCTATCTCCCGCTCCATCCTAACATCACTAGTGAACAAGACGCCCAGCTACTTGAACTCTGCCACCAAAGTCTGGTTTGGCAGAACTTAGAGGCTAATCAAAAGTTTTTCTTCATGGCCTCCCCAAATTCTCTTGTGTCTGAATTTTGCATTTGCAAAATTTGTCTTTCTGGCCATCCTGTACCTGTCGGCTGCTTCAAGAGTCCTCCTGGACTCAATAACCTCCATCACTGCTGGTGTTCGCCAGCAGGTCCTTTGGTTGCTGCCACAACAGGCATCACAAGATGTTCCCAGTTCACCCTCTATATGCATTTGGGTAAGGTCTGTCCAGCAGCTGCCCTGCCACCGAATCCAACTCACCACCAGGTGGTGATCAGTTGACATGTCTGCCCCACTCTTCACCTGAGTGTCCAAGACATAGGGTTCCAGTTCCGATTGTACAGTTACAAAATTGATCTTCGACCTTTGGCCCAAGGTGGCCTGGTACCAAGTACACTTATGAACCACTTTATGTTCAAACATGGTGTCTGTTATGGACAACCCATGTCTATTGCAGAAGTTCAAATGGCAACTACCATTTGGGTTCAGATAGGGAGACTGTTCCTTCCAATCACCCCCTTCCAGATGACTGTCATTGCCCACATGGACATTGAAGTCACCCAGTAGAACAAGGGAATCCCCAGCCGGGACCCCTTCCATGACACCATCAGGGACTCCAGAAAGGCCAGATAATCTTAACTGATGTTTGGTGCATAAGCACAAACAGCAGTCTGAGCCTTCTTTCCTGCAGCCCAAAGCCACAGAGAGACAACCCTCTCGTTCACCAGAGCCAACATAGCCGGGGTTTAGAGTATCTCCACACCCTCCCTAGTCAACTCTCAAGGAGTTGGGTTCCAGAGCACAAGCTGAATGTAGAGGTGAGCCCAACTACTGTATATCTAGTTGGTACTGCTCAACCTCACACACAAGCTCCAACTCCTTACCCACCAGTGTGAAGATGTTCTACATTCCTAGAGTTCATCTATGCCACCAGGGATTGGCATAGCCAGAAATCGTCTCTCATCTGCTGCCCAGCATGCACATCACCCTACGGACCTCCTCACAAGTGGTGGATCCACGTATAGGTGGGTGGCTTCCTGTCATTTCTTCAAGCTTGGCCCAGCCGAGCCAAGGCTCAATCACCAGGTGTTCACGAATGCCTCCCAGGTCTAGCTTCAGCGGTGCCCTGGTTTCCCTTTTCCAAGTGAGGTTTCCTGATGTGATAGTTCTTTTTCCAGGTTTTGAATCAACATACTTGACCAGGTATATTGCTTTTAGTTGAAAATCCTTAAATGCATGGCAGTCTGCGACTCGTTTGACATTAATGAGATGGTAATAAATGAAAAATATCCATTATAATCTCCATCCTGGTAGATTATCTTCATAAATGGAAACACAAAATGGCAGTTCAACTAACAAATAAGCAGAGACATTAAAAATTTTGAAGTGACTTTATTGGTCATGAGACTTGTGTAGTACTCACATAAGAGCCCTTACACCCAGTCCACTCATTCAAAAACTACATAAATATAAATAAAGAATAAAATAAAAAGTCTTACAAAAACACTTCAAGTATATCAAGCAGACGTTAACATTTTTTTTACTGAGAGAAATAAGCTTTTCCTTGACACATTCCACCCATTACAAAAAAAAAAAAAAAAAAACACTCCCATGAGAATCAAGTCATGTCTTCATTTCAGGTTTACTCTATGTACATTAACATTTACAAAGATATTATCAACAGCACGCAGTGTAACAAAAATATAGATGCTTCATTTTGTGCATAGCAGTCAATGACAGCAAAATAGTAAATATTTCCCTTTAACAAAGAGAACTGTACGCACTGTGGCACTGAAACTAAACAAAATAAAAGATAAATATGGAAATGATATGTAGAGTGTATTAGGTGAAATGTTACGTTTCTCCTCAAGAGTTAAGTTAGGAGAAACTGCAAGAAAAGCTCTGGCTCCAAGCACTACAGGCACTCTATGGCAAGAAACATTGCCAAGACGAGACAAAGTTAGTGGAGAGAAAAAATAAAATAAAATACAAAAAAAAAAAAAATCACTGTGCAAAATATTGCTTGTTTGGAGCTTGTTAACGTACAAAGAAATCATGACATTAACAATATAAACTAAATAAATCTTAATTAAGCCATACAGTCATGATAAAAAAAAAAAAAAAAAAAAAAAAAAAAAAAAAAAAAGTCTGGATCTAAAATAAATAAACCAAAGAAAACATTTACCCTAAAGAGGCATTTGAATTGTCACAAAAAATAAAAATCATCAATTAATGAATCCCAGGGTTCAAAAGTTCCAAACATCCTGACATCAAGACAAAGTTAAGAGTCTTGCTCTGATATTACGTTAAAAAGCACAGTGGCGTGTCTGTGATGCAGATATTTTACGGTCAGAAATGTTGCCTCTCGTTTCATTTTATATTCGGTTCATCGCCTCAAGAGTTGTTGGTCCATCCTCTAATAGGACTGCAGGAGGCCCTGGCAACCACACGAGCTCCTCAAGTTCTGAAAGAAAAAACAAAAATGAGGGTTAGGCTCCTTTGGGACCCCATCCTCCAACAAATAAAGCTGACCAACTTCTTTCAAGAAATGTTTAGAGGGCATGAAAACTTTAAATTTTAGGGCGTGTGAACTAAATGGTTGAAACTGACAGAAAACACCCTGAAGGGGTTTCTTTCTAATGGGTCTGCAGAACGAGCTCAAACCGGCCAGTTCTGCTCTGATCTTTGTTTATCACCTGGAATGAAAATCAACTTGTTGCTTTCAGCTCCTCCCCCCAACAAAAAGTCAATTAAATTCACATTTGAGTGAATCAAGCGTTTAATGCATTTAATCTAGCAGGGGTTGGTTTGGCATGTTCCATTTGTGGCGCTGCTAAATACAAGTCTGCAGCCTAAATAAGTTATAAATCCTTTTAACTTCTTTGTTGCCTCTGCAGGGACAACTATATCCCTGGCCTTCGACACCATCCGTGATGTTGACTTTTAATGATTTTAATAAAGTCTTTATCGTCTGTTTTATTACGTGCACAGCACTTTGGTCCTGTAGGTGTTTAAAGCATTCTATAGATAAAGCTGGTATGGGAACTATGAAGCAAATGTGAAAGTGTTGAGAGAAACCACCGTTAGATAATGGATGGTGCATCTCAACACAGACCACAAACAGGATAGTCAGCATGAATAAGCAGAGAGTAGTGACAACAGAGAAGAATCAGAAGAATGTGATACTAGGTCTGGAGTCCACCCACAACAAGTATGCTCACTTCCCTTTTCCCCATTACATCCTTCCCCATGAGTCAACTCTGGCTTTACTAAAAAACAACAACTAAAATAAATAATTATGTAGTACTACTACTGGTATGTAGTATTGTAAAAGTCCAGCAAAAAAAAATGCTAAAGGCCACAAGAACAGAATGGAAGGAAGACACCGACAGCAAGGCAGCCAAACAGATCATCAGTCTATACCAGGGGTGTCCAAACGTTTTCAGCATGGAGCTACTTTTAAAATGTCCAAGTCAAAGTGACCTACCTATAAGACCCTGTTTACATGAGAACAACCTCTGGAAACAGTTTTTTTTCCCCTCAGTGTTTATTGGGGGTAATGAATAAAAAATTAGCTGGTTTACACAAAAAAAACGCTGTGGTTTCCATGTCAGTCGGGTTGCCAGATAAGAAATTACAGCGGCTTTAAAATGACAGTATTTTGACCTAAACTGTCATATGTGCTGAGTAAAGATACTCGAAGTTGAGGTGTGTTGTGTTTGTTGAACATGTGCACAGGAGAGGAGGGGGGTAAAGAAGACATTTTAAAATTTATCTGGCAACCCTGATCAGCTGCATTCGTCGCTCAGTTACTTCCAAACTGGTGAACGCACCAACGTCTCTTTGGAGCCTGGATTTTATTAGTTTTTCTCCTACATGCTGAAAAAGTGTGTGAGCAGCACAAAAACCCACTCTGCTCTCTGACGTTTATTAAAAACTGCTGTTGTGTATCAAACGTTCACTTTTTAAGTCTATACCAAACCGCCCAAACCCTGTTTTGGGACTCACCGGTCCAGTCAGAGTGAGGGGAATGTGCTGGGTGCTGCAGAGGGCCAGCGACGCCACGGAGTTTGGCAGCTCCTGGATCGGAGCTTCGTCCAGGTTTTCAATTCGAGGCTTCTTGATGTACGACTCTGGGCTGGTCAGTGGAGTCACACTGTTTCTCCTGATCAGAATACCAGGACCTCTCTTGACCTCCTGCAGGATGTGAAACGATTTAAAGACTTTAGACTTGGAAGCTAAACCCAGGTTAGCTTCAGGTACGTTTTCTGACAGATGTAGGAAGTAGCTGAAGTCCACTAACCTCAGGTCGGTCTCTGTGGGTGTTCACTGCCTCCACGTTCAAGGAGATGGACTCTACCTTGCACCCGTAGGCCACAGGGGTGAGCTTCAGCACCGTGTGGAGGGGACACTTCAGGTAGGGCATCTCATCTGGATCAACAGACAAATGGTGTTGCAGTTTAGCTCACAACTTCAATGCAGACACTTCAGATGCAAGGGCTTGTGGGAGTTGTAGTACCCACCTGCACTTTTGTCTAAAAAGTACGCAAGCAGGCAGCGCATGACAGCCTGGTGACACACGACCAAGACGTTCTCCTGTCTCTCTAGCTCCATGATAATAGGCTCCACCCGCTGGACCAGGTCCTGGTAGGACTGTAATCAGGAATCAGTTTTAGTTATTGCAGACACAGATGATGGTAGTGGATGACTCCATGCTGCTCCTGTACCTCTCCAGCTGGGTAGCGGTAGTAGTATTTATCCTCGTCTCGAAGTGCAAACTCTTCAGGGAACTTCTCCTTCACTTCGTCGTACGTCATCTCCTCACACAGCCCCTAAAAATAAATCAGTTGAGTGCGTCAGATTGGGGACGAGTGGTGCGATGTGGGCCGTTTTTGAATGACACTCACAGCATCGAGCTCATTGAGAGCCTTCCACTGCTCGTACGGGACTCTCAGGTGCTCGGCGGTCTGGATGCAGCGGCGCAGCTGGCTGGTCCAGACTTTCAGGTCCTTCAGCTGCTGCTCCTCCACAAACCGAGCCAGGGCGGATGAAAACTACAGCGAGCGGGGGGGGTGGGGAGTGTTCAGCATTCAATATTTATATGTAAGGAAAAGCCCAGAACTTTCTCGTATTCTGCAGTTTGTCTTCGTTACCTGCCGACCGCGCAGCGAGAGGCCCGAGTCGCCGCCCAGCCGCCCCTCCAGGTTGTCTGTGCTCTCCCCGTGTCGACACAGGTAGATGGTGCGCGGCTGGACATGAATGTTCATCAAGTAGTAGACGATTTTACTCTGAATGTGATCCTGGATCTGGTTGACAAGGAAGCGGCGGCCCACGTCTATGACCTTGATGAAGGAGAGGTCCCTGGAGGAGGAAGGAACAGATTGGTTTGTCTGAAGGTTTGTTTTGGGTACAGAAAATAATGAAGGTTGAGGTTTACCTGTCGTGCTGATCTGGGTCCAGAGGTTCGTAGCTAGTTTTGTAGCATTCGATCCTCTTTTGGAAATCTGTCATGGCGTCAGTCTTGTTGCAGTCGCGGTAGTCTGGACAGGACACCTTCACTTCCTGTGCAAGGAGAAAAACGGTCAGATGGAAGTAGGAAAGAAAACAAAACAAAAAAAAAAAAAACGAAACGAGACTTATTCTCATGACTCACCATGATGTTCGACGCAATGACGTTTGGATCGTCGCACACGGACTCGATGAAGAATATCTGAACAGAAAGAGGTCTTTGTTTAAACGTCTTGCAGTGTATTGCAGCTGCTCCGTTGCCATAGCAACACATACCTTGAAACCGTTCTCTTTGCCAAACTTGAGGATCAACTCTCGCCTCTCTCTCGTCGTGTTGGTAGCATCAAACACCTGAAAGAAACAAAATCGAGACGGTTCAGTCTCAGTATGAAAGAAAAAGCGCCCAACCAGGGATGCACAATAATCAGATTTTTGGCCGATATCCGATACCGATATTTTTTCTCTATAGACCTACTTACAAAGACTACATACTGTAGCTTTCTCTACTGTGGAATTAAGCCACTACATTATAATAATCTATACATATATAAAAAATAATAAAATAAAATAAAAAACAGCACCTTTTATAATCTGAGTTATTTTGATGGAATGGCCGATATTCAACTTTATCGCCAATATTGGCCGATACCATGCCGATAATTTCGTGCATCCTTACGCCCAACCTAAAATGAACGGGGAAACTCACTGCTAATTGGCCTCCTTCATCCTTCAAGTAGGACTTGACATCTCTCAGCGCTGCTAAAGCACACTGCCTGGATAACAAAAACACAAAATGTGAATAAAGTCCAACAAAAAATAATAATTAAAAAAAAAAAAAAAAAAAATCACTATCTGCCATTTGTGAGGAAGTGGACTTACTGCCTGATTTTGAAAGCGGACTCGTTATCGGGGTTGAAGAAGTCGTAGGAGCTGTAGTTCTTGACGGCCTCCCGGCGGTACTCCCCGACATTGAAAACTATGAACACAAACAAACATGAGAAGAGCGCCGTGTCCTGGAGGTAGAAACACGAGTCGACGCGGCCTGGTAAGCTACTTAAGGCTCATCTTGTTGTGCAAGTGACACTTCTGAGCACTTGAACTCAAGTCCTGCTTACCTTTGGTGGGTATGCCGGTCCAGTTGAGGTAGCGGGTGAGTTTTTTGGATATGTACGTCTTGCCCCGAGCCGGCAGACCCACCATCACAATGACGGTGGGAGGGTTGGCTAAATGAGGGGCGCCAGTAGCTGCAGAGAGGAAGCACATCATGGTTTATCACTAATCTAGAATTTCAACAAAGAATCTATCCACATGACCCGACTTAACTTTTATGTGACCAATCTATAATTTCAATTAGTCTCCAGGGCACGACAACCAAAATGTAGCTGCCACCTGATTCACCTTTTACTTTCACCTCGCTGCACAGTCGACCCACTTTTGTGAGCCACTATGCGAGCCGGGACAAATCCCTCAGGCTTGTGGAAACGTTTTTTCCATGTCATGCGTCTCTGTAGTCAGACGCGCAAACGACGATTAAATTGATCCACATCAGCAATGAGGAAACGATAGCACAAAAAATGTGCAATATTTTGGGCAGATTGTTTAAAAATAAATTGTCTTCCTATTTTACAATTCGCATTTATTCCCTCCAGTCACTGTTTGTTGGTGTCAACAGGGAACGTTCATGTTCTGATGACCCCCCCGAGAGATCCAGTTTGTACTCGCAGTGCTCTGCTAATCAGTTTGTACTACACAAGAAATGCCATAATGCACAAAACTGAAAGACACTCGAAGGATTTGTCTTTAAACCTAAATAAAAATCTGATTTGGTTTTCCATTTTTTATTTTATTTAGATTAAAGAAATGTGTCCTTATCAATAAAAGGTGAAATGCATCCAGCGTTTTATTTGTTCTTCTTTACGTGTACGGTTTCAGTTTAATTTTACCATTTTATGCGTAGCCCTAAAAACAAAAGTAGCAATGTGCAACATAATTGCTCATTTTGGGCTACTAATTGCATCATTTGTCATTTTATTGTCTAAAACGGGAGCCAAAACATTTCCGTACCTCTTGAACAAGCTACAACAACTAATATTCCCTTTAAAGATTTTCAGTGACATTAAACGTGATTTTCTTTTTCCCCTTTTCATTTTTTTTTAATATTCGATATGAAGCAGCAACGGCGTGACGTCACTCCGTTTGTACGTAAAGCGCAGCCGACCAATCAAAAACCACCTCAGGCGTCACGTTCCGGAATAGAGGTAGGAGGGGGATTAACGGTAGCCATGGTGACGTAGCGCGTGTGCGGATCAGTCCGCCAATGCTAGGAAATTAAAATGCCGGTGTAGCTAAACTCAGCAGGTGCTAAGAGGATTTTTTTCTTCTTCTTTTTGACTTTAACACGTTATTCCGGCAACAGCAGCGATTTAACAAACATTACGTTACATTAAAATACATCGTTATACTAAAAAACTAAGGAGTTAGGCAGCCAAAGAGCTGTAGGTAATCAAAGAGTGATGCACAAGATAAATATATTCTCTACCTTTTCGCCTTTCATCCTTGGTGGGAACCCAGATCTTTTGGATTCTGTTCTGGGTCAGCTCTCTTGGCATTCCTTAGTTAGAAGCTTTAATAAAAAGAAGCAAACCGTGCAGCGGAACTGACTCGTTCACAGATTCCGAGCTTAGTTCAAAGCTTCTCTTTTCCGCCCTTTTTAATAAAAAAAACCAGCCGATGCTTCGTCCTCTCGTCGTTCGCTCCGCAGCGTCTCTTCGACCTCGTTGAACCGAACTAATCTGCCGGCTCTGCGGCTCACATCCGCTTTTTAAACCACGCCTGACCGGCTCGAGGGCAACGTGACTGCGCAGCGTCAAACTCATTCACGCATGCGCAAAGACCAGGAGCTGCTACAGCGCCGCCTGGTGGTGAACTATATTAATAATTTTAGCATCGTTTTAAACGAAAGCTCTTTTTTTTTTTTTATCACAAGCGAAAATTAACGAGTCGCTACATTACTTTTAGTAATTGAATAAAACCTATAAATTTACTGTTTGTAAGTTTATTTTATTGTTATTAATTTGATGTATAATATGCTGGAATCGTTTTCTCCTTTTATTTTCCAAAGTTGATTTTTGTGCTTTAGATTTTTTATTTAAAGCGCCCCCTTTTATTTATGAGATCAGTGTTAATTATTATCTCTATTATGATTGAATAAAAACATTTGTTGCTTAATTTAAAAAGCCTTTTTTTTGTGTGTGAGATAACTGTTTTCTGAAAAGATTTAACGATAAAACGCAACATTTCAGACCCACTTGAATAATTCCACTTTACATGGATGAAGTTTTTTGCACACTACCTGCCTGCAGACTGCGCAGCCCGGACCTACGTGCACAGACGCACGTCAGCGCATCTTTGCAGACTGGGCTGCACCACTGACTCATTCTGGGTATAATGACACATTTAACGATTTGCTGCCAATTTTATAGCGCACTTTGATGAAACGCAGTCATTTTAGTGCATAATAGTCACTTTATATAAAGAGAATGACAGGGGAAGAACCATAAAAAAAAAAAAAACGTTTTGATTTGGCTTTAAATAAATGTTCACCACCTGTGGCATGAGAAAGTTTATTTATAACAGTTATTATCCAGACAGGCTCAGACATTCTTCTTTGTCTATAATTGTTCTTTTATTAGAGTCACGTTTTTGTGCATGCACCAGCATCCAGGCTGCAAATGGAGAGGTCAGATGAGGACACAGCTTATAATCCTCTAGTTCTTCCACCATTTCCTCAACATGGACTTTCACGCCTAACCTTTACCCTGAAGCCAGGATCCTTGATGACACGGATGCCCTATCAGCTAAAAGAGTCTGGATGTGAGTGACGAAGTCCTTGTCCTTTGACCAGCTGGACAAAGAGAAGCTGACTCAGAAAAGACAACAAAGCTGATGTTTTAGTCACAGCTGCAAGAGGAAAAAGTCCTCCTCTCCACACCTAAACACCCACACTGCCACTCAAAAGGTTTATTACCTGCACTGACAAACACTTTTTAAATGGCCATTTGTTCTTGAGACATTTGACAGGTTTTGGTTGATCAATAACACACAAAACATATTTTCCCCAGTGCTTTTTAAGCACTGAAGTCGTCAGACTGGATAAAGTTTGTGAAGGAATTTCTCAGACATGCCTGGATTCAGGGAAAGAGAGAGATAAGAAAGTTATGCACGGATCCTCGTTTGTTTGGACTTTTCAAATCAATGGGATGGAAATGGATCTCGATTCTTGAGGTGACGGTGGCGATCAATGACCCTTCAAAGATAACATTGCAAATGGATCTTACTGGAAGCTGTTGGAGAGGAGAGACATAATTGTGGGAAAGCGTTCATCAATAAGTCGTCTCAGGGCACTGAACAGAAACATTCATATATAAAAATAATAATTAAACATGATTTATCTGAGGAGCAGACGGCTTTGAGTTTAACTCCATCGCAGAACTCTCATCTTGAGCGTGAAGGCGACAGTGGAAAGGAAAAACCTCCCTCATGAGGAAGAAACCTTTAGCAGAACCAGCTCAGGACAAGCTGCTCAAACATCCTGCTCTGGTGATCTGGGTGCAGGAAAAACAAACGGAGGAAAGTTCCAGACGCCCGTAACAGCTTTGGGACTATTTTAAGGAAAATCCGAACGTTTTGAACTTGTTGAAAATCCGCGCAACACCAAAGTGAGACTCTTTGTGACCTTGTGCACGTTTCAAAACATTTTGGAAACTCCTTTGCAGTTTGTCACCAAAAATCAAAGCCTACTGAGACACTAAGGAGCAAACTGATGGTGACAGGAAGTGCGGGTGCAGCGGGCGCTGTAGCACCCCTTAACGGATGTCGAGCGTCACTCCTGTCCAAATACACCGTAAAGGATGAAAGTAATAAACAATGAATTTCTTTACTGCTTCGTAGGTTTCATTTAAAAATTATGTTCAGATTTTTTTTCTTCAAGTTTTGTAAATCTAGTAGGTCAAAAGAAACTAGTAATCTTTATGTAAAATATTCTGAAAGTTTAAATGGCACTAAATGTGGGCAGATTAGCATTCAGTTATGATGTCAACTTATAGGTATCCTTTGTCCAAAGTGTACACCAATCTTTTTATTGCATGAATTTCTGTATTCTAATGTTTTTCATTTGGTATTGTTAATAATAACAATAATACTTTATTTATAAAGCCCTTTAAAACAACCACAGCTGCCCCATAGTGATGTACATATAAAATCAAGGACATTTAAACACATAAAACAGTTAAAACATTAGGATGAAAAAAATAATAATTAAAACAGTGCAGAGAAAAATTCAGTGTGTGCTAAAAGCCAGGGAGTAAAAATGTGTTTTTAAAAGAGTTTTAAAACAGTGAAGGAGCTCGTCTGATGGAAGTGGGAGATCGTTCCACAGTCTTGGAGCAGCAACAGAAAAAGCTCTGTCCCCTCTGAGCCTCCG
>NC_056519.1:21788712-21816401 GCF_014905685.2 Nematolebias whitei | reverse complement strand
TATATATACATACAGTATGTATATTAGCTTCTTGGAGGAGTGTCAGACCTTTTGGATAATTGTTTATCTTCTACATTATGTGACCTAAAGTAAAGGGTCAACATGTAAAGGGAGGGGTTGAGTTAACAACAGGAAGAAAGCTTTGACCCAAGTTTGGTTAACAACAAATACAGTTTTTTCCCAGAAAGATTAGTTTCAAGTAAAACAAGTTTATAATGGCTCTTCCGCTTTTGTAAACCACTGGTTGTTTGTTGGGCAATAAGGCTTTAAGTAGAGATTTTTGTTAAAATTGCATCATAATTTCTGGGCTTGAAGGGATCTAGCATACAGTATGTGTTCAGACAAAATGTGGATTTTTTAATTATTATTATTATTATTATAATTTGGGAGGAAATGGACGTAATGTGCTCCTGAACAAAAACTAAAAAGGATCAAGGTTGTTTTTAGCAACAAGTGCCAGTTTCTCTCATGGTATAAGGGTGCATCGGTGTTTCTATTGTATTCTATTGTATACACAGGTGCTCAGAGGTCTGGATGAAGGGGCACTGCTGGTCCAGACCTTCAGGTCCTTCTTTACAAACCGAGCCAGGGTGGGAGAAAACTACATTAAGTGTGTTATACTTCATGCTGCCCTTAAGAAGAAGATGATGTAAACCATACACTATAAAAGCAGGAGGAAGCGGGAACCAGTAGCAGCCTGGCCTACGTGCAGTTCTTACATGTTCCTAACAGAGAATACGGTCAAAGTTTGTAAAATCTGAGTAAATCACAGATGACTGAGAATAGCAGCAAACCTTCAGGCAGGAACAACGGTAGAAATGAACATCTGAAGCTTTCATCGTTTGGTTCTCCCGCCAAACACCATGTGATATTTCATAAAGCACACACGCTCAATAAATAAACCCGGTCAGAAAATATTTGGCTTTAAGGGACATGTCTGACGTCGCCTTGTTCAAATGGAAAGACTGTGATTGTGAAACCAAACCAACAGTTTCCTCAAGAAAAAAAAAAGTCCAACGATAACGTTTAAGGATAAGTTTATCATTTAGCTCCAGTGAAATACTTCCTGGAAGGAGTGACATGGCAACAGCAGTTTGTCTCATTGGGACAAACAAAGTTGCAACAAAAACAAGTATTAATTCATGTGGGGCCGGAGCTGAATGATTATCTTATTATTAAAATCCTTTAATCAGGCAGCATCTTTAACTTTAGTGTGTAAAATTAGAAACCTGGGTGTCATCTTTTGACGAGACAATCGCTGTAAAACGCTAGTTCGTAACTGTTTTCATCATCTAAGAAACATTAAGCTGAGATCATCTGTGTCGCAGACTGAACCACAGATCCACGCCTTCATATCCACATGGTTGGATTGTTATAACGGCCTTTTTAAAACCAAGATAAGAGCTCATATTAACGTACTTTTCACCGTATAAGTCATACATTTTTGCATAAATTATTCTGCCTTGCAACTTATGAAGCGAAGCGACTTATTTATGTTTTTCCCCAAATTTATAACCGCTTTTTGGCTGAGAGCTGACGATTTCATTCACTCTGACGTGGAAAATATTGAACACTACCATTTTCAGCCACTAGAGGGCGACTAATATGGCAAGCCAAGCGTCTCATTAATAGGTAAAAGTAGCTATTAACGAGACGCTTGGTTTGCCATACAAAGCCACCTTCGTCTCGCTCCGGAACCCCTGGAGCAAACGTCAAATCAGCCGCATTTCGCCACAACGCCCAGGAGAAATGCAGCTGATTTGACCGTCAAAGTGCATTTATTAAAGAAAAGTACAACTGAGACACACATTTACTATAATGTCGAGCAAACAAATAATAGTTTTTAGATGGTTATCTTGTTAAATTTCAACGAAATGCACAGCAAGTCGTCCCTCTGCGCGCTCCCACTAATCATGTTTAAAAAACACCAGATTTGACCGTCAAGGTGCATTTATTGAGCAAACGTTAAACTGAGACACACCTTTACTATAATGTCGAGCAAACAAATGATTGTTTTTAGGTGCTAATCTTGTTAAATTCTTGTTAAAGTCCTCCCGTGCACGCTACAGCGGCCACCATTTGGCAGCCAATCGATTTTTGACACAACACCGGCCCACATTTCCGAGTTGTCAGCGGTGACGCACAATAGATGCGACTTCTACGGCGAAGCGACATATTTATGTTTTTTTCCACTTTATTAGACATATTTGGACTGATGCGACTTATAGGGCGGTGCAACGTGTACGGCGGAAAGTACAATACTTATGTTTTGGCCTCTCTGCACTGACTCCCCGTGCATTTGCGGAATCATTTTATATTTTTGGTCCTAAACTTCGGAGCACTTCATTGTCAGGCCTCCAAATACATTTTGGAGCTTTTGGAGCCTCCATCTCCCTGCAGGACTCTGAGGTCTTCAAGTCAAACACTGGTACCACATACTCGTTTGAACCAAACTTGGTGGTCACTCCTGCAGTCGTAATCCTGAGGTTGCGGGTTCAAGCCCAGGTTGGGTCAGGAACCTGGCGTAAAACAAATTGCCAAGTCTTTCATGTGAGTTTGCTCGCTGTGGTGACCCTTGCAGCCGAAAGAACCTTCTTACTAACCGCTTCCAACACAAACTTTTAAATTAGCTTCATAGCATCCAGTCTCCCCAAAGATCATTCTGTGCATCATTTCCACGAAATGTAACAAAAAGTTTGTCAAGAGTTTAAATTTTTCACCACGACGCAGTTTTATTTCACACCATTGCGTTATTTCACTTTTTACCCCGCCACAAATATCTACCAGTAATAATCCGCACTTATTTTGGAAATAAAGTACTATTTGACTTAACAGGTTGGAAACTGAAATAAACCACCGTCGTTTAGGATTAAATCCATTGTTACAAATAGTTCTAAATTTTGACAATGAATTTAAGTAGGCTTTAAGTTTATCATATGAGCGCTGTGCGTTGGACTTTGGGTTTTATTTCATACTCGGCTTCAACAGCTACAACAGTCATGATAAGTTTCCGCATGTCAGTTTTTTCCGATTTCTAAAGTTTAAAGTAAATTATTTATAAAGCATCTTTCCGAAGTTCTTAAAATGTAATAATCTCAGATTAAATGGCAACACAGATAGTTGCATCATTTAATAAAAGCCTAGATGTTTAAACTACGAGTTAAACTAATGGTTCAGCAGCAGAAACCTGAAGCAATTGTGGCACTTCTTTCTTTGCGTAGTTATTTTCTCTCACTCTTCCTGTAACATTGCTCAAAATACGAGCTTTCTAAATATCAATTTTCTTTCAGCTTCCTGAAAACTTCACCAAAGCATTTCAAGCACGTTCAGGTGTTGCTTCAGACGGATGCACTTAGACTTCAGGAAACAGATGGTGGTTTGACTGATCAGCTGCAAAATGAGCCCAAGTAGTTGATCCAAGGTGCTGCTTCTGATACGTGTTTGGATTGTGACAAACAATCGTCCTCACTTTGGTCTCTTGTGGCCATCGTTGTCTCAGAAGACGTTCTTTTCAGGTCCGGCTCTGAAAACTTGAGACATGCTGCCAAGTTTTTTTTTATTTTTTTTAGAAAGGGGTTATTTCTAGACAACTCAGCCAAACAAGCCCTACTTGTTTGGACTTTTTTCAAACTCTCATGAACAAATTGCCTGTTCACTACGGCCTGTATTGTGCCAACGCCTTTTTCCACGACTTAACATCATGAAGAAACTCGACCATTGAAACACAATAAAAATACTACGGTTACAATGAAATTTAGTCTCTGAGTTTTAGCTGTTCAGACTGTTTGAACTCGTAGCGTTACCTCATACCCTCTGAGTGATTGAGTCAGCAACAAGTGCTCTTGTTTATACTGATATATATTAAAAATATATAATTATTTTTCTTTCAACTGCTCCCTTCTTCAGGTGTCGCCATAGCGAACTAATTTGCACAAAGACTTGGTGATTGTTTTTACACCAGATGTCCTTGCTGATTAAACCACAGACCACTGAGCTACCACAGCCCTCTGTGTGGAGCTAGGCCTGTCGCGATAAACAATAAATCAAATAATCGCATGATAAATGATAATTATCAACCTCATTTTCATTTATCAGCTTTATCGTTTCTTTGTGTCACTCTCTTTCTATTGAAGACACTGGATGACAAAAGGCTCAACTCCGGTGCTCTTCACTGACCCCTCTCTTCTCTTTTTAAAATATGTGTTAACTGTACAAAATTTCATTTTTGGATCGTAAAAAGCAGCTAAGCTGAGAAGATAAGCTACGAGCTAAGCTAACATGTCAACCTCGGGAAAAGGCCTCCGTCTTGTCGAAGCTCCTCAATTCACGGTTGAAACTCGTGCCTTCGTGTAAAAAGTTTTTCTCTGCAAAAAGAAGCTGAGAACATGTTTAATGATTTTTTTTAATTAAAAGTTTTGTGCTCAAACCACACCAAGCGTCCGCCATTTTGAGAAACAAAAAACAGGAAGGAGAGACAGCCCATGTCACGTTAAGGGGCCTCCCTCCCATTTTTCATAAAGAGACACGCTGCTCTCTCACTGTCCATCCTTTGGTTCAAACAGTCTTATACTGCCATCCAGTGGTCAAAAATGGTAGTACACACAAAAAATAATTTCTTCTTACATTTGACAATAATTACTAATTATTGTCAAATTTCAAACAATATTATTGTTTATCGCAATAACTTATGAGACAATTAATTGCTTAGCAAAATTTGTTATCGTGACAGGCCTATGTGGAGCAAAGTTCTGCTATCTAGGGTGTCTGGTGGAGCAGATGATGGGGGTTAAGCCCTTGCTCAAGGGCCCAGAATGGGGCAAATGATGGTGGATGCAGGTGTGGGTGTTTTATCTTTCCCACCCACATTTTTGATGTTGTCTGTTCGGGGGGTTGAATCAGGGACCTTCCAGTCACAGGCTCACCATCTCTAACCTCTGCACCACCACCCCATCCATATATCTAATACTTGATCATAATTGGAGTAATGCTTACAAAAGTATTGGTAATCCCAAACAGAACACACAGAATTGATATTTGAGTTTTAAAACACATGAATTCCTCACGGCCTCAAAATTATACCATTAAATTTAAATCTTCAATGTCATCGACCCCCTGGCTGTGTTTGGCATACAGCGGTGTGTTCGGTACAAGATGTGTAAAGCTCTTTAAGGCGTTTCGAGATAAAGTTGAGGCCAAATATGGTCCAAGAAGTCTCAAACAATCCAACCAAGTAACTCTTGTACTGTACAAACAGAAGTGAGAGCAAAAGTTTGTGAGATAAGGAGAAAAATGTTTAAAACAAATATTTGTACAGGTTTGCCAGTACAGGCAAAGACAGGGCCGTACAGGAACATACATTCACCCTCTAACTGTGGAGCACGGTGGTGGGAACATTATGGTTTGGGGTTGCTTCACACTTTCAGCAACTGTTTATGAACAAGTGAACATCTGAAAGTTATTAAATTATGTTTATCATCACTGCAGCAAATGGATGAACTGAAACTGATGAATAAAAACTTCTGAACCAATGTCCTCCCAAAGAGGAGCCATTTTTTCTTAACATCCTCTCCGTAACGCTAGAACTTTATATTACTCTTCTTTAACAGAGGAGAATAAAAACAACCCTAGGTTTCTGTTTAGTACAATTGCTAGATTAATTAAAAGTCCCATTTCTGTTGAACCATGTATCCCTACAACTACAAGTAGTGATGACTTCATGAGATTCTTTATAAATAAAATTATTTCAATTAGAGAGAAAATTCAAACCATCCTTCCTTCTGCTATCTCCAGTCCCCTGTCAAATGAGACAACTTTCAAAATTTCACCAGAGCCTGATTTATGTTTGGACAGTTTTTGTCCTGTTGAGCTCTCTGAATTGTCAAAAATAATAACCTCATCCAAACCATCCACATGTCTGCTAGATCCCATCCCAACCAGACTGTTTAAAGAGGTGTTTCCCCTAATTAATGTCCACATTTTGGATCTACTTAATTTGTCTTTAATGAATGGTTATGTACCACAGCACTTTACGGTTGCTGTAATTAAACCTTTACTTAAGAAGTCTGACCTTGATTCAGAAATTCTGGCCAACTATAGGCCTATATCTAATCTAACTTTCATCTAAAAAATTCTAGAGAAAATAGTTGCAGGTCAGTTGCGTGAACATCAAAGAAATAATCTGTTTGAAGAGTTTCAGTCAGGGTTTAGAGCTCATCATAGCACAGAAACAGCACTAGTAAAATTCACTAATGATATTCTCATGGCCTCAGACAATGGACTTGTGTCTATACTGGTCCTGTTAGACCTCAGTGCTGCATTTGATACAATTGATCACAATATTTTACTACAGAGGCTTGAATATGATATTGGGATTACAGGAACGGCTCTAAAATGGTTTAAATCATATCTATCTGATAGATTCCAGTTTGTAAATGTAAATAATAAATCTTCTTCATACACCAAAGTTAGTCGTGGAGTTCCTCAGGGCTCAGTGCTTGGGCCAATACTCTTTACTTTATATATGCTTCCATTAGGTAAAGTTATTAAACAGCATGGGATAAATTTTCATTGTTATGCTGATGACACATAATTATATTTGTCCATTACACCCAATGAATCCAATCAGTTACTTAGACTACAAGCATGTCTTGAAGACATAAAAACCTGGATGACCCTTAATTTTCTCCTGTTGAACACAGACAAGACAGAAGTTTTGGTTTTTAGACCTGAGCACCTTAGGAACCCTCCTTAGATGGCATTAATCTGTCCTCCAGCTCTAATGTTAAAAATCTTTTTTTTTTTTTAATCAGGACATGTCTTTTATCCCCCACATTAAAAACGTTACTAGAACTGCCTTCTTCCACCTGCGTAATATCACTAAAATTAGAAACTTCTTATCTAAAAATGATGCAGAAAAACTGGTTCATGCATTTGACACGTCTAGACTGGACTATTGCAATGGTTTATTATCTGGATGTCCAAAAACTTCTTTAAAACGTCTTCAGTTGATCCAAAATGATGCTGCCAGAGTCTTAACTAGAGTTAGTAGGAGAGATCATATTTCTCCAGTTTTAGTTTCTCTCCATTGGCTCCCTGTCAAATCCAGAATAGAATTCAAAATCTTACTTCTAACCTACAAAGCTCTCAACAACCTGGCTCCATCTTATATTACAGATCTTATTGTTCCATATTTTCCTAACAGAGCACTTTGCTTTTCTCGACTGCGGGTTTACTCGCGGTTCCTAGAGTTTCCAAAAACAGAATGGAGGCAGATCCTTCGGTTATCAGGCTCCTCTCTTGTGGAACCAACTTCCAGTTTCTGTCCGTGAGGCTGACACATTATCCAGTTTTAAGACTTTCCTTTTTGCTAAATCTTATAGATAGAGAACTTTACTAATTGGCTTTTATGTGAATGTTCCTGTAAAGTGCCCCAAGACAACTTTGTTGTGATTTGGCGCTATATAAATAAACTGAATTGCAAATCCTGAGACCCTCCTCATTAATTCAACCTTTATTTAGACAGGTTAATCCCACTGAGCCTTGGGACTCATCTACAAGGGAGACCTGATCCTCATATGAGGACATTGATTCTTTTAGAAAACTGCTTATCATAATATATATGAAAGCTGAAATTTAGTTTTTAGAGTAATTGGGACCTTCTGAACCCAATTTGCAAAGAAAAATATAAAATGCAATAAAACCTACTGTCCTCATATGAGGACATCATTTTTTTCTAACACTACTTCCTGTAGCACAACAGAGTTCAGGAATTTAACTTATCCTACTAATCCCATGGATCTTGAAGTAAGAGAAAGTGCACACCAAACAAAAGCTTGACTCTCAGGAGCGTTTAAAGGAACAGGTCTGGTGGAGTAGTGTCATCACTAATTAATTATTATTATTAACATTCATATTTACCGTTCAGAGGAAGGTTTGCTCAGGTTGGCTTGTTTTACATCGTATAGCTAAGTTTTGTTAATGATTCACTGTTTGTTTGTAAACAACAAACAAACGAACCTATAAGTCATGCCACTTTTGCAGTTTTGTTTTTTCAAATGATACATTATTTGCAAAAAAATAAAAATAAACCTTGAAAAAAAAAAAGTAAAAATATAGTTACTTTTTTATTCCAATGGATACTTGTGAAAATTAACTTTCTTTTTGTTAAAAAAATTAAAATAAAACATTTATCGTCACCATTTCTCTTTTTTGAGCTTTAATCCTCAGTACATTTCTGTCGTACAACCTGTAATCTTACTATCATCTGTAAAAAATACTGTATTTGTACTACAATGAAGAAACAAGAAGCTTTATTTTAAACCAAAACACGGGGCAGCCTTCATTCTTGGAAACAAGAAGATAAAATAGGTTTAGTTTTCAATTGCCTCAAGATTTAATTTAGAAAAGAAAAAAAAATTATACACATACGCCACTTTTTTATTTCACTTGTTCAATTGCTTGTTCTCACAAATGCCTGATCAGCCAATCACATGGCAGCAACTCAGCGCCTTTATGTTTGTAGACGAGGTGAAGACGACTCGCTGAATTCAAACTGGGCATCAGAATATGGCACAAAGAGGATTTCAACTTTGAATGTGTGGTTGCTGCTGCTAAACGTGTTTGACCCCTGATCTACTGGGATTCATACACAACCGTCTCTAAGATTTAAAGATAATGGTCCAGAACAGAGGAAATATCCAGTGAGCAGCTGGGAGGACAAAAAAAGCCTTGTTAACTTCAAAAGTCAGGTGAGAATGGGCAAACTGGTTTGAAATGGGAAGAAAAAAAGCAACCGTGAAGTAAACACTTGTTGCAACGAAGGTCTGCAGAACTGAACACGTCCCACCTTGAAGCAGATGGACTGCAGCAGCCGAAGACACGCCGGGTGACACTTCCTGTCAGCTAAAGCTACACAGAAGAGCCGCATCATGGACGTGCAGCTGACTAACCTGAGCGATGATGTCATGTCAATATGGACCAAATTCTCTGAGGAATGTTTTCAACATGGCAGTTCTGAAGGCAGGAGGTCCAACCCAGTTCTAGTGAGGTGCATCTAATAAACTGGGTGTGCTGCTTTGAGGGCCATTTAAGGCGTGTGGGCCACAGATATGGAACGACCGACGGTTGAGTAATTTAAAGCCAATAAAACTGGAAAACAGTGAGAGTTGCTGTATCAAACAGGCAGTGCATGATGAAACCCTGATCCACATGTCAGACTTTCTGCTAAAAGGAGTATTTATACTTCCTACAGCCGAGGATGTGATTACTGATTTCACTGAAGCTGTTTACTCCAGGCTCATGTTAAGTTATGCATGCTGGTATGTGGGTGTCGAGGCCAGCCAGACGCCACAGTGCACGTTCAGGACACGGTTCATTTGACTCGGACGTCTCGTTTTATTTCTCGAACACGTTTCAAATTTGAAAGCGTTTAAAGTGGCCTTGAACAAGAGACAGCAGGAAGCGTCGGAGGGGTCAACCAGAATAAAGATCAATGCAGATGTACCGCCGTCTGCTCTTAGATAAAACAGATGTTTTTGTTCCAGCTTCTGTGATAACTGAACGAACTTTAATGTTTTTGTCTCCCCACAGTGTTTATACTCCTCACTCTTTGCCCTGCTGCAGGAACAATAATAAAATCCTGTCCTCTCAGTTCTGCTTCAACAACCCGTTTCAATGATCTGAATTAAAGCTGCGGGAGGTCGTTTGACGCTGATAACTGGAACCCCCAGGGTCCCCCGGCTCACTTACGTAAGTCCTGAATGAGGCTGCGTTACCGTCCTGGACCCCTTCCTTTAATCCAGCAGGGCTAAGTTGGGACTCTCACACCCCAAGGACATATTACCATAATCAAAGAACTCAGTGTTAGGTCACAAACTTCATACAGGGAAACTAGGTTTCTGGGAAAGCGGAAGCTTTCAGGATGTTTACAAGTTCCACAGATAAATAAAGGTGAAAAGTACACGGATTATCCTTTACACCTTTTATTTTGTCTTGACAGAAAGAAACACTTGAAGATGGACTTGTTAGTACTACACATTGAAGTTTGGGACATATTTATATAAAAAATAAATGTACAAATGGGGTCGACGTGAACTCCTGGTGTCCGTCGGTGACGTCACACCTGCTCGCCCAGATCCAGAACCCGAAACTTGTCTAGATTGTAGAAGCAGGCCTTGACGACTCGTCCTCCGAAGTAACGACCATTGAGATCCACAACGGCTGCAGAGGACACAGAGGTTAGAGTCAGACTGAACCCACAGTTCCTCCATGTTGGTTCTTTTTGTAAACATTTACAGCTACCACACGTTTCAATGGTGAATGTTGTTTTCAAGGGGAGTGTTTTTCTGGACTGGAACTGAACAGAAAATGAAGTAAACCTTAATGTTTTTAGTGCAAGATATTAAAGTTGGCAGGAGTTACTGTGGAGAAGAAGAGAGGGAGTTATTTTTTCTTGTCTGAAACAGCACAGAGTGGTGGATCCTGCTGAGTGGAGGGAGCAACTTTATCCACCGCCAGGTGCAGTGGTGGAGCCAGAGGGTGGTGAATGGTGGCCTTGACCACCATAGATTAATCTTCAGCCACCCCATTCATTTGAGGAAACTATTCTTAAGCAATATAAAAACTAGAAATCATAAGTTTCTCAAATAATATGGGTGGCTAGTTCACTCACACACAAAATATATATAATACATACAGTGTTTCCCCTACCATTATACAAGTGGGGGCACCCTGCCCCATCAACAGAACTGAGCGCCCCACCTACCAAACCGAATTGCACGTAACCCCCCTGCCCCCCGTCAGCACTGACGTAGCACTAAGCTAGTAGCGCGCAATACAAGCATGCTAGCTATAAAGTAAAAGGCAGCGCTATTGTCATTCCCTAATCTGTTACAGAAGCATGAACCGTAGTGTACTTCCAGGTCACACGGATCGCTGTTGTTTATGAATAAATAATTCATTTATAAAAGTACGTGCTCTATCTCCACCAATCTTGATGTAGCTAATTTACGCCACTCGTATTTCAACTACAAATCATTGGTTAAGATGATATGCGATGCATTAGACCTGAACCCCAGCCTGGACTGAATGAGAAAAACCCTGCAGGATACCGAATTAATTATTTCCATGGTGAAACAGCGTTGCTCAGTGGTGAAGCTGCATATCAATTCAACCATGATGTAAATATGTCAGTGATTTTAAAAGAAATACGTGTGCTGTAAATTAGTAACTTGAAAATCGGCGGAGATAGAGCGCATACTTTTCTAAGTAAATTAAGACAGTTCTTATTCAAAAACAGAATTATGCCAGTACATTTTCCTTAATCTAGCATATTCAACGGCGATCTGTGCGACCCAGAAGTATTCACTTTAGCGCAAATGAGCTACACTACGGATCGGGTCCCGTAACAGATTGGGGAATGACAGTGCTCACGCCGAACCATCCCACACCCCCGTTCGAAAACTGTCGGCACAAACAGCGCGCAGCTCAGACATGTCTCCCCACCACACACCATCTGTCGACAAAAATCTCGGATGAGATGAGTGCCCCACCATGGCAAGTTATCTAGGGGAAACACTGACATATATATAATTATAATCTATTACATATTATTTAGGTGGCATGGTGGCTCAGTTGGTAGATCTGCTGCCTCTCAGCAAGAAGGTTGCCAGCTCAAATCCCAGCCGTGGACCTTTATGGGTGGAGTTTGCATGTTCCCTCTGTGCATGTGTGGGTTTTCTTCAGGTACTCCAGTTTCCTCCCACAGACCAAAGACATGCATTTTTGCTGTTTGGTAACAAATTGATTGGTAACTCTAAATTGTCTCTAGGCGTGAGTGACACAGTGAATGTTTGTCACGTTTGTCTCTATGTGTCCCTGTGATGGACTGGAGAACTGTCCAGGGTGTCCCCCGCCTCGCGTACAGAGGCTGCTGGACATGGACACCAGTGACCTTCATGATCCAAAAAGTAAGAAGCGGGTTAAAGATAATGGTTGGATGGATGGATATATATTTGGTGGGCGTTGGTGGCTATCTTGGATTTTGATATGTCAACCAAATGTTCGATAAAGACCTTTCCTACATACATGCAGCCACACACCAAAATGGAAGTCAGTATCTCACATATTTTTCAAGTCATCCAGCTCTCAAGACAGACGGACGAACAGACGAAGGGCATTTCCAAACGCTCCACAACTGGGGTCAAATAGAAACATTAGTCAGTCTGTTTCTTATTCTTGTCCTGTTCTAGGTAACCGGAGGAAACAAAACTCGTGTCGTTTCTCGACACGAATGTTTTCTACAAAAACACCCAGACGACAACGTTAACACTCTTTTATAAAGGACAAAAAAGATTCACAGCAGTCGCTCTGTTCTCGCCGACGCACATTGCACTGCAGCAATTCTCATTGAAGCGATGACACTGAACAAAAAACTCTCAACAGTGAAGACAGGGTGGACGTAGCTGCAAATATTGTAAGAAAACAAGGCAAGAGTGGTGAAAAAGTAAATCCGCTTAACTTCTGAAGGAATATTTGGTCTGAGGCGTCTCTGGGCAGCACGTCTCATCCCCAAAATGTCCCCCGGGCGCTTTCAATAGCTGCCCACTGCACCACCTGGTGGTGGATGGGTTAAATGCAGAGACTAATTTCGCCATTGTATGGAAACATACAGTGCTGACATTGTGATGACATTATTATTATTATTATTATTATTAATGACACATGACCCCTAAATATGAAACTGCAAGAAGGAGATGTTCAGTTTAGCATAAAAGCAGGAAAAAGGAGACAACACGTCGGTTTCTGTTCAGGTAAAAATACAAATAAGGAGCAACAGTAGGAAGATAAGCTCTAAAATTTATTAATCTTCGTTTTTTTTGTAATCGAGATTTACTGTTTGACATGAAATTTGATCAAATTAAATGTTTTTTTATACCAGGGTAAATATTGCAACCTAATAAATCCACAAATGGTTGTTTTCTGTATTATTTTATAGATTTATGTGATGGCGTTAAAGCTGCAGCTTCAGATTAAACCAAATGAATATTATCAATTTTCACGAGGCATTATAATTACAACACAAACCATGGGTTGGATTAGAAAACAGCTGGATAGAAGTCCAAACAATTTAATCCTAGAGATCAGTTTCTGATACTGCGACTCCAGTGATTTTAGGAAATGTCATCTATTAGTGCTCAGAGCACGTGATGGGGAGGACTCTTTGCTACTACCACACCTAACTTTACCTCAATATCTGTTGATGTCAATATGCGAGTCAGACATTTCATGTTTGCTAAAGTCAGTTAGAAATTAGCTGCGGAGCGTCAGAACAAGAAACCAGTTTTAATTTTGATTTTTCCAGTTCTCTATTGAGAAAACCATCATCATTCATTATGGTATTGTTTTGTACGAGGGTGTTTGTGATAAGAACATACGACTGAGAGAACGACCTAAACCTCTGTTTGACCTGCCTGGGTGCAACATTTTCTCCTTTGACTTTCTCAGATCTTTTGTCTGCGCTCATATTTCTTTGACACTGAATTAGTTTGAAAGCGGCCGAGCTCCTCCTCCTTGTTGAGAGACTATTATAAAAACGTGTCGGAGTCAGTAAAGCAAGACTTTGCTTCCTGTTGTGGCAAGCTGTAAATCCTCGTGTAAACACGCAGGGTCACCAGACTTTTCCATCTGCTGCAAGGATGATTCAGGAAGCTGCATCTGTTAGTCCTTCTGCAAAGACCAGTTATATCTGTGAGGATTGTGGGTAACTATAGAATTCAGTATTTCTCTTATGTACATTTCAATTTCTTTGAAACACTCCCAAACCTTTGCTCTTACTCCACTAAATGTCCCCGTGTTACTTTTTATCCCTCTAATGCAAGAAGCGGAGTGTAAGCATGCAGCGAAACACGCTTATTACAAGGCGTGTGCAGTCATATGGATAAAGCAAAGCATCAAATCAAAAGGTTGGGCCTTAAGGAGTTTTCATAATCAAGAAACTCAACAAATACTTTCAGCACTAGGAGTCTGATCCAAGTCCTGCCACTGAGAAACCCTCTCTGATGAAACAGAGGATGCAGGTTCACACACACATGCGAGTCAGGATACAGTATTGGTGTTCCTTCATTTCCATCAGTTTAACACGTTCACGTGAAGGGGGGGGGGGGGGCACGTGTTCTAGCAGTTAAGGTGTAGTTCATCCATCACTGCTGTTTCCACTTCCTAATTCTTTCCAAATAAAAGTGTGGCAGAAACGGACATGGATCACTTCAAAGTTTTTCGGGGCAGGTGTTGTGCTGAAAATCGCACCCTGCCTGGAAGAAACTACAGTGATTTGGAAATAACTTGGTGTATTACTGTCACCTTGTGGTAGTGTAAGCAGCGCTTTGTTAAAATAAACCCTAGTTGTTGTGCGATGGTGTGTTTTAATCAAAAACACTTGAATTATTGATTAATTAAGTTTTTCTTTGAATAGTCAATCAAGCCAACTTCCACCAGCCAGTTAAATAAACAACGGAAAACTAACCTGCAGTAATTCAAGCTTCTTACAGTGCATTTTGATTTCATCCTTCACTTTTGTTCAGTGCAACAAGAAGCTGTCTGAAAGCAGAGAAAGCGTCTTCAGGGCTGCTAATCTCAGATTCTGCTTTATGATTTACAACCATTTCCTGTTTCATTCTTTTGCCTAAAAACCAGCTGAGACTTGTTGTGAATTATAGTTTGCTCAACTTAAGTCCTGCAGCTGAAAATCCTTCTAATGAAACAAGAGGCGTGTGCTACAGCTAATCATGCTAGCTGGGGAGTATTAAATTCCTTCAAGTTCCCCAGACCAATGGATGGACACGGAGGAGGATGCTTGTATTCTGACTGTAAAGCTGAGCTCACCTGGGACCATAGATTCCACTTTATAATCCTTTCAAAATAAACTACGATGGCAGAAGCTGACGGCGTGACAGAAAAATAAAGCTTTTTTTAATGTTAGAGGGTGGCAGGTGTGTTGATAAAAGCACCTTGACAAGAAATTCACAGTTATGAAATAATGGAGTGCCAAAACATTAACCGTAAAAACCATAAATAAGTTGATTCGCCAAATAAGTCGCATCTATTATGCGTCACCGCTGACCACCCTGAAATGTGGGCCGGTGTTGTGCCAAAAATCGATTGGCTGCCAAATGGCGGCCGCAAGAGGACTTTAACAAGAATTTAACAAGATTAACAAATAAAAACAATTATTTGTTTGCTCGACATTATAGTAAAGGTGTGTCTCAGCTGAAGTCTCAGTCAGTCTCCTGGGCGGTGCGGTGAAATGCAGCTGAGTTGACGTTTGCTCCAGAAGCTCCAAAGCGAGACGAAGGTGGCTTTGTAAGGCAAGCCAAGTGTCTCATTAATAGCCAATTTTACCTATTAATGAGACACTTGGCTTGCCATATTACTCCAGCGTCCTCTAGCGGCTGAAAATGGTAGTGTTTAGTATTTTCCACATCAGAATTAATGAAACTGTCATATCGCAGCCAAAATTTGGGTTATAAATATGGGGAAAAATGTATATTAGTAGACCTGTCACGATGACAAATTTTGCTGGGAAATTAATTGTCTCAGAAATTATTGTGATAAATGATAATATAGTTTGAAATTTGACAATAATTAGTAATTGTCAAATTTAAGAAGAAATGTTTGTTAATTTTTGTGCGTAGTACCTTTTTGACCACTGGATGGTAGGAATGTGCGATATGGCATAAAATTCATATCACGATATGTATTGTGAAGGGTGGCGATAACGATATATATCGTGATATGTTTTTGGTATAAAACTTGCTAAAAAAAGCATAGGTTGTCCTTTTGCCATCATATATTTTGAATTAAGAAAATTCCACTACTAGGTCCAGAGAGTTTTTAAATAATAAACAAATCAAGTATTAGGCACCTCTAGTGGGCGACGCCTTCCGCTTTAATGAAGAGCTGACACAAAATGAGTCTGTGGCTTTGACCAGAGGGTCTCGCAGTAAAATCACACAACACAGCGTTCTTTTCACAGATCAGAGAGCAGGTTTCTCTAAAGCTGACCAACGCTTACTTTTAACTTTCGACGGAAAAAACCCAACTTTTGACGGAACACAGAGTTTTGCGCATGCGTCAGAATACGGCAACTCTACGGCAAGTCAACTGTAATTAGCTTGTAGCTTCGCTACTTAGCTCTCAAAGAAAAGACTTTGACGCCACTTGTGCACAGTTTTCAACAAAAAAAGTAACGATTAAACTGAAAACTCTGATTTTACATCAGACACAGCATTACTGCGGTTAGCTGGTAGAAGGAAGATCTCTATCGTAGGCTAAATTTCTATCGTTTCTACCATGTACCGTTTATATCGTACATTCCTACTGGATGGCAGTATAAGACTGTTTGAACTGAAGGATGGATAGTGAGGGAGTGAGCAGTGTGTGTCTCTACGAAAAATGGGAGGGACGCCCCTTGACGTGACTCGTTCCTGTTGTTCGGTTCTCAAAATGGCGGACACTCAGTGTGATTTGAGCTCTTTAGCATTTTTCACACAAAGCTTTTAATAAAAAAAATCAGTAAACAAGTTCTCAGCTTCTTTGTGCAGAGAAAAACAACTTTTTACATGAAGACACGGGTTTCAACTGTGAATTTTGGAGCTTCGACAAGACTTTTTTATTTTTCCAGAGGTCGGCCTGTTAGCGTCGTAGTTTAGCTTCTTAGCTTAGCTGCTTTTAACGATCCAAAAACGCAATTTTGGCTGGTTAAAACAGATTTTAAAGAGAAATGAGAAAGGGAGGGGGCAGTGAAAAACACCGGAGTCGAGTCTTTTGTCATCCAGTGTCTTCAGTAGAGAGAGAGACACGAAGAAACAATAAAGTCGATAAATGAAAACGAGGTTGATAACTTTCATTTATCATGCGATTAATTGATTCATTATCGCGATAGGCCTATATATTAGTCGTTTCGGTGAAGAAGTCGCAGGGCATGCTAATTCATGCAAAAAGATGCGACTTATACAGCAAAAAGTATGGTAGCCTCGTCACACCTGGGTGCTCACATAGCTGCCCAATACTCGTCTCTCTTGGGGGGGGTGTTCTCGTGACTCAATGAGACTACCTGTATAAATAAAAGTAAAAAAAAAAATAATAATCGGACCAATGAAACTACCACTCACACATTCTCCCGGGTCACGTTCTCTCCTCCCCTCCCCATTGTGCCCCCAGGGAGGGGGGAAACTAAGTTTACAGCGAAGTATTTGCAGCCACTCCAAATGTGAATTGTGCATTTAAAATGACACTCTGAGCTCGGTGGAAGGCTTGGTTGACTAGCGGCGAGAAACCATTTACTCAAACTGTCTGCGCCTTATAGACAAGTGCGGCCAATAGGTGTGCACATTTTTCCGACAGGGGCGGACTTCCATTAGTCTTTTCAAAATAAAGCTCATTGTCTGGTGGAATTTTCGGGTCCTCCACTAAATTCATTACAGGGAAAGGTTAAATAAAGAGTGGGAATGTAGGAGTGTGGGAAGTGATTACAAAAAATGAAACATCGCCGCTACTTTGTGGATTTTCACCTATCGTGGGGGGTCTCTGGAACGTAGCCCCCGGGATAAGTGAGGGATCACTGTACTTTTCATGAATGTCTACGACTGATCTTTTGCACAAACTGTTTAATGAGTGCGTCCCGCTTTCTGCGAGTTGTGATGTAAGACAGGTTCTAGTGGTACCGTGGAGAGACGGCTGGGTTGCTGGGCCACTTCTGTGACATAACCCCACAGGGACTTGAGTTTTTCCTTGTTTTGGATCTGGGCCATTTAGATTAGGATGCACTTTCACCCACGTTATTAGAGCAGTTATACAATCGCTGAACGAAAAGGAAGCCGTTACGTCAAGCTGACCTCTTGTGACAGTAAATACTGACCTTTGATGGCCGACTCCACGCGCTCAAACTCCAGGAATATCCTGACGGCCTCGTCATCCAGCACTTCTGCAATCTGAGGAAGAACGTCTTTGTTGGATCAAAGCGTTTCATCACTTTAGACGGTGGAAGCAGAGTCTTCCTACCTCAAAAATGACACATTTAATCACTTTGCCATATTTCTCGCACTCTTCTTTAGTTTCTCCCTCCAAGTCTTCGTCCACTTCTCCTCTGCCCACCATGTTCTGTGAAACAAACGGGGAAAACAAACGTTTCAGAAAGTTTTACTCCATTTCATTTTGTCATTTAAAATACCAATTACTTTGGCTCTTATTAAAATAAAACAATCCAGACAGTTTTTTGGCTCCGTTTTACTAAACGCAGCAGATTTCCTTCAAGCCAGTTCCATGTGAGCGTTTCATGGAAGCAGTGACACGCACCCTCAGCAGAACCACTTTGGTTGGGTTCTTCAGAATCTCCGTGAGCGGGTTTGCGTCGGACTTCTTGGAAGCGTCCGCTGATGGGACAGAGACAGATAACGTCAGTCACATTTTTCTTCCCTTTACAAAACGACGAAGGCAACAATCGCTGCATTTCGTGGCACTGATAAAGACAAGCAGCTCAACCCAGACCGTGTGATAAACGAAACAATGCAGCTGACGTGTTGTGGCCACCGAGCTGTACTTGGGAGATCATGGGGCTGCTGGTTTCAGGATAAAGTTTTATTGTGTTAAAGCACGGCTGAGAAATCACTCCAAATGGGTCAGTCGGGTACAAAATGCGGTTAGCTTTGCTGGAAACCAGTCAGAGAACGGGACTTGGGTCTTGTTCAAACATGGACTGAGTCTATCAAAGGAAAGAAGTCTTTGGATTATCAACTGTTCCTGCACTGCAGAACATATTTATATTTGATTTGTTTAAGCTCATGTTTTAAAAGCAAAAAAAAAAATCTTAAAACTCTGATGTTGAGAAGAACATGAACCCCCCCCCCCCACACACACACACACACACACAATTATGTAGAAATACGACTCAGAATTTTGATTTAAGCTTTTTAAATCTTGTAGAAAGCAAAAACTACAGATAGTGGAAAACAATGTGACAGGTTGTTTAAGGATTGTTTTAAAGCATTTGCATCTTAAATTAAGATTTTTACGATGGTTTCTTAAATGACACGGTGGCTCAGTTGGTAGAGCTGTAGCCTCCCAGTGAGAAGGTCACCGGTTCAAATCTCGGTCCAGGGGCCTTTCTGGGTGGAGTTTGCATGCTCTCTCCGTGCATGCGTGGGTTTTCTCCTGGTACTCCAGTTTCCTCCCATGGATCAAAAACATGCATGTTCGACTGATTGGTAACTCTAAATTGTCTCTAGGTGTGGGAGTGAGAGAGTGAAAGGTTGTTTGTCTCTGTGTCCCTGTGATGGACTGAGACCTGTCCAGGGTTCAAGGAGACTTTATTGTCTCCTATTATTATTTACTGCACTGAAGACCAAGTCCAGGTCCAGCTAAACATTGAGCAGGAGCTGAGAGCTGCTTCAAACTCTGCTTCGAAAAGCCGTGCACTGCAAAACGTGCTCATTGTAGCCATTAATCCTGACTTCCTCATTTTGATTAAAAAAATCTGCAAATTGTTTTATTCGTTTTTGTTTTGTAGGTCAAAATGTTTTATAGAACACTCCTGAGTTAAATGTTGCTGATCAGTTTGAATTTATTATTATTTATTGATTATATTTTATTTTATTTTTCAGTATCAAATGGTCAAAAATGTTTAGTTTAAATAAAGATATATTTTTTTATTTCAGGCAAACTGATGCACTTTAAGTATGTTCTGTTAAAGACTAAAAAATAATGTTAATAAAGTTATTCTTTGTTGTTTTGTTTAATGTTAATAAGGGTACAATGTTATGCAGAGGTGTACTTATAACAATTTTATAGACAAATGATACGATTTAGTCACGGTGGAGAGTTGAGGGGCGCAAAATGTTTACTTCTCTCTGGGGGGGGGGGGGGGGGGGGGGGTAACAGAAAATAAATGAGAAGCACTGGTTTAAGGAGAAACTTGTGGTCCGGACTGGGCCAGCACCGAACAGCGTGTTGTGAAGGTGATCCCTCCTGAGGGAAGCTAAATGTGTTTTTAAGAAGTCAGCTGTGATGTGAAGAGGGTGCAGAACAAACAAACAGCATTTATTTCTGTCAGCAGGACTGCCCTACCTACAACACGGAGGCTTGAAAAAAGACTCAAGACGTTATGGAGCTGAACACGTGCAAACACGTTAAAAAAAAAAAGGTTAAACATGAGCCGTGCACTGTATTCTGATTATGGGAGAGAAAGACAATAAGAGAGCGACCAACCTGCAGGGCTTGAAGTCTCAGGACCAACTAACAGGCTGGGCCCTGCTGCTCAATCACAAACACAAAAACACACACAAAGTTACTGTAAGCCTTCAAATTTAAACTAAAACAGACAGAAAATATTAATTTATGAGCAAAATATCTACACAGAAAACATCAAGTTGAACAGGATAAAAAGCAGATGGAAGCAGAAGTAATTTTCATGCTTGAAAAATAAAAACAATTTAAAGAATTTAAAAAAAGA
Source organism: Nematolebias whitei (assembly GCF_014905685.2). NCBI lineage: Eukaryota > Metazoa > Chordata > Actinopteri > Cyprinodontiformes > Rivulidae > Nematolebias > Nematolebias whitei. The sequence goes on along the minus strand of NC_056519.1, from coordinate 21,795,898 downwards.
GATGAACATCAAAGCGGGACTTACGTTTTTCTGCAGCGTCGCCCACGATGATCTTCCCGCCTCTCTTGCTGGTCTTCTCCACAGACAGCGCCGTGCTCAGGCCCTGCTCGTGCTTCCCCAGACCCTGACCTTCTTTGAAGCCGTACCTCTGCATGATCTTATGGGCCACGGTGCCTCTGTAGGACGTACGCAGGTTCACATACATGTGTCACGAAGCATTTTGTTTGAAATCAAACAACAAAGCAGCACACACACACCCCATGTTCGCCAAGAACGAGCTGGATGGTAGAGGCGGTGAGCGCGGCCGGTCGGAGTCGTCGTACATCGGTGGAGGGATGGCCGCCTTCGAGCCTCGGGCAGGACGACCCTCGTCTTCGTGGGAAATTGAGGAGCCTAAACAGGTTATTGAAATAAATATACTTATGAAAAAGCATATTGTAAATAAATAAAATGTTGGTGGGTCGACTCTTACAAAAACATCTATTTCAAAGAGTTCTTTTGAAGATGTAGCTATTTAAAAGACAATGCTGCCCCCTGCTGGACAACTGCTACTTTTGATTCAGGCTGCTCTGGTTTGGTTTCATTTAAAATTTAATAATAATAATTATTATTATTATAAGAATAAAACATTTTAAAGTAAAAAACAAACAAGTTTTTAACATTCCTCTCAAGACTACAAAGTACAAACAGCAAAGGACCAAGTTTAGTTAGATTTCCACAAGAACTCGGATTCAGTCACATTTGTTCATATTGGATCTTATTATAGGTAAGTCCTCAACCTGTTGCAATCTAAAATACGTGACGCGTCGTCAAACTCACCATCTTTGTCCACAAGTGACGATGGAGGGGCAATAGCTGCTCCACCCATACCTGGAATAAAACAACAAAAAACAAACGTATTTAATGTTCTAGTTTTGAAAAAAAAAGACGACTAAAACTGTTTTATCCCAATCACTGCATAGAGTGATCCAAGATGCAGGAAGTAAGAACATTTTTATTCATAGAACACATTTTAACAGCTACATTACAAGAAGGAAGAGACTAATTCTGAATTTTATAGGAACTCCGTAGAGAAACAGAGCAGGGTGACATGAGAAGGTCTTGCTGAGATTTCCACTAACAGTTAATGAGAAACAGAGTTGGTTTAAACAAGATTAAAAAAGCTGTAACAATTTAGACGCAATGAAGTAAAAGTACGAGTCACAGTTTATAATTGCTAACAAGATAAAGTTGGCTTTGTCCCTTCTAATGTAGCAGCATTGCAAACAATTGGTCAAAATTGTCAAAATGAACTTGTTTCGCTTAATGCTTAATGAAAAATACAGCATTTAATCATTTTAGTTCCCTCACTGCTCTCTCCAAAGACTGATTATTAATAGGGTGGTATTGTAAAAACACGCATACATCAGTCATGGTAAGAAGTACTCACTTCTTTTCCTCCACTCTTTCTCGTACTCCTCCTCATCGTCTGAATCTTCCTCTGTTGCCGGGAAACGAGAGAAGCCGCTTGGAGCGCCCCCTTCGTGCCGTTCTTTCCTCCTCCTGAAAAAGTTCAGATTTAGTCTTATTGTTGAGCTTTAAATGAGTTTGTAGCTACAGATAATAACAGCTGTATCACAGTCCCCTAAAAACATTAAGGCCCGTTCATGAGGCGAGTAAGAAGGAAAACGTGGCAGTACTTTTCCCTCTCTTCTATCTCCTTCTGTCGCTCCTGCTCTCTTTTGCGCTGAAGCTCCTCTCGGTGGCGTTTCAACACCTTCTCGTAGTCGTTGGGGAACATGGGGTCGTACTCGTCGGCCAAGGGGATGAGCACGTCGCCGGCGGAGAAACCGCTGGGGGTGGCATCCTGCAGCAAGAACAAAACAGATATTTGAACTAGCTGCAATCAAATTCAAAAATACTTTATTAATCCCAAAATGAAATTAATTGTTGTTGTAGCTCATCCAGATTTCATTAGAGTTGTTATAGATGCTGATGGCTGTGGCCAGGAAGGATTTCTTGTAGCAGTCTGTCCCACAGCGAATCTGAAAAAACTGGTTGCCCATGCCGATCCCTCCACCCAGACCCAGCAGACCTCTCGGTCCTCTTGGGCAGCAGGACCACCTGAATGCCGGGCAGAACTCCTCGGTCCTCCCGCTGTCACGAACCACGTTTCCCGCTACCTCCAAGATCTCGGTGGTCAGGTACTTAATCGCCACCTCTAGGTAGATGGGAATGCATCCACGGCACCTCCTTTTCAACTCATTTGGGATTTGGGGCTGTAGTTTAGGTGTTATTTGAGCTTTTGAGAAGTTAATTAGCAACTTCCAGTTATAGAAAGCCACCTTGTTGCCATGGTTACGCATCATAACAAACGTCCAAAAGTAAAAAGGTTTCAGTAAAAATCCTTCCAGTTGCACAGCGTCCAAAACCAGAAGAAATATTCATCCAAAATAGTGATTTACATCCAGAAAAAAAGAATAGTTCAAGTTTTCAAAAGCAAAATGTCAGAATGAACGTAAGAGAGCTACTCCAACATGCAGCCACCTTGAGCGGCGCAATTCTAGAATGAATTCTAGAATCCGTCAGATCATAAAAGTTACTAAATTAGTCAGCTGGGCAACGAGAGAACATCTACACGTGGTTAATGCGAGGTGAGACAGACCTTGAGTCCAGCTGCTGCGTGTGGAGGAGTGTCGATGTTCTGCCGATCATCACCGCTTCCTCCTCTCTTCAGATCGATGACAGGAGCCAGAACTGTGGTCTGCTTTACCCGCTGGGTCTACACACACACACACACACACACACAAACACACACATAATTTGACTTAATAAAAGGCACAAACCACCGGAGCTGCAGATTTTGTTACAATACTTAAAACAACTGACAGTAACATTGCACCAAGCCACATCTGTGGCACCCAATATGTTTATTGCTGCTGCACGATGTGGCTGTATCGTGTATGTCACTACCTTACCATCATAATTCATCGTGTTGTTACTCACTACCTGTGCAATAACATGTCACACAACCTGTGTCGTTTATATTAGTTATGTGCAATATACAGGTGCTGGTCATGAAATTAAGAATATCGTGAAAAAGTTGATTTATTTCAGTAATTCTATTCAAAAAGTGTATATTATGTTCATTCACTACACACAGACTGATATATTTCAAATATTTATTTTAATGTTAATGATTATAACTGACTTGGCAATTATTTTACGCTGGATGTCCTTCCTGATGTAACCACAGACACAGAGCTACCACAGCCCTCTGTGTGGAGCAGAGAGCTGATATCTAGGGTGCCATGGGGAGCAGATGGTGGGGGTTAAGGCCTTGCTCAAGGGCCCATACAGAGTGGGGCAAATGAGGGTGGAGGCAGGCGTGAGTGCTTCACCTATCCCACCCACATTTTGATGTTATCAATACCGGGAGTAAAACCAGCGATCTTCCGATCACAGGCCCATCTTCTCTAACCTCTGCACGACCACTGCCATCTAAACAACCTTTAAAATATTTAATAGAATCTTTTAGAAAATGCAACAGAGGGGGAGAAAAAAAAGTCTATTAACACTAATGTTTCTACAATTATTTAGGTAAAAATTTGTACGAGTTCACTTTCAGAGCAATCTGATAAACAAAATAAACAGAAGCCCCTCAAAAAACATCCAGGATCAGGTTTCTCCCTGAAAGATGAACAATGATTTTGTATTTTCATATTACTCACAGGTGTTTATAGCTCACTTTGTTGGTACAAAAACACTATTATATTAAGAAAGAAAGGCGCTATATAAGTTCAATCCATTTACCATTTATTATGTGAGGAAAACTATGTAAACTTTTTCAATTTTTTATGGATTCAACCAAAAATAAGCAACAGGATCGTTGTAATAACAGAACACTAAAACAAAACAAAATTGATACTTTGTAAAGTTTTATTTTATATATATAAAAAAACATAATCACTGTTGAGTTATGTGACATTTTTTAGCTTTATACACTGACGGGTTAAAAACAGAAAATATGATGATAATAGTCAAGAACAAGAACGTCAGGACCACTTCAAGAGGGTAAATGAAACTGGATCTTTTGAAACTCAAATAAAAATAATGCAAACTTTAAAATGAAGCATGAACAGAAACCCATGAAGTCTTTGAATTAATATGCCCTGCAGTTTGTCACAATGAACTCGTTCTCTAATTTCTTTGTGTGTACTACAGTATTTAGAGTGTGAGCTGTACCTTAGCCTGGGTCAGAGCCGCCTTCTTCACCTTCAGCTGCGACTGCAACAGCTTGAAGTTCTTGGACCAGCCTTCTGTCTTGGTGTCACTGGCACCGACGCCGAGATCATCGTACAGCGACATTCTGTAGCCTGCAAACACACACGATCAGGGTTCAGTTCATATTTTATCACCAGAAATATAACTTGTAACCAGGATAGCAGGCTGAAAGTAAAGCTTGCTCATGCCACTCTTTGAAGAAGTTTAATTTGTCACTGCAATTTCAATACACACATTATTTAAAGTTATTTTTAACAAAAAAAACGAAGTCCAGATGACATGATTCAACCTTTTTTGTTGTTATATACCTGGATGACTGAGAAAACAAACTTTGTATTATTTAAAGTGTTTTTATAATTCAGGGTGAAAAAACAACTATGAAGAGAACAATTAGGCCGACAAATTGTCCAGTTTTAAGAGTAGGCTTAAGACTCTCCTTTTGATAAATCCTATAGTTGGGGTCGGCTTGGGTTTCCTGAACTGTCCCTTAGTTACATAGCTATAGGCTTAGACTGCTGGAGGACAAACTGACCACATTTCTTCACTATGCTACTGTCTTTACTTACTCTGCTCAACCTGTTTTGTACGTGTTTTTGTCTTTTAGGTACACCTGCACCTATATCTGGACCTGCCATTGTGTATCTGTTCCTCCTTCCTGTCCTCTCAAACCAGCCGGTCAAAGCAGATGGTCGCTTGTCCTGAGCCTGGTGCTGCTGGAGGTTTCTTCCTTTTAAAAAAGGGAGTTTTTCCTTTCCACTGTTGCCTTTGTGCTCGCTCAGGATGGGAGACTGTGACAAAGTGAAGCTTCAACGTGTCTGCTGCTTCCCTAGATAGAGAACTTTACTAAATGGCTTTTATGTGAATGTTCCTGTAAAGTGCCCTGAGACAACTTTGTTGTGATTTGGCATTATATAAATAAATTGAACTGAACAATTACTTATCTGCGGAAGTATCAGCATTAAAATGTGGGTGGATAGGTATGATAAAAAGTAATGGCTTATTTTGTTTATCTTAAAAAGGTTTTAATGTAATCTAAATAATAAGGAAAATTTCCAACTTTGTGAACAATAAAGTTGTATCTTATCTTATCTCCAACTAAGGCCGAATTAAAGTTCTTACAATGTTGTTGTCTGACCATTAAGATGATAACATTTAATTTGAATAAATTAACATCAACTATCCACAAGGTAAAATAAACATTCTGAATATATCTTTTTGTCATATTTCCCAGAAATTGTAGCATTTATGAACAAAACCTTCACCAAGTGACCAAGGGATGTCTTGAAAACAATTCAACAACTTAACAATAATTATGACTCCATTCTTATATCATTTTCAGTTAAAAAAATTCAGAAGGCAAAAGAAGACAACTGAATCACGTTAGCTAACAGGCTAAAGCTAACACATGACTGCTAAACTGTCTGCTCGTGGACCAAGACTTAAAAGTTACTATGAATTATTTCAACTAATACTAAACATGTCCTTGATATAAACATATTATACTCGGTACGTCTAAAAATATTTAAAAAGCAGAACATTTATCATACCTCCGCTCCTCGCTGTAAACTACGTAACGGAAGCGACGGAACAACAACAACGTTTTAGGACGCTAATGTGCATGCGCAAAGGCAATTTTGCGACGCAATGCATTGTGGTCCAGATATATTCAAGCCTTTCTCCGGTTCTTTTACGAATGACATTTATATTTCGTTTGTGTATAGTCGCTAGTGTCACTGACTATAGTCTTCTTTTTAGATGAAAATTTATTATAAAATATTATTAAATTAGATGTTTCGTCTTTGCGTTTACTTTTTTTTTATTTTTTTTGCGTTTACTTTAAACCATAGATATAAACACTAGATCCCGCATTGACTGCTGCGGCGCAGGATTTTCGGCCGCCATCTTGAAACGGTCGTCCTTATTTGTTTAAAGCAGAAGATGTCTCAGCACTTCGCAGCTTATTTCTGTTCTAATCGACGGACTGTTGACGTCAGGTCTCGGGGGATAACTTTTCACAAGTAAGATGAACATAGTATTGTTAGTATTTTGTGAATATAATATTACTGTACTGTATTTATGTCCACCAGCTGATGTTATGTTCAGTGTATCACGGTGTTCAGCTGCAATGAAGCTGACTGAGATCTGATGACAGGAATATTTTTCTAACAAGCATACTCACTATTTCATAGCTTTGGTTCATTATCAAGAGATATGTATCAGAATTGGAGTTTTGTTTAAGTTGTTTTTGTATGTATGTTAGTTTTTGTTTAGACACAAATCTCCTGTTTTCATTTTGAAGGTTTCCCAGAGAACAAGATGTGAGGAAGAGGAGGAAGTATCTTTGAGGAGGATTCATCTGAGCAGTGAGGATTTTAAACTGGAGGATTTTGATCAAACTGATCAGACTGTCCGACTGAGAGATGGTGTGGTACCATCGGTTCATCTTCAAAGAGTAGGAGCATCATTATAAGTTCATTAGAGTTCATAAATATACATATTTTATTGTCAGTCACAAGGTGAGACACCTCCATGTGTTTATATGAACAGGTAACTATAGACTGTAAATTTCATATTTATTATGTTTTTTTCATTTCAGCTTGAAAACTGCAGGACTACAGGAACTCAACAAAAGCTGGAGCTGCTTTGTCTGTGGCCTCTCAGGAACGTGCACGTCACACACACACTCTCAGGAACGTGCACGTCACACACACAACCTTGGCCTCATGATGTGAGTATTTCTATTTTAAACTTTTATTTTTTCATTTAGCCTTTATTTATCCAGGTAGTCTCATTGGGTCACGAGAACTCATTTTAAAGAGAGACCTGTTTAGGAGCAGATGGTGGGGGTTGAGTGCCTTGCTCAGGGGACCAGGGTGGGGCCAATGAGGGTGGAGGCAGGTGTGGGTGTTTCACCTTTTCCACC
>NC_056519.1:21787458-21788312 GCF_014905685.2 Nematolebias whitei | reverse complement strand
TATATATATATGTATGTATATATATGTATATATATATACACACACATACACATATATACATACATGAGATGTGTATATATAAAATAGATATAATGTATGTATAAGATTGTGATATTATAATATGTGTATGTATTAGAAAATTATTAAACTGTATATATGACTGATTTAGATGTGTATATATCCATCCATCCATCCATTATCTTTACCCGCTTGTTCCATTTTGGGTCACAGGGGTCGCTGGTGCCCATGTCCAGCAATCACTGTGCGAGGGGTCGCAAGTCCATCACAGGGACACATAGAGACAAACGAGACAAACAACCATTCACTCTCTCACTCACACATAGGGACAATTTAGAGTTACCAATCAGCCTAACATGCATGTTTTTGGTCTGTGGGAGGAAACCGGAGTGCCCGGAGAAAACCCACGCATGCACGGAGAGAACATGCAAACTCCACCCAGAAGGCCCCTGGACCGGGGTTTGAACCAGGGACCTGTTCGCTGAGAGGCAGCAGCTCTACCAGTTGCGCCACCGTGCTGCCCATGTGTAAATATATATATATATATATATATATATATATATAACATAATGAAATTATAATGTGTGTGTGTGTGTGTATATATGGTGGCAATATGTGGTTATATATAAAATAGATATAAATGTGTGTATAATTGAGTGTATGTATGTATGTATCTATATATCTATCTATCTATCTATATCTATTTATCTATCTATCTATCTATCTATCTATCTATCTATCTATCTATCTATCTATCTATCTATCTATCTATCTATCTATCTATCTATCTATATATATCTATCTATATATATATATATCTATCTATATATATATAT
>NC_056519.1:21784588-21787358 GCF_014905685.2 Nematolebias whitei | reverse complement strand
TATCTATCTATATATATATATATCTATCTATATATATATATATATATCTTAATAAAAATGTATCATTGACTGTGTGTTTTGCAAATGTGTCATAAGAATATTTTATTCGTGTTAATGTTAACCCCACCAAGAATATTTAAATACACTGAACCATGTGTTCATCTTTAATGGCTGTACTCCTGAGATTTACAGAGGAGAAAATCGTGAGAATGAGTTTAGTATTCAGCTCTGACGGATTAAATGCGCAAATACTTCATTGCTCCTGACAAACAGGCTACACTGAGTGGAGCGGTCGACCGTTCCAAGATGGCGGCCCTACAGCTCGTCAGCGCCAATAGGCGATAGCGGTCAATGCTGTATCTAGTGATTATATGATATCTATGCTTTAAACAACGAGCTACCGGAGAGTAGCAAGTTTGCTCCAGGAGGCGTGGCAGGAAGAGTTTTTAATGAGGCCACATCAATTAAAAAAAACTACAAACATGGCGTTTTAAACGAGAGCGACTTCAAGCGCTCAAGAGTTATAACAGGCGTATTCATAGGGCGTAATAATATGTAGATGATTGAAAGTGAAAGTGTTTGGTCCCAGCCCACTCGTAGGAGACGGGAGGCAGAATATGGTCGGGGTCTAAACGGGGGACATGGTTTAGTTCAGTCAGAGCAGTCAGATGGATCTGGGTCGATTCCTCGTTCGTGTTCTGATGCTTTGCCTGATCGGAACAACGAGTCCGTCCAGCGACGGTAAGAATGAGCGAAACAGAAACTTATCATCTTTTTACAGGATGTGACTTATTTATTTACAGGATGTGACTTATTTATTTACAGGATGTGACTTATTTATTTATTATAGACGCATGCGAAAAGACCTATATACGTACATCATTTCAAGTGCAAACTAACGAAATAAACCACACATATCTGGAGATTTCTAGTTTACAAAGAAGCTTTTAATGTTTTTTTTTTTTTTTTTTTTTTAAATCTCTAATCTGTAACAAAAATGTATCATAATGAAGACTATTAATCTAGGCATAATTAAGAATAAAATTAAAGTTTAATCAATAAACTTTTAAGTGCTACTGCATTTAATCATACTATAGTCAGCTATAAAGGGCAAAGCTGTTAAAGCAGCTGTTAAAATAAAATGTTTCACATTTTTTGTAATTGTTATACATTTCTGACACATATTCTGCGTGTATATTTTTTTTTTACCAGGTTTCAACTGCACTATGATTTTTTTTGTTTGTTTGTTTTTTTGTAGAAAATGATTTAAGCTACAGTTTGGGTTTTACCATACTTTCATTTAAAAAATATTATAGCAGCCTAAACTTTTTTTTATTTATTTTTTTTAAACTGAGATTCCAGAAAGCATTGAAGAGTGATTTGATGGACACTTTTTTGCCCCACTCCCCTCAGGAAGGAGGTTGAGGAGCATTAAGTGTAGAACCACTAGACTGAGGAACAGCTTCTACCCTGAGGCTGTTAGACTCATGAATCTCTAATCAGAATAATCACTGTGAAAAACCACATCATGTTGCTGCTGAGCTGTTTCATGTTGCTGCTGATCTGTTTCATGTTGCTGCTGATCTGTTTCAATGTTGCTGTGTTCATGCGTGCACATCCGCCCACACAGACTCATGTTCAATGTTTTTATGTTATGAGTGCTTAGTGTATATTTAGTTGATGTTTTTCTTAGTTCATATCTTAGATGTTATTACTGTTTTTCTTATACATTTTATTGTTGGATGTAACTGGGACCCTGTGTACATAATTTCACTCCACCACATGTACAACATGAGGTGCGAATGACAATAAAGAAACTCTGACTCTGACTAAAACTTTAGTTTAAGAAAAGGGTCTATATGACAATAGCTTTTCAATCAGCCACTAGGGAGTACAAGCCAGTTTATCTTTTGTGCCGGACCCAAGCCCGGGTAAATGATGAGGGTTGTGTCAGGAAGTGCATCTGATCTAAAACACTTCTGCCAAAACTAACATGCGACTTCATCTAAACAACACTGTATCGGATCAGTCGAGGTCTGGGTTAAATACAACTGCCATCGGTGCTGTTGACAAACAGGGTGCCGGCAGAAATTGTGCTACTGTTATTTGAAGACCATGACGAGGGAAACATATCAGGAGACAGAGGGAGAAGAAGAAAGTCAGACTGATGATGGCAACTCTTAATGTGGAGACAATGACAGGCAAAGGTAGAGAGCGGGCTGACATGATGCAGAGAAGGAAGGTAGATGTTTTATGTGTCCAAGAGACCAAGTGGAAGGGCAGCAAGGCTCGCAGCATCGAAGCAGGGTTCAAACTGTTTTACCATGGTGTGGATAGAAAGAGAAATGGAGTAGGGGTGGTCCTGAGGAAGGAGTTAGTAAAGATAGTAGAGGTGAAAAGAGTGTCAGATAGGGTGATGTGTCTGAAGGTAGAAGTAGAAGGTCTGATGTTAAACATCGTCAGTGGTTATGCTCCACAGGTTGGATGTGATGTGGAGGAGAAGGATACATTTTGTAAAGATCTGGATGAAGTGATAGAGAATATTCCCAGGGAGGAGAGAGTGGTGATCGGAGCAGACCTGAATGAACGTGTTCAGTGTTTCCCCATCATTATACAAGCGGGGTGTCCCACCCCATCAACAGAACTGAGCACCCCGCCTACCAAACCAAACTTGCCTCCCCACCTGGCACTGACATAGCACTAAGCTAGCAGCACAAAATACAGGCTCTCTAGCTAAAAAGCTAAAGGCGCCTCTTCCCTCATGCTGAAC
>NC_056519.1:21775799-21784488 GCF_014905685.2 Nematolebias whitei | reverse complement strand
CCCCCCCCCCCCCCCCCCCCCCGCAAGTGTAGTGAATGTGGGGACAGCTTTCCTGTAGCTTCACTACTAATTAATTATTCTTAAAGCTAGTTCAAGCACAATAATATTAATTATTTAAATACAATGGATTCTTTCTTTTTCGTGTTAAATTAATGCCACGTGACCGAGATAACTGTGAGGATTGTCTAATCAGTGACATGAGACGCCATTTTTCTTTGACCCATCAGAATAAATGCGGTCATTTATTTAACAGAATCAAAATTTAACATCAAGACATGTACACATTGATTTGCTGATCTGTTTCTGATTAATAAAACTTGGCACGCTTTACTAACAAGACAACAGAACATTTCTGAAGGCATCTAGATTACTGGCAAAATAGAAGTTTAAGGGAAAGAATAGAGAAGTTTAAAAGGAAGAGGGATGAAGGAAAGATGTATGTTTGTTGACCAGAATTAGCACGCTTCTTTCAACACCAGCTCAAACCCCCGGTCCACTTAGTGCGTAACAACTTGTGATGTCTCTTTACCTTTGCAGTGGATGGACAGCTCCAGTATAGAGGTCCCTTCGCACGCTACCTTTCAGCGTCTCCGGTCAGGGTGGCTGGTCATCGTCAGAAGTCATGTGGTTTACTCCGTCCAACAGAACAAGCTTCCTTCGAAGTTGTAGGGCGTTACGCCCGGGTGAGTTCACAGCGAGGCGCTGTGACTCCAGCTGGGATGGACGGACCCTCGTCTCACGGTCAAATCCATCAGCTATTGATTAAATCTGAAAGTTCCTTAGGAACTCTCAGTAAAACGTCAGTTAGAGATTCCACTCAGAAGTGGAAGACTCCATAGTCCCAAGAAAAACTCAGGAAACTGCAGGAAGACCGCCAGGAGACTGAAGAAGACTCTAGGAAGACTCTAGGAAGACTGAATAGTTCCAGGAAGTGTTGACTTTTAAAAGAGTCCTCACTTCCGGTCACTTGGTACTTCCTGATTGGTTGAAACAACCAGCAGGAGGGTGTTTCAGTGATGTCAGAGGGTTATTAAAAGTCAAGAGGGGATGCAGGAATGTTTAGGAACGATTAGTACAGACAGAGAAATGTTTTGAAGAAGTGAGAAACTTTGCAGGTGCTAGCTTCTTGTTTATTGTCTGCTAGGTTTAAAAACAAGATACTTCGTTCTAATAACTTGCTTTCTGACTGTCTCTGACTTTCGACCGACATCACTACTCCTCATTCAGATGGAAGATCAAAATGCACAATTACTTTGTAAATAGACATTTAAAAGGATTTCTAAGTCTAATGAGGTTTAAAAATCATTAATACTGTTTCACAGTTGATTTAAAATGAGTGGTTCACTTCAACATTTAGAAATGGTATGAACTAAACACACTTTCATTATCAAGATATTCTAAAATAGTAATGATAATGTAAAAAAGAAGAGTGTTCTTTCAATTGATTAATTCAGGATACAATTAAATAGTCTAACAATGAGCTAATTTGTATTTCTGGATTCAAATCAATGAAATAACAGTTCCTGTCCCCTGAAGGTCTTCAGAGACAGGTTGAGGTCGGAGGCCTAGTTCACTACACAAGCTGTGCTCAGACATGTCTCCATCCCTCCCCATCAACAAAAATCATGGATGAGATGAGCACCCCGCCATGGCAAGTTAACTAGGGGAAACACTGATGTTGATGAAGGAAACAGAGGGGATGAGGAAGTGATGGGTAGGTTTGGTGTCAAGGAAAGAAACCAGGAAGGACATATGGTGGTGGATTTTGCCAAGAGAATGGAAATGACTGCAGTCAACACCTATTTCCAAAAGAGGGAGGAACATAGAGTGACCTATAAAAGTAGAGGAAGGAGTACACAGGTTGACTACAATCTGTGTAGAAGAAGAAACCTGAGGGAGATTGGGGACTGTAAGGTTGTGGCAGGGGAGAGCGTGGCCAGACAGCATTGGATGGTTTTGTGTAGAATGACTGTTGTTTTGAAAATGAGAAAAAGAGTAAAATCAGAGAAGAAGACCAAATGGTGGAAGCTGAAGAAGGAAGAATGTTGTGAGAAATCCAGAGAGGAGCTGTTAAAGGCTCTGGGTGGTAAGAAAGAGCGCCCAAATGACTGGACTACTACAGCAACGGTAATTAGAGAGACAGGTAGGAAGGCATTTTTGCCTTATCAGCCAAACGTTAAGGCAAAGAAGAAAAGGGGAAATAATTAAAACAATCAAAGCTACTAATAACTTAAAATAGTTACTGCAGTACGATGGATGTTTTCACGCTGCAGAGCAACACAGAGCAAGAATTCACAGTGACATTCAGTATGTTCAGTATGTTCAGTATGTGTACATTTAAAATTTTCTAAATAAAGGCAGAGCAGTGGCTCAGTTGGTAGAGTGTTGCCTCTCAGTGAGAAGGTCACAAGTTCAAACCCTAGCTGTGGGCCTTTCTGGGTGGAATTTGCATGTTCTGTCCGTGCATGTGTGGGTTTTCTCCAGGTACTCCAGCTTCCTCCCACAGACCATAAACATGCATGTTAGGCTGATTGGTAACTCTAAATTGTCCCTAGGTGTGAGTGAGAGAGTGAATGGTTGTCTGTCTTGTTTGTCTCTATGTGGCCCTGTGATGGACTGGAGACCTGTCCAGAGTGTCCCCCACCTCTCACACAGTGATAGCTGGACATGGGCACCAGGGACCTTTGTGATCCAAAAAAGAAGAAGCGGGTAAAGATAATGGATGGATGGATGGATGAATGGATGGATGGATGACCTAGCAAACACACTAAAAGATCATCGCAAATAAAGACTAAATTTATGCAACCAGAAGCTGCAACATATATCTACATACATAACACAGCACAACTACCGTACTTGCCGCCATAAACGTCGCATCATTACGCGTCACCGCTGACAACCCAGAAACATGGGCTGGTGTGCCAAAAATCGATTGACTGCTAAATGGCGGCCACGGGAGGACTTTTAACAAGAATTTAACAAGATTAACGCTTAAAAACAATTATTTGTTTGCTCAATATTATAGTAAAGGTGTGTCTCAGTCTAACTTTTCCTTAATAAATGCACTTTGACAATCAAATCAGCTGCATTTCAAAAGCCGATACTTGGCAGCAGGAGCACGCAGAGGGACGCCTTGCTGTGCATTTCTTCGAACTTTAACAAGATAAGCACATAAAACAAATATTTGTTTGCTCAACTTTATAGTAAATATGTGTCTCAGTTGAACTTTTACTTAATAAATGCACTTCAATGGTCAAATCAGCTGCATTTCGCCGGGGCGGTGCAGCGAAATGAAGATGATTTGATGGTTGCCCCAGGCATGATCCCAGAGCTGGCTCTAACCATGGCAAGCTGATTGTGTCATTAATAGCCACATTTACCTATTACATGACACAACAGCATGCCATTGTACACGAGTCCCATCTAGCGGCTGAAAATGGTAGTGTTCAATATTTTCAATGTCAGAATGAATGAAAACGATCATATCTCAGCTAAAAATTGGTTTATAAATATGGGAAAAAAACATAAATTAGTCACCTCGGTGTATAAGTAGCAGGGCATGCAATTTATGCAAAAAACTGTGACTTATAGGACGAAAAATACGGTAGCTTTCAGCATGAACCTTTAATTTAACCATTAAGCATACATTGTAATTATGACTAAAATGGAAGATTTATTTGCAATTATCTCTGTACAGACGAGCATGTGGTAGTTCCCGTCAGTCACAACTGTATTCAGCAATAGTATTGATTGCCAAGACATAGGGATCAGGCTGAAAAGGATGTGCAGCAGAATAGGCTTATTAAAGATAGGATTGTTAATGTGACAACTCAAAACGGTTCATAAATCACAAGTAAAGCGTCCATGTCCCATTCAGAGTTGTGCTTTCAGAAATTAATCCAGTCTATCGGAACCAAAGAGGCAGAGCATAATTCTGCTGTGCTGAAGCCAAGTGATGCATTCAGTTTGTGTTGGACATCTCCCTTGTGTCATATACTATTTTGAATTAACTCACTTTGGCGATCCTCTTTGTGGTTAACTACTTTTATAAACTAACTACAAAGTTGCTGTGCATTATCATCATTAATATTCTCTTAGTAATAAATCTGTTTGTATTAAAGTACAGATGTTTGAAGAAATGTGTGAGAGAGTCACTTCCCAGAGACACTGTGAGTGTTGAAATGCATGCTGGGTAGGCATTATGTGTGCAATGTTTCTGACTGTTTACAATGTTTCTGAGTGTGAAAATGGGTTTTCATGTTATTTTCCTGTTCTGGTTTGGTTTGACATTTATGTTAAAGTCTCTGTTATAAATGTAAACTGACACCATGACTCAGAGACTGTTTGGGGAAAGTGCTGCAAGGGTGGTGTCTGTTGGATAAATTAATTACCCTTTCATCATCTCATTAATTAAATAAGCCACACTGAAGAAACAAGAATTTTTTTAAACCCAGTTTACTCCTTGCAGGGGGTTTACAGGCTTACACAGATGGAAGCTCCCGTCGTAAGATCTGCCCACAGATAGTATAAAGAAGCGTCTATTTATAATGATAACCAGACAGAGAGAGAGGTGAAGGCAACTTCTTCTTTCCAGCTTACAGATTTGAAAGCGTCAGAATCAGTTATCAGTTATGCAGGCTCCTCTCTGAGTAGACAAAAAAACTCTTTTGACTTCACACATGTGGTAAGTGATAACATCCATGACCTGTACCTAAATTCCCCTGACAGTGACATCACCGCATGGCACTTGGCTTTGCTCAATAGCAAAGCATCGCTCCATGTAAGTCACCATTCTCCTGTACACTTTTATTGCGGAGAACGGTCTTTTAAAAAAATAGTGGACTTGAATTTCCATCCATCCATTATCTTTTACTCGCTTCTTCCATTTGGGGTCACAGGGATTGCCGGTGCCCATATCCAGCAATCACTGTGTGAGGGGTGAGGTACACCCTGGACAGGTCGCAAGTCCATCACAGGGCCACATAGAGACAAACGAGACAAGCAAGCGTTCACTCTCTCACTTAGGGACAATTTAGAGTTAACAGTTGGTCTAACATGCATGTTTTTGGTCTGTGGGATGAAATTGGGAGTACCCGGAGAAAACCCACGCATGCATGGAGAGAAAATGAAAACTCCACCCAGAAAGACTCCCAGACTGGGATTTGAACCGGGGACCTGCTCTCTGAGAGGCAGCAGCTTTACCATTTGTGTCACCGTGCTGCCGGACTTGAATTTACCAGATTTAATTTTACCAGTAGCTAATTCCGCTAAAGGTTTTCAAAGTTTGTGAAAATGCTAATCTGCTAAATGGAAAGTTAGTTCTGCTATTAGTGGATTAGCTGAACCGTACCCACCATTGGCAAGGGGCATATGGGATGGTGGAAGGAGTATTTTGAGGAGCTAACGTATGGAGAGAATGAAAGGGAAAGAAGAGTAGAGGTCATAGAAACTGTGGACCAGGAAGTGGGGAAGATTAGTGAGGGTGAAGTCCAGAAAGCTCTGAAAAGAATGAAGAAGAGGAAGGCTGTAAGTCCTGATGACATACCAGTGGAGGTTTGGAAATGTCTTGGAGAGATGGCAGTGAGGTATTTGACTCAAATAGTCAATGGCATATTTGTGGCTGAGAAAATGCCTGAGGAATGGAGAAGAAGTGTGCTGGTGCCCATTTTTAAGAAGAAGGGTCATGTACAGTACACAGTTGTAGCAACTACAGGGGAATTAAGTTGATGAGTCACATGATGAAGATCTGGGAGAGAATTGTGGAAGCAAGACTTACACAAGAGGTGACTATTGGTGAGCAGCAGTATGATTTCATGCCAAAAAAGAGCCCCACAGATGCCATATTTGCTTTGAGGATGCTGATGGAGAAGTACAGACAGGGTCAAAAAATAACTCCATTATGTCTTTGTGGATTTTGAAAAAGAATATGTTAGAGTGTATGACTCTACGTCTGAGCAACAAATGACAGGAAAAGTAGTACCGTATTCAAACTACCCTCTGCTGGAACTTGATTTCAAATACACTGCCTGGCAAAAAAAAAGTTGCCACCAAAAAAAAAAAAAGGTCACACACTAATATTTTGTTGGACCGCCTTTAGGTTTGATAATGGCATGCATTCACTGTGGCATTGTTTTGATAAACTTCTACAATGTCACAAGATCTATTTCCATCCAGTGTTGCATTAATTTTTTACCAAGATCTTGCATTGATGACTAGGCACTAGTCATGATGGGTGTATCACTTCACCTGCCTCTCTTCTTACCGTGATGCACCCATCACTCTGGAACGGGTCAATCTGGACTCATAAAACCACATGACTTCTTCCATTGCTCCAGAGTCCAATCTTGATGCTCCCTAGTAAATTGAAGCCTTTTTCCCAGTTAGCCTCACTGATTAGTGGTTTTCTTAAGGCTACACAGCTGTTCAGTCCCTAGAGTTCCCTTCACATTGTGTGTGTGGAAATGCTCTTACTTTCACTATTAAACACAGCCCTGAGTGCTACTGTTGTTTTTCTTCCATTTTATCTCACCAAGCGTTTAAGTGATCGCCAATCACGATCATTCAGGATTTTTTTCCGGCTACATTTCTTCCTCGAAGACGCTGGGTCCCCACTATACTTCCAGTTTTTAATAATGCGTTGGGCAGTTCTTAACCCAATTTTACTAGTTTCTGCAGTCTCCTTAGATGTTTTCTCTGCTTGATGCCAATGATTTGACCCTTCTCAAACAGACTTACATCTTTTCCATGACCACGTGATGTGTCTTTGGCATGGTTGTTTAAGAAATGAGAAGGAACTCATCGCACCAGTTGGGGTTAAATAACTTGTTGCAGCTGAAAGATAATCACCTATGCAGTAATTATCCTATAGGAGGCTCGTACCTATTTGCTTAGTTAAATCCAGGTGACAACTTTGTTTTGGCCAGGCAGTGTATTTGCCATTGTCACCCTAAGAGAAACTTTGCCACTGCATGATCCACTCAGTGACTTTTAGGTGTCCAGGCCTTATGGCAGCAAAATAAGCATAAATCATCACTATTCCACCTAAATGCTGTGCTTAACATTTGGAATAAGGTGTTTGGTTTTCTTTAAACATGGCACTGTGCATTATGGGTAAACAGGTCTATGTTGGCCTCATCTGTCCAAAAGACCAGTTGTCTTGTGATTCAATCAGATGCAACTTACAACTTTTTAAAGTTGTGCTGTCATGTTATTTATAGAAATGAGACTTTCTCCTGAATGCCCCCCCCCCCCCCCAACTTAGCATTTCTTAGCCTTGCACAGTCTGACATTGGGGTGAATGTATTACAATGTCCACTCCTTGAAAAAAATGGCATCTGTCAAGAGTGTTTTCAACTTCTATTTTATTCCAAAGGAAATGACCTTGACCTTTCCCAAATTGATGAGCAGCAATATTTTCTTCTCTAAGATCATTGCTGTTGTCTTGTATGTATGTTCCTGCTTTATAGAGGGTGGACTTGTTTTTTTTTTCACACATCTTTTTCATTTTGGTTTAATTTTGCTTAATAAATGATGACCTGGTGGAACCTGTTGAGTGGTTTTATACATATTGATCATTTTATTGTGTCTTGATATGTAAAACAGGCAGACGTTCATTTTCTTTTTCATTTCTGTAATTTTGTCACATTTTTACTTTTATTTCAGGGAGTTGTTCGTGTTCAGAAATTCCAAAAATGGCTTTAACTAACCCCCCAGAAGAGACCTGCAACGGGACGGCCAATAAATTTCGCTACGTTTGTGTTCAGGGTTATGTCAGGAAAGCTGGAACCTCAAATCTCCTCAAGTGCCAGAGTGGACAGTGGGCCTCATCCCCAGACCTCAGTTGTATACGTAAGAATCTACTGTTCCTCTCTAGTTAAACCTTTAACAAGTGGTAATACAGAATTACAGAATGGGTATTAAAACTAATCAAACCCTTTCAGAAACACTGCAGAAAGCCAGAACGGTCATGTTACCAATCATCTGAGCTGAGAACGCTCATTTTTGAGAGTTTAAACTTGTGAAGCTAGTTTCATCTCCAAAGAAAACAACACATGCATGTCAGCACATGGAAGTAATTTAGGACTACAACATACCTCTCGTGTTCAGTCAGCTCCCGCTCAAGCTAACTCCAGCTGGAGTTCCTGATGTAGCTATACTGTATGACTTTATTCATCCTGCAGCATTTCATATATCCATTAATCAACCTTCTTGTCAAAGAGCATTATTTTAAAGAAAAGCAAAACAAAATGTATAAAATAGCAGGAAATGTAGCGACATAATAAAAATCACTGTACATTAAACTAAGTGTATAGTCAGCTGGAATCAAAAACCAAAACTGTGGAGAGAAACCAAAAGAGAAAAATGAAAACTATTTAAAGGATTTAAATGCCAAATAAACAAAACAAACAAAATGCAATGCAAAATCATGCAAATAGCTTTTCTAGCTTAAATAAACTTTGTTTCCTGTTTGAATAACAAACTAAATAAACTTAAAGCACAAACTGACTGTACTGCTTATTAATGAACAAACTGTCATTTATTTTGTTTCAGCTGACCCGAAAGCAACAAACAAACCTGCAAACAGCTCAGGTGAGGATTTGTTCTTTAAACATAGCATATATACAGTGTATGTATATATAATAAGGATCGTACAGATTTTATTTGTAATATAACATATATGACAGATCAA
>NC_056519.1:21753709-21775399 GCF_014905685.2 Nematolebias whitei | reverse complement strand
GCATCATAAAGAGGAAGGTGCGACAAAGAAGGCCCAAGACGATTGAACAGTTAGAGGCCTGTATTAGACATGAATGGGAGAGCATTCCTATTTCTAAACTCGAGAAACTGGTCTCCTCTGTCCCCAGACATCTGTTGAGTGTTGTAAGAAGAAGGGGGGATGCCACACAGTGGTAAAAATGGACTTGTCCCAACTTTTTTGGGATTTGTTCCATCCATCCATCCATCCATTATCTTTACCCGCTTATTCCATTTTGGGTCACGGGGTTCGCTGGTGCCCATGTCCTGCAATCACTGTGCGAGGGGCGGGGTACACCCTGGACGGGTCGCAAGTCCATCACAGGGCCACATAGAGACAAACGAGACAAACAACCATTCACTCTCTCACTCACACCTAGGGACAATTTAGAGTTACCAATCAGCCTAACATGCATGTTTTTGGTCTGTGGGAGGAAACCGGAGTACCCGGAGAAAACCCACGCATGCACGGAGAGAACATGCAAACTCCACCCAAAAAGGCCTCTGGACCGGGGTTTGAACCAGGGACCTACTCGCTGAGAGGCAGCAGCTCTACCAGTTGCGCCACCATGCTGCCCTTTTGGGATTTGTTGACGCCATGAAATTTGGAAAAAACAGATTTTTCCCTTAAAATGATACATTCTCTCAGTTTAAACTTTTGTTCTGTGATTTGTGTTCTATTCTGAATAAAATATTAGATGATGGCACCTCCACATCATTGCATTCAGTTTTTATTCACAATTTGTTTAGTGTCCCAACTCTTTTGGAATCTGGTTTGTATAAGAAACGTTGGTTACGTACTGTAACCCCAGATTCTATGAGTATAGGCGTAGCCCTTTAAGGCTGTCACTTAGTGGGTTTCATCCCGTCATGCGAAGCATCACACTGAAAAATTTAGTCCACGCCCACCTGCTGTCTGGGCCCCACCCGGTCTGTATAAATTACGTTAAAAGCGGGTAATCGGCTCCCAAATAGCTTTTTCTTCAGCCACTTAGGAGCCAGTGAGGCCCGACGCTTAAAGGGCTACGCCTATACTCATAGAATCTGGGGTTACAGTGCGTAACCAACGTTCTATTTCGTATAGGTTTCGCCCTTTAAAGATGTCGCTTAGTGGGTTAAGGGCGAAGCAGATGTGGTCCTCGCCTCACTGGGTCCATTCGAACACCGTATGAAGCAGAAGCTTGCCCAAAAAACGTCTTGTCACTCAACTCCCCATGTACGTAATTACGCATTGTGTAATTATGTGTACCATGCACAGATGCATGTTGTGTAACTATGTGTTCTGAATGCATGAACGACCCAGAAACTTTCGACAGGGAAAAAAGATGTTGAGAAGGGGGGGCCATGAAACAAGTGATTCATGGCTGAACAGTATGAACAGATTAATAATAACAAATGAACTGATTATAATCAAATGAACTGATTGGTAACAATAGTCATGAACTGATTGACCATAGAACCAAATAACAGTTACAACTTGTGACTGATAACAACATCTCACACTGTAATGCATGCAGACAGATGTGAGTTCAACGGAGTTCCATGAAACAACAATATTCATTCTGTAAAACACTTAAGGACAGAATGTGTCATGGAACGGGCCGTCATATCACGTAGATAAAAGCGAATAAATGAGCAGGGTGTTGACCACGCGGTCGCAGTGCAAATATCCTGCATTGTCATACCATTATGCAAGGTAGTCGAAGATGCAATACCTCTGGTCGAGTGCGCCCTGAGGTTGACAGGAGGCTCTAAATCTGATGCTCTGTAGGCTTCAGAAATGGCCTCACACAACCAGTGTGACAGGCACTGGGTGGGTAACAGGCGACCTGCAGATGTATCTCTATAATGCACAAACAAATGTTAAGTTTGACGCATTGCAGCTGTGCGCGCTATGCAACACGTCAACGCCCGCACCGGGCAGAGAAGATGGAAAGATGCTTCTTCTTCTGATTGTTTGGGGGGGAAGTGGAAAAACCCCTCCAACGATATCACTCTTAATTTAAAAAGCTCGTGATGTTTTAGGCATAAAAACTGGATTCGGTCTTAGATCAGCTGAGCTGCCGTCAGTCTGAGTTCCAAGACACGACGATGGAGCGACAGAGAGGGCAGATAATCTCTCACCCTCTTAGCGGATGTTAAAGTCAGTAGCAGGGCTGTTTTAAGAGACAATAGTTTAATTGGAACCTGATTCAGTAGCTCAGATTGAGCCTAGATCAGGGCTCACAGGACCAGCGTTAAATCCCACTGTGGAGCAAGTGGGCATGAAAAAACAGGCCTGCATCTCTGTACACCTTTTAAAAAACTCTTCATCAGCGGATGATTAAAGGCTGTTCTGACCCTGAAAACCTTGTGACAGGAAGAGATGGTTGTAGCATACGTTAATCATGCTGAATGCCAGATTTCTGTCCATCTGCTGCTGCAGAAGGACAGCACACCGGCTCGAGGACATGAAGTGGCCTCCACACCTTCTTTATACACCTTTACAAAATGCTCCATCAGAGGATGATTAAAGGTTGTTCTGTGTCCGACAACTTCGTGACAAGAAGAAAAAATTGGCTGTAGCATACGATAATTGTGCTGAACTCCAGATTTCTGTCCATCAGCTGCTGTAGAAAAAACAGCACACTGCCTAGAGGACATGAGGTGACCTCTACACCTTCTCTATACACCTTTTACAAAACGCACCATCAGAGGATGATTAAAGGTTGTTCTGTCTCCGACAGCTTCGTGGCAAGAATAAGAAATGGCTGCAGCATACGATAATCGTGCTGAACGCCAGATTTCTGTTCATCAGCTGCTGTAGAAAAGGCAGCACACTGCCTAGAGGACATGAAATGGCCTCTACACCTTTCTCTGTACAGCAGCGCTGAAAAACTGACCACTTGATGTGAACAGTGCTGTGGTGGTTGCAGCACGTGAATCCTGAATCGTATGCACTACATCTTGAGAGAGATCCATCCTCCAAAAAGGATCCGCACAGCAGCCAGACCAAAGGTGCTGGCCTATTCTGGTTAACTCCTGATCGCTCCTCCCGCCTGGAGGAGAGCGTCCTCCCTCTACGGCAGGTTCCACGAGCGCCCCAAGAACAAGTGTCGTAGGACTGGGGACCATGATGTGTTCACGCATTTCGGACAGAAGAGCTGTCAGTCCCTCCTCCTGAGCTCGGTTC
The DNA here is from genome assembly GCF_014905685.2 of Nematolebias whitei. Taxonomy (NCBI): domain Eukaryota; kingdom Metazoa; phylum Chordata; class Actinopteri; order Cyprinodontiformes; family Rivulidae; genus Nematolebias; species Nematolebias whitei. Next base: position 21,772,210 of record NC_056519.1, on the reverse strand, counting down.
AGAAAACCGTGATGTCAGAGGGAGTGAGGGAGGTGAAGAAGCATTACGACCACAGGCTGTGAGCAAACGCGTCCACCCCTAGCGGTGGATCGTCCCGTGGGCTCCATGATAATTATAGTTGACATCGAGCGTTCTCACGTGTTACAACAGGTCCACAGCCGCTCTCAGGATTTCTGCCACGTCTGAGCCATCAGCTCTGGATGGAAGGTCCCCGTGCCGCAAAAGAACATCTTTGGACATCACATCCGTCCCCTGTTCAGAACACAGGAGATGTACCGTACTCCGATGGAGAGCAGATTGGGTGTGCCCCACACAGCATCTGTCGCACAATGTGGCACAAGGGTTGAGCGCATACATCTCCTGCCAGTTATGTATGCAACAGTCACTTGCTGTCTGTGTGAATCAAAACCCTGATGATTCCGTAGCACAGAGGCAAAGTGTTGAATCACATTCAAAACCCTGTGTGACACTCGAAAAACATTTAAATACTAACCTGGATAAATAAAGGCTAAAAAAAAAAAAAAAAAAGAGCTTCTGTGTGGAGAACCACAGCGCCCCCACAGCTCGTTAAATGTATGTGCCTCTGTGAAGTCTTGACATGTGTGACGTAGGTCTGCTGACGGAAAACAGCTGATATCACTCTACCGGTTTCACGTGAGTTGCACTGCTGCCACCTGTCTGTACAAACTGCTCAGCAGCAGCAGATGTCCAGATAAAGCAGAATTCTTCTCCCTGCTCTGTGCGGCGGCTGCAGAGCGGCTTGGCGCATTAATGGAATGTTGTTTCTCACAGTTCAAAATTGACAAATCTAGAATAAATCTCATCTTTCCGGTTCGTTGGGACCAGGGAGTGACGAGAGAGGAACCCTGTGTTTTCCTCTCCTTCTGAGACTGGAAATGACATTAATCAGAATTTCCTGAGCTTCTGTGAGAGGGGACGAGATCTGTTTTAGAAATGACAGAAAACGTCACTAGAGTTCCTCCGCACTGAGGTTTGAGCTGTACTGCAGCCTGAATCCCCTGATGAAAATGGTTCGCCTATCCGTCTGGAGCGCGCACTCATTGCCACTCGTTTATAAAGTTATAAAGCGGGCACGCGTTTATGCTGTGGGCTCACATGCATGCTGATGTGAGCTGGTGCGCGCTGAAGGAGAAAGAAAAAACGCGTGCCCCCGAGCATGCAAATCGTTGTGCGTTTGCTGATGCTGCGGGACGCGGCTCATCTGTGCTGTGCTCATGTTGTGTGCCGCTGCTCCGTGTAAACGCTCGGGGAGCGGCTGCACATATGAGCCGACGTGTCCTGAAGAGTCGAGTGTGTGCGCCCTCATTCATGCGACGCCTTAAGCGAGGATTGCCGCAGGAGCGCACGTTTGACGCTGGTGCGGTCAGGAAGCAGCGTGCGGCATCGGTGGGGCGAAGTTACCACTGGACTCGTTCTGCAGAACACGTTCATTTTTGGCTGCGAATCCCGTGAGCTTTTGAGTGATTCCACGAGCTGCAGTGTTAATTCAGAAAACCTTCTTTGAGGATGAAGGAGCCGAGCCACTGTGAGGCTTGTGAAACTGTTGACGCCACGGGAGCGCGCGCTTGACACCACTGCGGTGAAAACGCGTGTCGCTCCTGCAGAGAGCGAGATACGTTACTGGGCTCGTACCGCGGTCTCACATTTACGTGAACGGCGGGTGCTGAGAGCTGTGTGCGCGCTTTCATAACGCAGCGCCTTATAGGTGAAGGCTGCTCGTGCCTCGGGCGCGCGTGTTGGCACCGCCGGCAGTGAATGAAACAACCTTAAAAGGCTAATTCGTGATGAGTGTGTGTGATGGGGCCGCTGTCAGATCATCCAAGCTGACAGCCTGGCTAAAAGACACTTCATCATAAAATGATGTTTATTCCACATCGTGTCATCTACACACATCCAACAAACCGACACCTGGTTATCTTCCCCTGAGCTTCGTGGTTTGTTGTCCTAGAAGGCCCCCTGTTGGCGGAGTCCGGGAAAAGTTGAACTTCCAGATGCCGGGGACGTCTGACGGGATTGACTGGCGTAGCAGAGCTGGGGAGGCGTTGTGCAGCCGTGGAGCATCTTGAAATGATCTCTCGTTGATGAAGGCCCTCCAACAAAAAGCTTCTGCAGAGGAAGGTGGAGTGACGAGCCAGGAGAACCTCTGGGACCTCATTCTCCGGCTGTGATGCGGGCCAGAAGACAGCAAAAGAAGTGCACCGGTTGGGGACCAGCTGCCCTGCAGAGGGAGCGTATGTCTCCTCCCGCCTCTGAACGTGTACGTCAACAGCGTAACGTGTTGTTCGCTGCGGCCGTCTGGAACGCATGCTGGTGAGCTCAGTTGGAGAGTGGTGTCACCGTCTGGGTTACGCTAACCGGAGGCGCTGAACGCTGGTCCACCTGGACATCTTGCTCCGAGAAAAAAGCCTCTGTCAGGCTCGGCTCCAGTGGGCACTGAGGGAATTTCTGCTCGGTGAAAACCCCTCTGCTCGGGAGATGGGCGCGGACTGTGGAGACCGACCCCCCAAACTACCAGGAAAAGCCGGCTGTGGCCTCGTCCCGTTGGACGTCCTGTTGGGAAACCGAGGCCAGATGGATCAGGATGGTGAGCCAGAATGGAGCCTAGAAAAAAAACTTCCTGCCGGATCATTGGAACTGGCGGGAAAGGCGCGGGACGTAAATAAGGGTCCCTTCATGTCGGCCGCTCCTGGGTTACGCTGGGCAACCCCAGAGGGCGCCGTCGGCCGGGAGCAGTGTGATCGCCGATGCGAAACGAGGTGTGATGAGGTGAGCATTCGCTTAGCCCCCCTCCACCAACACTACGCTCTCCAGGAGGGAATGAGCAGCGGGGGGCTGCAGCTGACGTGGCCTGTCCCAGAGGAACCATCCGATTCGTTCCGTGGGTCGGCGATAAGAGGAAAATTACAAGATGGCGTTGTCCAGCGTGTAGCGACCTGTCACTGAGAAATACTCCTCGGTGCTTACCTTGAAACAAGACTGCTCGTCAGCTTCTCCTCGGGGAGGAGAGCTCACCGGGACGACCGGAGGTCGACGTGACGGGCCAAGCATTCTTAACAAGGTTGGTCATTTACACAACTTTCCTTCTTCGTTCTTCTGACAGTGCTATTAGCTCGCTGAAGAAAAAATGGGAGCCGATTACCCGCTCTTAACGTAATTTATACGGACTGGGTGGGGCCCACACAGCAGGTGGGCGTGGACTAAATTTTTCAGTGTGATGCTTCGCATGACGGGATGAAACCCACTAAGCAACAGCCTTAAAGGGCGAAGCCTATACGAAATAGAACAGACACTCTTTCGCCTCTGTGAGAATTCAACAAACAGCCTAAACGAGTCACCGAGACTAAATAGCACTAACCTGTATAAATAAAGGTTGAATGAAGAAACTGCACAAATAGTTATTATTCATCTTGCTGCATGTATTGAATCAGCTCCTTCTACAGTTCAGAAACCTGGTGAAAAAAAATCTATTTTCTTATTGTGTTTCAGCTCAACCAAACATCACAACTCAAGCACCACTTAGCCTCGGTGAGTTTCTGTTCATATCATTTCTGGTGTTTCACTGTGTATATTGTGTGCCACATTGCGTTTTATTCATTTTTCAATTGTGAAAATCCTAAATGAAAGAATGAATCTGTAAATGTCAAGGTTTTATAGTTCTTTAATATTAAAAATGGTTTGATTTTACAGAAAGTCACAGCTGTATTCCTCATGGCTCCAGCATTACCACTACAGTCAGGGACGTCTATATGTAATAAATAGGCAGTTATATACTTCACTAATATGAATTATCTATGTAAATACAATAATAAAAGAAATGCAGAAAAAAAATTGCCATAGCACCAACAATAGATTGCATTTTTAGTGTTTGTGAAAGGCTGAAAGCAGCATTTTTTTTGTCAGAAAAGTACAAAAGTGATTGTCAAGAAAGTGGGGTTTGTTTCATTAATTCTGTTTACACATTTAAAATAGCAGCAAACCATACTAGAGTTATAAATGTTAATAAGCTGCAGTTGTGATCATACGTGTACATATACTCTTATCATCATAGTGTCATAATCATTTTGGACTTTTAACGTTTTTATTGTGCATTTCTTTTCCCACAGTGGAAAACATACATAGGTATATATAGAACATCAAAGATTTTGTAAAAACAAGAACTGGAGTTGTACACGGGGTCAATAATATACATACAGCCTTAAGTATCTTTGAACATATCCTAGATAGAACCTGCATCCTACAGGTGAACATATAAACTTTTTGAGGCTAAGGCTTATTCACTTTTTACTGGTGAGCATGATTGACTGCAGCTAGTGGTTTCTCTTTGCCAACATAAAAAGAATAAGTTTGAGAACACTCACTGGACCGACCAATACAATAATACAATAAAAAATATCTAAGAAACCTGATGAAGATCTAAAAAAACAAAAAAGAATTTGCGCAATTATTTTGGAGCCTTTTTTAAAATCTTTCTAAGATACTCAGTTTAAACAATTGCACTATTCAGATGTGTGTTGCAAAGGTCTGGAAGAAAAACTGTTACCCTCAGATGAAAGCAAGTTGGTTTGGATGTTCAGGAACTACACAGAAACCACCAAGGCTCATTTACTGCCAACTGGAAACTGTTGGAACATCGGTGTCACCGTCCAAAGTGAAGCCAGTTTTCCATTTATCTAGACTGAGAGGGTAACTGACCTAAAAGGAAGGCCCTGCTCTGAAAACAAAACCTTTGAGCTCAGTGACAAACGTTTTCTGAAGAAAAGTTTTCAAGCCTAAAGTTGAGCTGTTTGGCCACTGTTACGTCCACCAAGAACATGACATATTAAGGAGGGCACGACACACAAATGTGAGGGTTCAAAACATTCAATTTATTTAAGCAGCTGCTTCTTGTGGGAAAAAAAAGAACACCATGAACCCCCAATTCTCGTGTCCACCTAAAAAGACACAAAAACCCAAAGCAGCAACTTAAAGATGGACCTGCTGAGCCAGAAAACCAAACGAAAAGGTACAGCAGCGGGTCAACCCTATACAGGGCCGTCGTAGCCGCTGCTGATACCAGACTAAAGCTACATAAAAAGTAAAAAAAACACATATTACAAAAAAAAAAAAAAACGCAAAAACAAGACAATCAGTCCTACCAGGCCAAAGTCTCGTGTGAACCGTCATTGCATACACAAATTTAAGATTCTTCAAATTCCTGCATGATTATGTTTTCTGTTGAAGAGTAATTCAAATAGTGATATAAAAGACGCATCACAATAGGAACAGAGGCTTTAACAAGCTTTTACAAGAGGCTTGTAAGAGACAAGAATTATGCCAAAATAAAAAAAGTAATTTTTTTTTTAAATTATTCACAGAAACTTCCATCAGCCTTCAAAATAAAGGCACTTTGGAGTCTGCTCGAAGAGGAACAAACGAGAATCAAATTTCACCAGGTAAAGACATGGCCTTCAAATCAGTAAAAACACATGAAAGGTCAAGTGAAGGCATGTGTTTTCCAAGAGTCATAAAATTGATACAAAAACTAGTTATAACGGAATATAAAAAAAGGAGACGAAGAAAAAATAAAATCTGCTAGTTATGGTTAAGTTTCAAAGGGTAATATATGTATCGAGTGTTTATTTGATATAAAAGCAATTTTTTTGAAACAAGGAAATGTACAAGCTTACCAAATGTAGAGGTTAAAGCATTGGTGTCAGAAGCATTTGTAATGTGGGAGAGACACTGCTGGGAGGGTCTGGGGTCCTCCCCCAGAAAATTTTTAATAAAGTAGATGCCATTTCCTGCATTCTGGTGTATTTTAACAGGTTGTTAAACATCTACATTTACATATACAGTATATGTAAACACTTGATTCAGTATCCTGATGCATGCTCAATAATCCAGGTAGAAAAATCCAAAAAAGTTACTTGATTCAGTTACTATTTTAGAGAGTGACAAGAAGTAGCCTGACCAACAGCTCTCCTTGTTTGAATAGAGCACGCTCCAGTACTAACGTGGCAGCATGCAACACAGAGGCGTCTACCCCTCCTTCCCCCCACCCTGTCAAGTGATCTAGGGGAAACACTGCATGCTGTGTGATGAGTTGTTGTAGGTAACCAGGAAAAACTTTGGTTTGAGTATTCTCCTTTGAATCAATTGGAATGGATTAGTTCACGAAGAAATAGAAACAGTGCTGGGTGAACTAATGGTAAATTCAATTCAGTTTATTTATACAGCGCCAAGTCACAACAGAAGTCATCTCAGGGCACTGAACAGAAACATTCATATATAAAAATAATAATTTAACATTATTTATCTGAGGAGCAGACTGCTTTGAATTTAACTTCATCACAGAACTCTCATCTTGAACAAGCATGAAGACGACAGTGGAAAGGAAAAACTCCCTCATGAGGAAGAAACCTTTAGCAGAACCAGGTTCAGGGCAAGGGGCCATCTGCTTCAACCGGCTGCGTTTGGTAGGAACAGATACACAATGGCAGGTCAAGAATCACATTTTAAGATAGAAATAGTATCAAATGAAAACTATTCAATTTTAGCAAATCATTTAAGGAAATTAGGTCAATTTGTTCTCTAGTAGTCTAAGCTTAAGAAAGAATGACAAGCCGACCCTAACTATAGGATTTATCTAAAAGGAAAGTCTTAAGCCCAGTCTTAAAACTGGACAATGTATCAACCTTACAAACAGAAACTGGAAGTTGGTCCCACAAGAGAGGAGCCTGATAACTGAAAGACCTTCCTCCCATTCTGCTTTTGGAAACTCTAGGGGCCACGATTAAGTCTGCAGTCTGAGAGCGAAGTGCTCTGTTAGTAAAATATGGAAGAATAATATCTCAAATACAAGATGAAGCTAGGTTGTTGAGAGCTTTGTATGTTAGAAGTAAGATTTTGAATTCAATTCTGAACTCGACAGGGAGCCACTGGAGAGAAGCTAAAACTGGAGAGATATGATCTCTCCTACTAACTCGAGTTAAGACTCTGGCAGCAGCATTTTGGATCAACTGAAGACGTTTTAAAGAAGTATTTGGACATCCAGATAATAAACCATTACAATAGTCCAGTCCAACGTCCCCTCTAATTTTTAATGTGTCTGGGCAAACACACAAGCTCCCTGAGCGCACTGAGGACCACAGTGAGCAACATCAGATGTGCACACTGTGGTCACACACCAGTATCACACCTGTTCAAAATCTGGCAAAATCATAGCAAGTTACATGGCTTATTAAAAGAATCAAATTACAGCAACAATTTCCATTAGTTTAATTTTAATATAAATGATTTGGCTCACTTCAAATGAAAAAGACAAAAATCTTGTTGTTCATGAGACGTGTAGTATGTAAAATGTGAGAGTCCTGCTTTGGGCTGGGTGAGGATCCTTGCTCTGGAAGATAGTTAGCAACACGGTGGCCATTGGTATCAGAAACATGTTTGTAATGTGGGGGGAACACACTGGTAGGGGAGGTCTGCGGGTTCTCCCCCAGAAAATTTTGAATAAAGTAGATGCCATTTCCTGCATTCTGGTGTATTTTAACGGGTTGTTAAACATCTAGTTTTACCTACACAAGTAACGCTTGATTCAATAATTATTTTAGAGTTAATGGCACAACAAGAAGTAGCCTGACCAACAGCTCTCCTTGTGTGAATAGACCACACTCTGCTTCTCTCACACATCCTAGTCATAGTCTAAGAAACATAGTGTATCTTAAGTTAAGTTTTTTTTTTTTGTTGGGGGGGGGGGGACAGAGGGGGGAATCACTAGCCAATATGTAACGATAATAATAATAATTCCTTCTTACTCTCTGACTCTGATTATCAAATATTTTACATGAACGGTAAGATCACTCCACCCACAAGGAAATGTAACCCAGGGTGAGCTAACCTCAGACAAACAAACAACATAGCTGTAATGGTGGAGGTAGTGAAGCACACAGCATGACCTGAGATATTTAGTGAGGTGTTTCTGCCTTATCGACCAACATTAAGGCAAAGAAGACAGAAAAAAACCTAAGCTGCTATTAACTTAAAGTAGTTACTGCAGTGGATGTTTTCATGCTGCAAAGCCACACAGGGCAAGAACTCACAGTGAAATTTAGTATGTAAGAGTAAATTTTACATTACACAACCTATTAAACTTCTTCTTTCGGCTTTTCCCTTTTCAGGGGTCTCCACAGCGAGTCCTCCTCCATCTCACTCTGTCCTCACTCCATCTACCTCCATGTCCTCTCTAACTGCATCCATATACCTCCTCTTTGTCTTTTTCCTGGCAGCTGCATTTCTAACATCCTTCTACCAATATACCCACTGTCCCTCCTCTGGACATGTCCAAACCACTGTCCCTCCTCTGGACATGTCCAAACCATCTCAGTCTGGTCTCTCTAACTTTATCTCCCAGTTGTTCAACCTGTGCTGTACCTCTGATGATCTCATTCCTAATCTTATCCATCCTTGTCACTCCTAATAACCTCAGCATCTTCATTTTTGCCACTTCCAGTTCTGTCTCCTGTCTTTTTGTCCATGTCTCTGTCTCCAGACCATACAACATAGCTGGTCTCACAACTCTTTGTAAACTTTTCCTTTGACCATCCAGATATACACCAAGCACTACTGTTTGCTAACACTTAACATGCTAAAAATGGCTACAAGTTGTGGGATTAGTTTACTTACTGCCTTTGTTTGACGTCGTATGACCATAAACTTCGGTGATAAATCCACAACGCCAAATATTATTCCTTGGTATGCGATGAAATATGCAGTAACAAAGCTTGGAAAAGCGCAAGAAGTCATAGTTGCTTGTAGCTACGTAGCTTCTTTGAACTTAGTTTGCATGTCAGTGCAGAAACTCCAGAAGATGCTCATTGGCTAGATACACAAATCATGTGACACAGGGCTGTTTTGACCAGAGTGGGTGGTTCCGTCCCCCACTTTGCTCGCATCAGGGGCTGCAGTGTACAGACAGCTGTGCTCGAGCCGACAGTTTATTATAAAATGGGAGATAACCTTGTGTCCAGTTCGCAACGGCGCGGCATAGGTTTTCTTGTGCACAGAGAATGTACGAGCAGTGCACGATTGCGCAGGCGCATAGCTTAGAGGAAACATTGGTCCAGTCTATACGTGACAAATGTATGAACCAGTTTTTCTGCATCTTTTTTAGATAAGATGTTTCAATTTTAGTGATATTATGCAGGTGGAAGGTAACGTTTGTAATGTGGGGAATAAAAGACATGTCCTGATCAAAAATAACACCAAGATTTTTAACATTAGAACTGGAGGCCAGATCAATGCCATCCATTCTGTTTTGCTTAGGTGGCCATCTTGGGTTTTTGATTTTCAAGTCAGAGTCTATAGGGATCATTGTCAGCTACCAATACACCAAATTTAAGCTTAATATCTTTAAAAATGGCAGAGTTGTCTATTTTTTCTTTTTTTAGCTAAGGTGGCCATCTTGGATATTTGATTTTCATTAGGAGGTATAACAACTTGATCCCAGCTACAATCATTTCAGCTCAATATCTCCAAGAATGACTGAGTTATAGTCAATTTTGTGTTTGCTGAGGTAGCTGTGGCAGCCATCTTGAATCAAAATGGCTCCAAACATTAATAAGCTCTCGACATTTATCTGATGATTACTTTCTGTGAGTTTCAAACAAATCCAACAATGAGTTTCTGGTTACTTCAGGGTCATCTACACTCTAAGTCATGTGACTTGACAGCAGCAGTTAGTGTGAGGAGTGTTCTCCCATTCCCACTTTTTTACATCTATAAATGTAGAATCTGTAAATATTACAGCAAGGTTTTATTTTTTTTCTCTGTGCAGGGACACAAAGCTGTGCACCTCAGAACTCCACATGTTCACCAGTCGCCACTACCGGGAACATCGACGCCCACAAGGGGACACTTACATGTAGGATTACATTTTGGACTAAATTATTATTAGTTACAAACTCTTTATTATCAGAATTTGTAGTGCAGCAATAAGGTGTGAAGAAAGATCCAGTTCATTGTAGTTCAAAGTGGGTTTAGTTTAGCATAGGATATATACAAGGTAGACATATAATTGTGCTTATCTAGATGGAAGCATTAAGTGTTTACTTGAGTGTTTGTTTTTTATTAGCAGTTATGGCCACCGGATTAGGCATCGGATCAACTGTGGTGATCTTGACCTTTACTGTGCTCGCCATCTTTTTATTATGGCGAAGGTAAGCGGGATCTTAGAGGACTGTCATTTAACAAAGATCTTTAAAGTTTCAGGTTAAAAAATGGCTTTATTCATTTCTATTTCAGGAAAACAACTCTGATCCCACCACCGTCAGAACTGGAAATACAACCAATGAATGGCGAATTGGCAACGGTGCCTTAGTACCCGGGGACTTTCTGCTGTTACCGAAGAGCAACGGTGTTACTGGAGGAGTTGATTTCAAAAACTGAACAGAGATGTGACATCACCCACCGTTTGGAATATGGTTTTTATAGGCTCACATCAGAGTTATTTGACAGAGAAATGCCTAAATTTGTATTGCTCATTTACACATTACTCATTGTTCATTTTATTTAAAAAAAATAAGTAGGAAATATCTAACATTTTTCAGTCAGGTCATCTGGACAGTTTCTTTTTTTTTTTGTGCTGAAACGTTTCGCCTTTAGTCTGGAAGGCTTCATCAGTCAAGGAAACACACAACAAAACTGATTTGTCCCCCAACAGCTTACTCCAAAGTGGAACAAACCAGTTCTGCTTGTGATTAGATGGTGTCTTTGGTACGCCCCCTCCTCCATTGACGGCCCTCTTCCTTGTTGACAGTCTTGTCAAACTGGTTGTAAACAACAAAGTCTTCCGGACCGAAGGTGAAACGTTTCAGCACAAAAAAAAAGAAACAGTCCAGATGACCTGACTGAAAAATGTTGGATTGTATACCTGGATTATTGAGCATGGACTAAGTAGGAAATATATTCATGCACCGTTATGTTCTACTGAATGTTAAAACTGTATCCACCTGTATCCTTGTCCCCATGCTGCCTACAGTGAATTATGGGCGCGACATCCGGCGAGGACCAGAACCGGCGTTTGTTTATGTGTGAACAGTACGAGCTAATGTAATTTGTCTGAGCATTGTGGATTTAATTTAAACATGTAGGAACACCACCTGTCAGAGCTCAAATAGGACAATATAATCATACCACTGCCTGCTGAGCACGAGGGATGGAGGGCGACTTGAAGAAGTTGTTGCGGATTACATCTACTAGCATATTTAGCTACATCTACTAGCATATTTAGCTACATCTACTAGCATATTTAGCTACATCTACTAGCATATTTAGCTACATCTACTAGCATATTTAGCTACTTCATTGACTCGGTTCTTCTGATGGTGAAGAGATGAACAACCTGAAAAGCTCTGAGGTGTATTAGTATCTACAGTAATAAGGTTGGTGTGTTTTGTTAAAAGAGGTGGAACACAATCTTATTGAGCTTAAAACAGACAGAGCCCAGCCAAAGCCTTAAAGTCCTCCATCATTGAGCTTGGGTTAATTACAGAGACAACCGTAATACCAAAGATGAACAAATACTATAATGCTGTGCCTCCGTACAATTGAAATCATACCTGATGTTCTCGTCACTGTTTTCAAACCTTCTGGGGATCCGGCATCTGTCCTCCGGTAGTTTATTGTAGTTCAGACACAAAGTAGGATGCAGGTTTTCCTCCGTCATAGTGAAATGAGCACACAGACAGTGTTTCAGGTGGTCTGTTCAAGTTCACATTTTTCAGCCACGTTCTTCTTAATTCCTCGTCTGTAGGTAGGAGATGGAAACTATACCTCTTTTCACAGGGACACTTTTTATTTAGCGTCCATGTTGTAAACCGTTGTTGTAGCCACTGATTTGGTTTGGTCTGGTTATTCAAGGGGACTGAGATGGAGTAGAGGTAGGGCAGCCGACTTGGTACCGGAAAGTCGCATTTCAACTCCCCACATTGCCCACATGTCGTGGTGTCCTTGAGCAAAACACCTAATATCTAATTGCTCCCCGGGCGCTTACATAGCTGCCCGCTGCTCCACCTGGGTGTATCTCAGGTGTGATGGGTTAAATGCAGACTTAATTTTGTCATTGTATGGGAACATACATTGATGACGATCTCAGACTTCCCTTCCTTTCCCTTGTTTGTGCATCCGCGAACAGCACAACAGGAACCTGAACTCCACAAGGCTATTTTAGTGAACTTTACGGTTGTTAAATTAATGTAAACAAAACAAAAACAGTGTTTTATTTGCTAAACTGAATGCAAATGACCTTCAAATAAACTGCGGCCCGTGCTCTGCTACCATGGTTAACAAGTGTTTACTGCTACTTCCTGTTTTACAGGAAGTTGTACCCATATTCATTTATACAGTACAGGCCCCAGGAATAAGGTGGATATGGATGGTATTAAAATTCAAAATACTTGTAGATATGTTGGATTACCATGAGGACAAGCCATATCGCCAACTACCTTGCATACCAAAGTTTTAAACAAAGATCTTTGGTGATCTGTTAGCGCTCAGGGTATGTGTTTGGATGGCTTTCAGCTACTACCATAGCACATGTTATCTCAGTGTCTGTCAGACTGACTGTTTTTGCTACTGTTGAGTTTGCAATGATAGAATAGCTACAGCAGCCATCTTGAATCAGGTTCACAACTAAATATTTATCAGTTGAAGATGCACAGCCCATGATTACTTTGTGACTGAGAGGTTTGTTAAAATGCTTTTAATGGTGCATGAGATATACTAAAATGTCCAAAAAAATGACTTGTAACACTGAACTACCTATTGAAAATGTAGAAATATTGTGAAAGCACGGGTTTAGAAGAATATGTTGTCTTAAATTTGTTTATAGGATGATTTTTTTTATTTGTTTGTGATATTTTGTATTTATTTTAAACCATTTTGTGCCATTTGATATATGCCGATAGAAATGTATGTAAGATTTAGAATGATGTCTTAATAAGATAGAAAGGTGCTATTTAAGTAAAGTCCATTTACCATTTGCACAAGTTCTAAAAGTACCTAGATAACAAGAACCCAGTTAAACAAATGATACCAAATATTATACTTGGTCATTTATTTATTGAGGAAAATGATCCAATATTGCATATTTGTGAGCGGTAAAAGTATGTGAAACTTTGCTTTCAGTATCTGGTGTAAACTCTCCCTTTGGAAGAAACACTTGTATGCTTAGGGTCCTCGTCTTGCTGCATGATCCACCTTCTCTTGATTCAGTTCATGGACAGATGTCCTGACATGTTCCTTCAGAATTCTCTGATATAATTCAGAATTCATTGTTCTATCAATGATGGCAAGTCGTCCTGGTCCAGATGCAGCAAAACATGCCCAAACCATGATACTACCACCACAGGTGGGATAAGGCTCTTATGCAGGAATGGTGTTTTTCATCCGTCCATCCATTATTTTCCACTTGTTCGGAAGTCAGTTCCCGGGGGCAGCAGCTTGAGCAGGGAAACATAATGCTTTCATTTAAACCAAAAAGTTAGATTTTGGTCTCATCCATTGACATAATCTGCCCTTCTGTCTGCTCTCTTTGTGTTCCTGTGCCTTTATTGTCCTTTTCTGCTTCTTGTGTTTGCCACTCTGTTTTCTGCCATTCTTCACTCACGCCTCAGCCTGTCTCTCCAGTCACACCAGTTTCCAATCAGTATAATCCCAGGTGCACTCATCACCCACTCTGCCCCAGCCATATTTAAACCTCTCTCCTTCACCACTAAGATGTCTGCTCATTGCTCTGTACACCTACAGATGTCCTCGTCTGTTCTGCTTGTTCCTGTTTCGCCTGATGACCTGTTCTTGTCCTGTACCTGTTCATCTGATAATCAGTCTGCCCTGTTCTTGTTCGCCCCTTACTCGTGTAAGTATTTGCTGCCTCGCCAGCCTTTCATAAATTATTTTATTTAAATTTCTGATCTCCTTGCCTGCCTGCAAATGGGTCTGAAAACTGAGGATCCCGATATCCGTCCACAAAACATTCTTCCAACAGTCTTCTGGCTTGTCCACGTGATCTTTATCAAACTGCAGACGAGCAGCAATGTTCTTGTTGGAGAGCGGCTTCTCCTTCCTCCCTGCCATGCACATCATTGTTGTTCAGAGTTCTCCTGATGGTGGACTCATGAACATCAACATTAATGTGAGAGAGACCTTCACTTGTTTGAAGTTACCCTGGGTTCCTGTGTGACCTCGCTGACTATTCCACACCTTGCTCTAGGAGTGATTTTTGTTGGTCCATCACTCCTGAGGAGGGTAACAATGGTCTGACTGTGGATTGGTGGAGTCCAAACTCTTTACAGATGTTTTGTAACGTTTTCCAGCCTGATGAGCATAAACAACTCTTTTTCTGAGCTCCTCAGAAATATTTGTTCCTCCATGACCCATTTCCACAAACATGTTGTGAAGAGCAGACTTCTATAGATCCAGTTCTTTAAATCAAACAGGGTGTCCACTCACACCTGATCATCATCCATTGATCGAAAACACCTGACTCTAATTTCACCTTCAAACTAACTGATAATCCTAGAGGTTCACATACTTTTTCCACTCACAGATCCATTGGATCATTTTCCTCAATGACCACGTATAATATTTTTGTCTCATTTGTTTAACTGGGTCCGCTTTATCTACTTTTAGGACTTGTGTGGAAATCTGATGATGCTTTAGGTCTTATTTTTGCAGAAATATAGAAAATTATAAAGACTTCACAAACTTTGAAGCACCACTGTATTTATTGAATTTAACTTAGTTTTATCTTGACATAAGTTTCACCTGCTGTAGCTGGAAGCAATAGAAATTGTAGAGTAGGGTTCTATAGAAAGATTAAAAACATGACTTTTGTAGATGGTTCTTTAAACATCCTAATAAAAGTTTAATTTTAACCAAAGTGTGCAGCTGGAATACCTGGCAAGAAAATAAAATGGCATTCTAGTCATACTTGGGGTTCTAGTACTAGCTGCTGCTGCAGCCATTTGTTCTAGCAAATAACCATAAAATTCAATGTATATGATGTAATATGAAACTGACAGCAATGTAAATGTTTATACAACAGAGAATACATGTACGGCTATGGTATATCTGCTAACACTTGGTGATGGCAATGAGGGACACCTATAGGCTACGTATTTGCGAGCACCAGCAAGTAGTGGTGGCGAGGCCTGGGGGCTGGGGGTATACCCCACCGAAATCCTTTTTAAAAATCTATTCAAACCTATACATTTTTCAGCCATTTGAAGAGCTTTTTACTGAATTCCTAGGATTGAACACAAAACATACAATCAATATTTTATATTGAACATTGAGCAGTGGTAGCAGGCTGTGTCAAGAAGGGCATCCGGCGTAAAACAAGTTGCCAAATATTTTGTGCAAGTATGTTCACTGTGGTGACGCCTGAAGAAGGGAAAAGCTGAAATAAACATTTACTATATTTACTAAAAGGTGGGACAATGAACACTGACTATCCTTTTAAGCTGAACTTTATCTGAGAGTAAACTTGAAAATCGCATTACCCTTCGTTTTCAAGTTCAAGTATCTTTATTGTCATTCTCATCACATGTGGTACATGAGGTGGAATGAAACTGTGTACTCAAAGTCCCAGTTACACCCCAAAATAGCAAAATATAAAGTATAAAAAGAAACAATATAGCCTGACCTGGTGATTCCGATTTTGTTTTATAAGCGACACTGTCAGGTGTTATAAGGTCACAATGCACCTTCAGTTTTCCAATATTATTTTATTGAAAACACATACCCATGAACAATATCCTAGAAACAATACAAACTTGTTTTAACTGGCCATGAGGTAGTGATCTGAAATATAAATGAAGTTCATACAATTGTTGCTAAAACAAACAAACAAAAAAAATCGGTAAAATCAGTTTCTCATGCACGTATCGGCTGATTTCAGATTTCCCAAAATTAAGGAAATCTGGGCTGATTTATCGGTGCACCCCTAGTATATAAGGATCTAAGAGTGTGACAGCAGTACCTGCAGCCACACAGTAAACAAAGGTTGCGGTAATAAATTTGGTATCTTATCTTTTATGCTGATTGTAAATATGCACAAGTGTAGATGACCTAAGTTCAATAACAGAGCATTTATATAATTATGAAGTAATTTTCACATTTTAGCAACATCTGATATAGAGGTTTACTATTTGGAGTGCACACATTTCGTTAACTTCCTATCAAGTCTTGCTGCAGTTTATTTAGTCATTTGCACATTTTTAAATTTTGTTCATTTGGAGATGCTGCTGAAGTTGTCCTGCTACTCCCTGTAAACAGCTCAGCTGCATCACATCTAGAGATCAGTCTAACTGGACTGTACCATGTTGTTTATCAGCAGAGGGAGAAGTTAAATATTACAATTTGATTTTTACCTTTTTGTGTAGATAAAATTTGTTCATATTTTTCTTGCTTAGGTTATTCAGCAATACTTTGATCAGTTAAGTTTTGTTGCTAGCACTACTTGTAATGTTTGTCTATTTAATTAGCCTGCCCCCATGGTTTGAGCCACTTTATAATTTCCTCTTTTGTCTCAGTCATAAGGTCAGTTAGTGCTATAGGTTCCTCTGTTGGTACCTTTTTAGTTAAATTTTGTTCTGTTCTTCTTTTATAAGCCCAGAACTGCAGTATTTTGAGTTTTTGTAAAGAAAATTGAAACCCTTTTTAGTCAGTCTCCTGTGTCTCTCTTGCTGGTATGGTATGGTACCTGTAGACCCCCCTTTGTGATGTCCTTACAACACGTGACTATGTGAAGCTAGACAGCCAGTGAACAAAACAAAAGATGTTCTCACCCAAGGCTTTTGTCTGAGAACAGAAGCTTGGCTGGGCTACAAAAATGGACAAACCTTCTTAACTCATTTCTAAGACTATCAGTATAATCTCTTATCAGTTCAATATGCACAGCTCTGGTTGACATGCACATAAACAACACAGCCCAGTGTTTACTCTGGGCACAGCCACCTCTTGTGAGACGTGTCACAATTGTCCATGGCCCAAACACACCTAGACCGACTTGAGGTGAAAGGTGGTTTGAGGATGACCCAGTCGGCAGGCAAGTCTTCCATTTACTGGGCCTACATTTTGCCTTGCAACTTGCAACATGTGACACACTTATGAATGACAGAGGATACAAGGCGCTTACCTCCCAACTACCCAGAATCCAGCACCACAGACAACTTCTTCAGTCATACGTCTCCCCTGATAATGGGTGTCTCACTAGTAGTGCGGCGATATGGCGATAGATGGGATAATCAGAGGGTGCTTTTCATTCTCTTTGAGATGGGTAGAGGAAAGATGCCCACCGACTTGTAAGAGGTTGTCTTCATCCACCACATGATTGAGCTTTTAGAGTGTGTCAAGTTTTGCATTTGTCTGTCTTCCCTCTTTAAGATTCTTGAATGTCTCTTCGTAAGCATCTTGTTGGACAACTCGTATGATGACTCTTTTGGCTCGTGTGAGTTCTCCGACGCTTGATGTTTCAGTAAAACTTTTCCATCCCTTTTGTCCAATTGTCTTTTGTTTGAAGGATGGGATGATATGAACGAGTCTGACTATGACTCTGCACAATATGGTCCAACTGGAATGTCTCAAAACGTTCAGAGCCTACAGTCAGTATCCTCCAGTGAGATCCGTAAACATTCTCGAGGGATGTCGGGGTATGGCCAAGGACAATGCCTATGAGAATCCAAGAGTCCTGAAATGATGACACAAAGTTTATTCAGCTGGTTTCATCTGGTTATCAGTTGGAAATTCCTCAGGGAGGGGGTGGTGAGCGGCAGATCACATGTTCTCCAGGCGAATTCTGATGAGATGTCCTTCAAGGCCAGCCAAGAGAGCCAAATTCAGATAAACACACATATGTTTTGGAGACAGGCAGAACTTAATGACATCTACCTTGAGTCAATTGTGTTTGAATTCAATTGTGTCGGTTGGGGGCGTGGCTTCGCCTCATCGGGGCACTGGCTGGTCTTCCTGTGTGGCATTTGCGGTGGGGGTGCTGTGTGTGTGTGGGGGGGGGGGGTGCGTAGGTGGCGTGCTGGGGCGTCTCCGGGCCTATGGTGCGGAGCTCTTGATGTGAAAGCCGGCCCTCCTCGGCTGCAGCTCCCTGCTGCTCTGCCCCTTGGGCTGGGGCCGGCCTGTGGTCACTGTCAGGTAGATGGTGCATGCGGTCGGCTGTGTGTGCCTGTTTGTTGCTCAGGTTGGGTTTTTGGTGGTCCCCCCTCTCTTGGATCAATTTGGGCCCCACGTTTGGTGTGGGGCCCACTCCCCCCGGTCGTGCCCCCCTTTGGCGGGGGGCCCCCTTGCCGCCGGTGCATTGGTGGCTCTCGGCGTCTGGGCTGGGTGGTGGGGTGTACATCGGTCCGCCCTGGTTGCTGCCTGGCGGGGCCTGGGTGCCCTGGCTCTGTCGGGGCTCTGCTGGGGGATGGTATGGCCTCGGGGCTTGGGGCT
>NC_056519.1:21750811-21753609 GCF_014905685.2 Nematolebias whitei | reverse complement strand
GGGGGGCATGGGTTGCCGGCCGGACCTGTGGGCTCGTCGCTGCAGCTTCCTGGAGGCTCTGCATTGTGGTTGCTGGGGTCACCCGGTTCTTTCCTCTGCTCCTCTCTGGGGGGTGCGGTTCTCCCTGTTGGGAGACTCCTGGGGCTCCGAGCCTGGGTGCCGCTGTGTGTCTGTGGCTCCGGTCCTCCCTGTGTTGCCATTGTGTCCTGGGGGGGGGCGGGTCTGTGGGCCCCCGCATCCACTATTGGGCATTCTTTTGGAGAAATCTGGTGCTGGCGGGCGTGCTTGCGCGGGTGTTTGGATTCAGGTGCTTTGACAGATGCACGCTAGGTTGGGTAGTGGTGGAAGCTAGATGATTCCTTGTGCCATGTCGAATGTTTCATGGTGATATTGTGGGTGGCATTGTGCTGTGCATGTTGTTTAGTCGTGCTGGTCTCTCGTTTTATCTATTTCTCTTTTATTTATTTATTTATTTTTTCTTGTTTCTTCTCTTTCTTTTAAAAAAAAAAATTGAGCGATGACTTCCTTGATTGTTGATAAAACCAGCCGAATCCAAAAAGCAGGAACCATTTATCATAAATCCAATTAAATATGCGTCCTTAAAATCCACAAATGGCAGCAGAGATAGACACATCATCAAGTCTTCTAAGTCGATGAGATATGCAGCTACGTGCGTGCCAACAGGGCAGTTCGGCTCATCTAAAGCCTGTCTTCTCTTCAAAGAAATGTTATCAATTGTGTTGAGGGACCAACTGATCAAATCAAGTTCATAATTATAGTTCGGAAGATATGCAAGAGAGGCTCAGAAGCAGTTTCACAGACAGACAGAGCCGCAAAGCAAAGAGGAGAGGGAGAGGAAGGGAAACGTGTCCAACCTTGTCAAGAGCAAATGATGAAGTGAACATTCTTTGTTCAGTAGTTTCATCTTGCATCAGCTTCTAGAACAACATGAGTTTAGTGTTGTGGCGTCACTTTTCTTTAGATAAAGTTTTAACTGATGTTTGGGCCCATCTGCATTTCTGGAAGCTTCTTTCAGCTTAAATTCCTACCTATCTGGACTCTGCCCCAACACTGATTACACATTTTGTCTGGGTCGACAGATAAAGAAAGCGTGTTGGTGGTTTCCAGCTTGGTTTTTGATAAATCCAGAAACTGCTGGAATTTCCAGCCCAACATTATCTAGTTGTTTACGGAACTGTGTCTTGATGCATTCCTCCCTCACTGGTGTTAAAAAACAACTTCCTTAACGTGGTAACTCTCTCAGACTTTATAAAGACAAGATCTCAAAGGAAATTCAATGTTCTCTAGACCTGTGGATAAGAGGCTTAGATGGTTAACACTTTGCAGCATTAAAATCGTGCCTGTCCTCTTCCTGTGTGAGTTTTTC
Source organism: Nematolebias whitei (assembly GCF_014905685.2). Lineage (NCBI taxonomy): Eukaryota > Metazoa > Chordata > Actinopteri > Cyprinodontiformes > Rivulidae > Nematolebias > Nematolebias whitei. The sequence continues at coordinate 21,752,222 of NC_056519.1, read as the reverse complement.
TCAAGTTTCTAACCACACTGTAAAAATATACCGGATAGGTTAGGTCTATTTTTAACTAACTTTACCTACTATATATAGGGGTTTGACATTACAAGAACCAAAGCGAACAAGAACAGGACCTTTTTCTCTTTCATGGCCTAAAGAGTATAATGAATAATAATAATTTACGCACACTTAAAAACCTACATAGGACATTACATTTGTGTAGCATAGCAAGGACATATTTGTAACAAACAGTAACTAATCCAGGTGGACTTAAATCCAACCATCTGTAACAATGATATTCTATTAAACAGAAGCTAGTTTCTCAATGAATTATACAAAAGTTAAAATAAAACTTTCCTCATCATGCATGTGGCAATATTTCGTATTTTTTAAAGGTATCATGGAGAGCACTTCCTTAACCCATGTTTAAATGGGGGTGAGGGTCTTCATTTCCTTTATTTATACAGGTTAGTCCCACTGAGACACTAATGGCTCATTTGCAAGCGAGGTTGACTCTGCATAAAAATGAACCTTCTTGCCCTCTGGGTAAAAAGACTTCAGGCGACAAATTGGTGACAAATGAGAGTTATTCCAAAACATGACAGGATCTAGATCTAAATTAACCCTGTGTATGTAAGAAATTACTTCAAACATTTTGTTCCAGAAGCTCTGAAGCGCTCTACATGACCAAAACATGTGGCTACTGTAAGTGGATTGTGGGAGCATTCAAAACGTCTGGAGATATTGTAGTCAGTTTCACAAAGTTTAAACTGACCGAGACTGTGTTTTATGTAGAAAGATGAGGTGCATACAAGTCTCATATTATGCCTTGTTTTATGTGAGATTGAAGCCCCTAGGACTTTGTCCCATGCCAGCCTGGTTCTGTCCCATGATGGAAGGTTGATGCCTTTGTATCAATTGATAAATCTTGGATATCCATCTCTTACCATAATGTCCAATTCCACTATTACATTCAGTGCATTCTTAGGCTGTAGATACCATACCATACCACTTTATTTATAGAGCACTTAAAACAGTGACAAGGCCAACCAAAGTGCTGTACAGACAAAACAACAGGTAACACACAAAGCAATATACATAATGAGGTAAATCAGAATATAGACATAAAAACAGATACAGATAATAACAAACCAGTGTGGAGCATACAGGATCAAAACACAGATCATCTGGTGTTGAAAGCCACTGAATAGTAGTAAGTTTTTAAACGGGACTTGAAAACCGAGAGGGAGGGGGCTTGTCTGACAAGCAGAGGTAACTCGTTCCAAAGTCTTGGTCCTGCTACAGAGAAGGCCCTGTCACCTCTGCGCTTAAGACGAGTTCCTGGAACTGTGAGGAGCAACTGGTCCGCTGACCTCAGGGAACGTGGTGGGACATACGGTTGTAGCAGATCAGAGAGATGGGGGGG
>NC_056519.1:21746362-21750711 GCF_014905685.2 Nematolebias whitei | reverse complement strand
TACATCAATATTTTGAACTGGATTCGAAAGTGAACCGGTAACCAGTGCAGGGAGGCCAAAACTGGTGTAATGTGCTCTCTTTTGCCTGTACTGGTTAAAAATCAGGCTGCTGCATTCTGGACCAGTTGTGCTATAGAGGTCTGACTGATACCAAACAGGAGTGAATTGCAGTAGTCAAGCCTAGATGTAATGAATGCATGTATTATTCAAAAAGCGTTCAATACAAAAACAACTGGACTTTATTTGTAACAGAAGACGTTTCGCTCCTCATCCGAGGAGCTTTCTCAATTCAAAGAGCAGAGAGTGAGAGATTCAGGTTATAAGGCTGAGTGAGATAAGACACACACACATATGTAGATTGGCAATTCACACCTAAACAACCTTAACAGTAAGAGTCTTTTGTTCCTCTAATTCACAGACGAGGCCCCTCTGTTTCCATCAGGTGTGAAAACTGGCATGGAATCTGTTTTAAAAAGTTGCATTATAGGTTTTTGAAAGTGGAAATCTGAGGCCTCCTCCTCTGTTAATAGACGGCTTTTCTCTTTTTACATAAATTGTTTCCTTCACCCCCCTCTCAAACCATCTGTGTTCTCGGTCCAAAATGTGCACATTTTGGTCCTCAAAAGAGTGTCCCGTATCTGTGAGGTGGAGGTGAACAGCTGAGTCTTGTCCTGTGGAGCTGGCTCTCCTGTGTTGAGCCATGCATCTATGAAGAGGCTGTTTAGTTTCTCCAATGTAGAGGTCTGGAAAGTCCTCGCTGCACTCTGGACCGCATACACTACACCACGGTACATGCAGACTACTATTCAGTAGCTTTCATCACCAGATGATCTGTGTTTTGATCCTGTATGCTCTACACTGGTTAGTCGTCATTATCTGCATCGGTTCTTGTCTATATTCTGATTTACCTCATTTTGTATTTTACTTTGTGTGTTACCTGTTTTGTCTGTACAGCACTTTGGTTGGCCTTGTTGCAGTTTTAAGTGCTTTATAAATAAAGTGGTATGGTATGGTAACTAAGTGTGCAAACACTGACGCTGCACCTCCTTTAAATGAAACCCATTTGATATTAAGTACTCTACGTGTTGAGTAGGAAGATGTGACGGAGTATCTTGGTGGTGGTTACGTCCCCAGGTCTAGGGTATCAGGGGGTGTAACATAAAATGTGTCTAGAGAGAGAGAGAAAAAAAAAAAAAAAGGAGTCGATTGATTTTTTAAGAGGGTTTATTACAAAAAAAAATAAAAATAAAATATGTTCCACAGACAAATACACTTTGACCAAACAAAAATATACTAAAGTGGGTCAAATGCTGCTGCAACAATTAAATAAAAAACCAAACAAGTCAGTCAGTCTAGTCCAGACTCAAAACAACCCAAACTAAACAACATTAAAAGGTTCACCAAAAACTTTCCAAGTACAAGTGGAATCACCCAGTCAAACTCAGAACCATGCTGCTAAGCTGAGCAGAAAGGGATCAGGAGTACACAATACTCTAAAGTTGTCCAAACAGTCCTCAAAAGGATACAAAAAAGTGGGGGGTCAGCTGCACAAAAACCTCTGCCTAAAGCTGCCCCATTGAAGGAATGATTCCAGGAGCCTTTAATAGGGTGCAGGTGGACCTCATCATCATCTGATTGGTGTGGCAATCTCCTGCTGGTCCAATGGTGTTGCTGTTCTGCAGCTTCCTGGCAGCCAATCAGCTGAGTGAGCTGCCACACCTGAATCTGCATAAACAAAAAGAGAGACTACACAGACTCTAGAGGCCAGGGGCCGTAACACTCTCCCCCTTAAGTTACAATACCAGGTTTTGTGAATACCTTGCACCAAACAAATGAAAGAAATATGAGCCATACCCACATCCTGGAGAGGTCACCGGCGAGAACATTCTGAGTTCCTTTCTACTGTTTAATGTTCAGATTGTAATCTTGCAAAAATAACACCCACCGCATAAGTCTCCGGTTGTGGTTGGAAACATTTTAAAGAGATGAACGATGTAACCATTTTTAATAGACGCTCGACACAGATTAAGGTTTGGACCTGAAGCTGCGAGTGGCTCAAGTTTCACAAAGTGATTCCAGTTCAGAGAAAAGGGACGAGCAGCCGCACAAGTAGCATCAAAAGGCATAGCAGAAATGGAGGTGGCACCTGGTGTCTCAGCAGAGGCAGGAGGTGCTAGAGTCTGGGCCTCCAGCTAAAGTCTACACAGCTTTATCTGCCTTGATTTCCAGCCTCCTGACTTCAAGCTCCAACTGAGCCTTTCTTTCCTGGGACTTTTCCTCAGCCTCCATTTGGAGACGCGCCAACCGCACCTTCACACGAGCTCCATCTCAACTTATCCACTACTATAGCCTTTAGGTCATGTTTAAGGACCTGCAGCTTAAAGTGGTCCACAATTTGCAGCAGTTCTTCTTCTTCTTCTTCTTCTTCTTCTTGATGAGTTTAATGGCGGTTGGCAAAAAACTGTAGGTGTGCATTACCGCCACCACTGGTATGGAGTGTGGTTCATCATGGGCTAATTCTATGTGTATGTGTGAGTAAACTATATATATCTCAAATTCTATTAATCAACTTTGTTTTCTTAAAATATCTAATTATAATTTGTATATGTTTGCTCTCCAAGTTGTGTTGTAGTGCATCTATTATATTAAGTTTTTCTTTTATCTTTTCAAACTGTCTCTTCATAAACCTTCGTTCTGCTGCATATTTCTGACATTCCAGTATCACATGTTGTATAGTTTCATCTTGTCCACAGTGCTCACATTTTCCTGTATTGTGTTTCTTTATTTGAAATAATGAATAATTCAGTCCCGTATGTCCAAATCTCAATCTTGTTATTAATCTTTCTTCCTTTCTGCTCCTTCTTCCAGTTCTTGTTTCTCCTACTGTCTTTTTGATCCTATAAAACCATCTTCCTTTTTTTTCTTCATCTCATCTTTTCTGCCATTCTTTCTTCAGTTTTTGTTTGATGATACTTTTTAATTTGCAGCAGTTCACGCTTGCGGTAGCTATTAAGCTCAATAGATGGGGTAGCTAAAAAGTGCTCCAGAGTGAATGTAACTGACATTGCACTTAAAATACCAGTGAAAATTATTTAATTAATTTGTTTCTCTTGACAGGGATCCTTTAACTACCCCGGATGAGCCCCCACTTGTTACGTCCCCAGGTCTAGGGTATCAGGGGGTGTAACATAAAATGTGTCTAGAAGAAATAAAAAAATGGAGTTGATTGATTTTTAAAAAGAAGGTTTATTAAAACAACAAAAAAAAATGTTCCACAGACAAATACTCTTTGACCCAACAAAAATATACTAAAGTGGGTCAAATGCTGCTGCAACAATTAAATAAAAACCAAACAAGTCAGTCTAGTCCAGACTCAAAACAACATTAAAGGTTCACCAAAAACTTTCCAAGTACAAGTGGAATCACCAGTCAAACTCAGAACCATGCTGCTAAGCTGAGCAGAAAGGGATCAGGAGTACACAATACTCTTAAGTTGCCCAAACAGTCCTCAAAAGGTTACAACAACCAAAATGGGCAGTCCTCAAAAGGTTACAACAACCAAAATGGGCAGTCCTCAAAAGGTTACAACAACCAAAATGGGAGTCAGCTGTACAAAACTTCTGTCTAATACTGTCCCCAAAACAATCCTAAAAAGGATACAACAAAGTGGGGGTCAGCTGCACAAAAACCTCTGCCTAAAGCTGCTCCCTTGAATGGATGATTCCAGGAGCCTTTAATAGGGTGCGGTGGACCTCACCATCATCTGATTGGTGTGGCAATCTCCTGCTGGTCCAATGGTGTTGCTGCTCTGCAGCCTCCAGGCAGCCAATCAGCTGAGTGTGCTGCCACACCTGAATCTGCATAAACAAAAAGAGAGACTACACAGACTCTAGAGGACAGGGGCCTAACAGTGGTACAGATGTGATTAAGTTTCCATCCAGTCATGAGCATGCCACATTAAATGTCTCTTTGTGCCATAGGAAGTTGCACCTCAACCACAAGCCTTTTAGGCAACCAACAAGCTTCTGACAATATTGCTTCATCTGATCACTCTTCTAAGTAAAAATAGAATTTAAAATGAGTTTTCTGGCACAAACACAACTTTTAATCACAGTCAAAAAAATTTATAAGTTTGAGGTTGGTGCTTACCCAACAAGAACTATGATTGCAACCACAGCTCTCCTTGGGCTAACAATATTTGGTTTGCCAAAAACTTTGAAGCTGACTCATGATGCACGAGGTCCACAGAGGTGATCGGGTCTTTAGTTGTCCTGAGGTCCTCGCTGGTCCACAGAGGTGATCCAGGTCTTTAGTTGTCCTGAGGTCCAGGCTGGTCCCCAGAGGTGATC
>NC_056519.1:21700116-21746352 GCF_014905685.2 Nematolebias whitei | reverse complement strand
CTGAGGTCCAGGCTGGTCCCCAGAGGTGATCGGGTCTTTAGTTGTCCAGGCTGGTCCACAGAGGTGATCAGGTCTTTAGTTGTCCTGAAGTCCAGGCTGGTCCACAGAGGTGATCGGGTCTTTAGTTGTCCTGAAGTCCAGGCTGGTCCACAGAGGTGATAAGGTCTTTTCAATTGTAGGTCCTAAACTGTGGAATTAGCTGCCTCTTCTGATCACACACGTTTCAATTCCTGATGTTTTTAAGGCCTCATCAAAAACACATCTGTACTCTGGCTTTTAATCCAGCATGAGAGGACATTTGTTTAGCTCCATTTAAGTTTTATTTTGTATTTTACTTTTTTTTACACTATTGCTGTATAACCAGTCTTTGTGGACAGCACTTTGGCCAGCAGTTGTTTTTCAAATGTGCTATAGAAATAAATATATCAATGGAGGGGGGGAGGGGGTGTGTGTGTGTGTTAAATAATTGTTTTTTTTTATTGTTAGAAAAACTGCACTTCTGCTATCCAGCCATAAAAAAGTATCAATTTTATTAATGGATACCAATATAAGGATGATAGAACAGCAATAATAGAAAAGTGAATCATCACCTCATATCCTGGATATAGGACCTTCCAAACAGACCTTATCCCCCCCCCCCCCACAGAACAGATGGTGTCATGAGTTGTGAATCATTATTTTGTGACATTGCTTCCTGAATTACTCCCCGTTGTGCCAGAGGTCGTCATCGTTTATGTGGAACCAATAAAAGTGACCAGGTATGTGGTGACTTCTCCTAACAGGATCGTTCTGGTTGAAATGTTGCCGACACTTTTTACAGTCACGGCAAAAAGAAAGTCCACTTTTCCAAATCGAGGTTTTTACATTCCAAGACATTAAAGAGACCTAGTCTTTACCAGGTTTTAAAATATGTGAACTCTACTTCAAATAATGCATAGCAGACCATTACACAAAAAATTAAGTCAAAGTGGGAAACGGTGTGGAAAAACAAAGTCTGACCAGTTTGTAGAAGCACCAACAACTTGAAATAGTTGTTTTATCCACTTAGGCCCACTCTTTTTTTTACAAAGTTGCTTCAGCTCATTGGAGTATGCAGGTTTGGGACATCAAGCTGCATGAGGAGCTGGGTGAGGCTGCAACGTGCAGCTGTCGCGCCAAGTCCTCCGAGTCTGTGAGCATGGCTGAACTGGTAAGAGTATAAGAACAAGCTTCACACACGGCTCGGGGCAGATTCTCATGACTGGTCTTCATGCGTGTACTCCCTGCACATCTACGTGACCTGTCCTGAACATATGACCTTGCAAGTAAAATACTGGTTAAAAATTTTGTCCTGTTGTTGAGTGTGGCTCCTTTTGAGTAAGATACGAGAATTTTTCTCCAACATTATTCATCTGGTAAAGTAAACAGCCACTGGCCAAATGAATGGTCTAACATCAAAGAACATCTCCAGGCCAGCAGTCCCTGTCAGGGGTGAAGATGTTCACATCCATGTCCTTCATGTCTCTGTGTGAGTGCGGCTACAGCGTGCGCTCTCAGGACATTATTACCTGCAGTGTTCCCTCAGTGCGGACTGAAAGGACCTTCTCCTACTCCGCTCCTGTTTCCTGGAATATCCTACAAAAAGATCTGAAGCTCTCGACCTTGACCTCTCTAAGTGGCTTTAAGAATCTGTTGGACTCCTGGCAAAACCAACGCAGACATGTTCCTGTTTTTAGTTTTCTACATTCGCCTTATGATCTAACTATTTTTGCCATCTTATTTAAAATTGTTTAAAAAAAAATTTCTGTATGCCTCTTTTATGATTGTCCATTGTCGTCATCATTCTTTGTTGAAATCAGGTCTCTCTTGTAAATGAGTCCTCGAGGCTCAATGGGATTAACCTGTCTAAATAAAGGTTGAATTAATGGTTTGAGAGAGGAGTGAAGGAGGCCATCTTTGTGGAGAACTTGTCCATCATTAAACAGGGGCGGAGGCCTCCGTGTTCAACTGTCTCCCTCTTACAATGCTGTTATTTCTAGTATCATTCAGCCCCCTGTGAATAGCAAGCAGCCATCAGGGCACCAACGATCGTTCGTTAGGCTGATGGTCCTCCTTTATCATGTGAACAGCTAGTTCTGGATGTCACCAGAAAACTGGTTGATCCACTATGAGAAGGTGCTTTTTATAAGACTGAGTTTGTTGCAGCTCCTCAGACCGAAGAAGTCTTTTGGATAAAAGACGAAACGTTTCAAGAAGAATCCGTCCAGAGGACCTGCCTCAATCTTGTTAGATTTATTTACCTGGATTATCGAGCATGCATCAGGATATGTGAAAAAGATTTTTTTTTTTTTTAGAAAGATGGTTCTAAACATTGAGAAAATGTACAGAAATTATATTTTTCAGGTATGAGTCATACAAGAAGGTTAAAAAAACCAAACAAAAATATATTTAAAAAGATCCTCATCTCTAACAAAACTAGTACAAACAACTCTGTGTGTTCTCTGGTTCTGTGTTTTAGGCGACTCAGCATTTATACAAGTCCTTCGCATCCTGTCAGCTTTTTGAAGTTAACGCCACAGTAGTTTTTATTCCAGAACCTTTTTTTTCCCCCGTTAGAAAAAAAGTGCCATGAAAAACGGGTGGTGGATGGGCGGCCTGAGATGCTGTGGGATTTCAGCCATTGAGAAGACGTCGTCCGTCATGAGGAAGGCCACGTGCCCGCTGCGCGTCCACACACACCTCTCACACAGCGGACCGCTGTGAGTCTCACAATCGGACTGGACAAAAACAAAAACAAGGACACTCATATTTTTAGAAGCCTTAGTGTAATTTCATTATATAGCAAAAGGACTAGATGTGGTCTTACACATTGCTTGCTTTGTCTGGACATGATGAAAGCCGAGCCCGGTGTGACGCAGTTGGGACAGTTTGGGATGGAGCATGGAAGAGGATCACCGCCCGCCTCCAAGGAAACGGGCATCTGAGACTTGAGGAAGTATTCCTGCAAAAACAGGAACGTGAATAAGAAGAGACAATTTAGTTTTACTGGTTACTAACAAACAAGTGGCACAGCAATGTCCACCATCAATGAGGGATTTGAACAGTGAATGTTTGTAGTTTTTCCAGATGAGAGTTTTTCTGGACTGGAATTGAGGAGCAACTTTATCATGTGCAGAGGAGGAGCCAAGGGGTGGCAAAAGGTGGCCATGGCCACCAGAGATTAAACTTAGGCCACCCCAACCATTTGAGGAAACTAAACTTTTAAGCAAAAACAAAAACTAGAACGCAAAATGGGAAGTCAGTACTTCACTTAGTAGGGCTGGGCCATATATCGTTCACGATAATACCGATAAAAAAAACTTGCCCGGGAAAATAAATTATATCATGATATGCTAATTTCATGATGCAAGTACGTCAGTGTTTCCCCTACCATTATACAAGCAGGGCGCCCCGCCCCGTTAACAGAACCGAGCGCACCAAACTACCGAACCAAACTGCGCACCCCCACCTGTCGGTACTGGCGTAACGCTAATTATCTGCGCGCAATACTAGCTAGCTATAAAGCTAAAAACAAACAACGTGCAGCTCAGCTGTGTCTTGAGTTGCACAGTCGGTCCATGGAGCAAGAACAGAGTCAGGTGATGAAAGACAGCATCAGAGAAATGGATCATTCATGCAGGAACTGAGGAAACTGAAACACCACGAGCTTCAGGGTCAGCTGGACTCCGTCAGGTTCTGGAAGTTATAGCTCATTTAAAGGCAACATATATTTTATTGTATGTTACATTTATGCTCAACAGATCTTAAGCTTCATTTTATTCAGTTATTTTGGGAAACTGCACCTGCACTTTAGTTTTTGTGATGGATTTTGTTAAATTACATTTTGTGCAGACTTTTTCAATCTAAATAACATATAATTCTTCTTTTTATACTTTGAGACTGAATACTTTACTAAATAAAGTAATTTCAGTAAAATTAACCCTTGTTGGGTTTTTTTTGTTTTTATATAACACTGCAAAGCAACATGTTAACTTTGTCAAATGAATAACTATGATAAAAAAAATAATTTTTTTTTTGCTATATCTTGAAATTTATTATCGCCAGAATGCTCTGAAATATCACAATATTATATTTGAGCCATATCGCCCACCCCTAGCTGCTACAGTCAACGGATCATAGAAAAACACAAAATGCCTCTAACTCACTCAGCTTTACAAACAGAGCTAAACATGTGACGTGGTGGGAACAATCATTCATAAACACACATTCAGAGTTAAGCTTATTTTAAAATTTTGACCAAAGCGACTTCTTCTTTATCATTTCTCAATATAAGACGATCTTATTCTAAAACTTTAGGTGAAAGGCATCTCGATGTAAACACTTTTGCCGTTTTAATCCCATTGCTCTGCAGCTACTGCTTTAGAAGAAGAGCTGTTTCCAGATTCCAGCTGTGTTCAGTATGCGTCCTTGCCGCAGCGGTTCACCGACTCCCTCCATCTGAGGCCGTCTGTTCGCCAGAAAGCAGCCGACTCAAACAGAACATTTCCACAGAACCCCTTCTTTGGACTCAAGTTGGGTGCAGACAGAACAAGTGCTGTTAAATGGAGACCTCGCAGCTGAGCGGAGTACCACCCAAGATGTCACAGTTGATATCTGCTCCAGCTTCATGTGCAGATTTTATTACTAACAGAAACATTTAAATTAAACAATCTGCAGTAAGTAGGAATTAAACTGTTCACAGAACAAGGCAAGATTTGCTCTCGTTTGATGGTAAATAAGAGGGTTTTGTAACTATAAACATATAAAGATGGTTGTCAGATTTGACATTTCAGAATAAATAATTATGTGCTTTAGTTTTTCAGCCATTCTGTTGTAGATAAGCCGTTTCCTGTTTCAGCTGCGAGACAGATGGCCTCACATTCTCTCTCTGGTCTACACTTTAGTACTGACTCAGGCTCCAACACATCTGCCTTTTTCACTGTTGGTATGAAGAGTTTGGCCGATGCTATAGTTTAGTTTGTGCTCTCGGCAGAGGCTTGCAGACAGTGAGAAGTGATATCGATTATCAAAATGATAAACTGCTTATTTAAGCAATAATAAAAAGCAAACTGTATTTGTTACACTCATTAGATACAACCTAACTTTCTTTAACCGCACTAAATTTTGTGTTTGTCAAGTCAAGTCATATTTATTTATAGAGCACAATTTAAAACAGATAGACTGTTATCAAAGTGCTTAACACTAATGGTAACGCTAAGAAATAAAAAGCAGTAAGAATATACCTTAAAAAATTAAAACAATAGCATTAAAATGAAGACATGGAACAAGATATGCTAAATCTTGTTTGTGCTTTTAACAAGGCAAGATATTGTTTTAACTGTGTTGTGTTTGTAAAAACTGAGTTCACTCGTATTTAAACTCTAATATTGGACCTTAATGTAATTTTTTTTTTAATTTTTACTGTTAGATAAAACGATTGTAACGTTTTGTTTTAATCTCTGGCCTGAATAGGCCTGTCACGATAACAAATTTTGCTGGACGTTTAGTTGTCTCCGAGATTATTGCGATAAACGATAATATTGTTTGTAATTTGACAATAATTTGTAATTATTGTCAAATTTAAGGAGGAATGTTTGTTAATTTGTTTTGCATGTACAATAGTACCTTTTTTCAACCACTGGATGGCAATATAAGACTGAACTGAAGGATGGATAGTGAGGGAGCGAGCAGCGTCTCTAAGAAAAACGAGAGGGAGGCCCCTTGACGTGACATGGGCTGTCTCTCGTCGGTTCTAAAAATGGCGGATGCTCGGTGTGGTTTGAGCGCTTTAGTGTAGCATTTTCACACAAAGCTTTTAATAAACAATCAGTAAACAAGTTCTCAGCTTCTTTTTGCAGAGAAAAACAACTTTTTAGACGAAGGCACGGGTTTCAACCGTGAATTTTGGAGCTTGGACAAGACAGAGGTTTTTTTCACCGAGGTCGGCCTGTTAGCTTAGCTCGTAGCTTAGCTTCTCAGCTAAGCTGCTTTTAGTTTTAACGATCCAAAAACGTGATTTTGGACAATTAAAAAAGATTTTAAAGAGAAAGGGAGGGGTCAGGGAAGAGCATCGGAGTTGAGCCTTTTGTCATCCAGTGTCTTCGGAAAGAGAGAGACACGAAGAAACGATAAAGCCGGTAAATGAAAATGAGGTAGATAATTATAATTTATCATGTGATTAATTGATTAATTGATTTATTGTTTATCGTGACAGGCCTAGGCCTGAATAAATCACCTTCGAACCCTGCTGATAAAAGTCCTGCAACACATGGGCGTTTTTAGGATATTTAGGGGGCACAGCCCAAAAATCCTTAGATTGTTATTAATATCCAACAATTTTCAGTCAGGTCATCTGGACAGTTTCTTTTTTTTTTTTTTTTTGGTGCTGAAACTTTTCACCTTCTGTCCAGATGGACCTGAGTGAACATTGTTGGATTGTATACCTGGATTATTGAGCATGGACTTTGTTGATTGTTATTAATATTTAATAAATAAACAGAATAGTAATAAAAAAAAAGTTTAGTTGTTGACAAACATGGTGCTGTGCATTATGGGTAAATATGTCCTATTCAAAGGTCATTGTTTCAGAAATCTTCATTCAGAGGCAACTACAACCCTAAATCAAACTGCCATGATTTTTCAAAGAGAAGAAACTGTGTTTTTTTTCTACACTTCCAGTTCGGATATAAACAATTTGAAAACCTGGTACAGACCAAGTGGTGATTATTACGCCCTGAAACATAAAACCTAAGAGTTACAAGCAGTACGCCATGTCTTCCATCGCTGAGGGATTTGAATAGTGAATGTTTGTAGTTTTGGAGATGAGTGTTTTTCTGGACTTGAACAGGGAATGAAGTAAACCTTAATGTTTGTGCTGTAAAATGTTCAAGTGTGTAGGAGTTACAAAACTACCTGCCACACACAGGTAGATTATTTTTGCTTGTCCGAGTGAAGAGCGACGACTCCTGGTGAGTGGAGAGCAATTTATCTATGACCACCAACAGCAGAGCCAGGGGGTGGCTAATAGTGGCCATGCCCACCATAGATTAATCTTGGGCCACCCCAGTCACTTAAGGAAACTATAGTTTTAAACAATATAAAACTAGAAAGCATAGTTACCATCAAATGACTGCGGTGGCTGGTTTACACAACTACAGGTGCATCTCTACAGGTTCATGCTTACAACATGGACAGATGGACAGCATTTCCAATTCCCCCCGTTAGCTCTGCAACGAGGGACAAAAAGGGGGCAGACTAGACGCCCTCCCCCCAACCAAGACTGAATCTGATGAAGAAACAGCTGGAGCTTTTCAGTTTTGTTCAAAACGCAACACTTTTGTTTATTTGCACCAGATGTTATGTAGTTTCTGCAGCTGTATTTTATCTAGGCTCTGTCCAAAAGCAGTTTACAAAAAACGTTTCTGTTCTGTAGCCTCACAAACTCTGAGGTTGATGATCCTGATGAGCTCAAACATTTGTCTTTCTTTCAGGGAAGTAAATACGATTTTAACAAGTGATAATGCATCATTCCTATCCTGCAGCAACGGTTTTTACTTCTCCACACTGAAAGCCAAATTAATGCATTACTTGTGGACACATAAATAAAAGACAAGTTTTAAACCCTCTGACATTAGATTACTTTTGTCCTCTCAGATCCTTTACACAACTGCGTTTATTCAAAGAGCTGGGAATCTTGGCTGAACTCTCTTTTAATTATAGTTCTTCACTTCATGATCTGATGCATCAACAGCTTTTAAAATACCTCATTTTACAACAAATAAGGTTAAATGTCATCTGGACCAGCTTCTTTAAATGATAAATGTTTCGTCCCCCATCCAGAGGACTTCCTCAGTCTACGGCCTGCCAACCAGATCTGTCCCATAGGCAGTCTTCACTGCTGTGTTTCAAACCAACCTCCTGTTGGAATCTCAAAAGTAGGTCTTTAACATGTGCAAAACACACCCATCCGAAACAATCTATCATCATGAAACAGCAGTCCATCACTAGATGGAGTGCCCTGTATACTTCTAATCACCTCAGCTCCAAGGTCAAGATCATAAATCAAGGTCAAAGGTTAACATGGTATTTGCTCGTCCGGGTCGTTGCTATAGATTGGTGTTGCTGCTCACTCGCCCTTGAGCAAGACGGACGCCCTTTCTTCCCTCTCCTGCCTTCCTACATCTTCCGAATCATAATTTACTGTTATGGATTTGGCCAGCTGGACTTTCAACGCAATTGATAAATATTTTTTTCAACCGAGCGACAGGGCGCTGGAGAACCCTCATGCCTCGGACAGACGCACGAGGTTGGGTACGTCATGGATTCCTGGGGGGAGTGGAAAATGTTGTGCCTGTCCGTGTTGTCTCTGGAGATGTGGATTTATACATTAGTGGATTATGATAGCAGGGTTTCCTCTTTTTGGCACTTGTACTTGAACTTGTACAGTTCAAACAAGAACTAGGTGTTATACCTTAGCCACCGAGAGGATTCGGTAGATGGTTTTCGAAGCAACCAGGGAGGTTCTGGCCCGAGTCACCGCCACGTACAGCAGGTTCCATTCGTCATCTGCAATTTTAGCTTTCCAGGAAAAACACAGAAAAACAGAAGATCAGTCGTGAGCTCCAGAAAGCTTGATGATGCTTGATAAATGAAGGGAAATGATGAAAACACACAAAATGAGAACTCCTGAATAAAGCGGAGGTTGTGTCCGGATGCGGGCACGCTGGCAAAGTCATCGTTAATGATCACGGTGTCAAACTCCAGACCTTTAGCCTTGTGGACGGTCCCAACTATGAAGTCTGGAAAGAAAAAAGGGCACAAATATAAAACTTATATAAAGCTTACACTTAAAACGACTTCATGTTTCAGTAGAACTAAAACGTAAGCACCCTGTACTTCTAACTCCCACGAGCAGATCAGCGAGGTCATCAGCCTACTTCCCTTTTCCACAACATCGCCTTTCATTGTCTGATCACATGATAGCAGATTTATTTTCAAAAACTTCTTTCAGTTCTTTGATTTTTAACTTTCATTTATTTCTGTTGTTTGGGACATGACAGATGTAGGAGTGTTTGAAGATAAAGTCTCAAATGTTCCGTTGGATGTCGTGTGTTCGGACACGTACCTGCATTGTGGAAGTTGCTTTCAGAGCAACCGTTCAGCCGTGTCACCAGTTCAGGGATGCGGTTTTGGTATTTCATCACAGTGTGTACTTTCCCCTCCAGCTCCTTGTCTTCAGTTTGTTCCACGTATTTCCTAAAGGCCATGAAAGCATCGTCTTCTTTCTTCAAAAAAGACCGAATCAGGGGGTCTTTGATGGCTGCTGGGCAGAGCAGATACAATTTAACACTGATGGCAAACATTTGAACCCCCGCCCATCCTGAGCCTGGTTCAGGTTTCCTCCCGTTAAAAGGGTGTCATTCCTTCCCACTGTTACCAGCATGCTGCTCAGGATGGGAGACTGCATCAAAGTGAAGATTCAATGCTATACGTGTCATTGTGTGACTGTTTATGAAGCATCCACTCTGTTGTGATACATCTTTCTTCTGTACGTTTTTTTGGTATGATTCTTTTTTCAGTTTTCATCCATTTCAACAAATATCAAAACGTTCAGCTTTTTCAGGACAATCCTGCTATGACTTTTGGTATTGGTGCAACTTTAGCTTTTTGAAATATTTAGCCATTTCTGCCACTTTTTTTTTCTCATAGAAAATAAGTTGAGCTCATTTTACATCCTTCAGATCGGTTTATAACCTTTTACTTTTCCTTTCACATTTTGTTCTGCTTCAGCTTCTTTCAGCTTCCTTTTGCAAATTTAAACTTTTTTCCAGCAAATTTTAGCTGTTTTGGGTTCCTTTCAGATTCTTCTGCTAACAAACATTTTTGAGCTTCTTCTAACTTCTTTCTGCTAATTTCAGCTTGTTTGCTCCTTTGGGCTTATTTCTGCAAGTTTAAGCTTTATCTACAATTTCAGCTACTATATAGCTGTTTTTGTGCTAATTTTAACATTTTCAGCTAATTCCATGTTTTTTGCACTCATTTTCACTTTTTCAGCTTAATTCAACAAAAATATACTCTCAACTTTTTTCTTGTAATTAAGCTTCTTTCTGACTTTTTTTTTTAGCTACTTTTAGCTGTTCTTTGCTCATTTTTGCTTCTTTCAATCTAACTGGGCAACCTTGTGTGCTTTCTGCTGTCTTATGCTAATTTAAGCTTGTTCTACCTTTTCAGCTTTTTTTTTTTTTTTTTTTTTTTTTTTTTTAGAAATTTTTAGTTAATTTCAGCTGTTTTCAGATTAATTCAAGTTTAACTCTGTCATTTCTACTACTTTCAGCCTAATAAACTTTGTTCTGTTATGCTCCTGTCACCTTTTTGCAGCTAGTTTAAGCTATTTCAGCTACTATTTAGCTCTTATGCAAATTAGCTTTTTCAGCTAATCCCACATTTTTTAGCTCATTTCAGCTCTTTCCACTTCTTTCTCGTAGGTTAAGCTTCTTTCTTCCTTTTCAACTACGTTTTAGATGTTTCTTTGCTAATTTTAGCATTTTTTAGCTGATTTCCTCATTTTTGTGCTCATTTCTACTTATTTAAACCTAATTCAGCAAACGTGTACTTTCTGCTTTCTTCTACTACTTTAGACTTGTTATTCCATTTCAGCTACATCTCAGCATATTCTTTAGCTCATTTCAGCTGTTTTACAGCAGGTTCTTCAGTAATAAGCATTCACACTGCATTTTCGCAGGAAATGCAATTCCTCTAGTTTATATTAAACTGACAGTAATTAGACTATATAAAGAGAATACTGAATATTGATCAGTTTTTAACAGAATTTAGACTAGTTTTGTTTGCTGACCAGTGCCCTGGATGACTTTAGTTGTGAGTTAAAAACATATTAGCAGATGGTCTTATCAGTGTTTCTGCTCCACTTGAACAGGAGGAACCATCAATGTGTTAAAACCACATTCAAGTCTGACAGGTTTAGCTCTCTGGCTTCCCCTATAGTTGAGACATGATAGCACCATAGTAACTACAACACACTGAGCACTCGTTTCTATGATTTTCTTCTCTAAGACAAACAAACATGTTTTATTTTGTTTTGCTCTATAAAAAGGAATACAGGTACTTTTCATTAATTCACTTTGAAAAACAAATACAGGTTTGTTGAAAGATGAACTGTCTCAATCAGTTGAGACTTTGATCTTTTAAAATAGACATGTGATCATCAGACAAACTTGATGGTTTTTATCTGTAGACAGAATCTGTTTAACCGTGCTGTGAACAAATCTTACATTTAAATGTGCCTTTTTGTTCTGCTGAAGTCTTCAGGTTGTAGATGTCCATGATCTTGTCGAGGCCAATGTTTCGGACATCCTGCAGGAAAACTTACAGTTACAATCACTTGTAGTGAACTCGGCCTCCGACCAAAACCTGCCTCTGAAGACCTTCATGGGACAGGAACTGTTATTTCATTGATTTGAATCCAGAAATACAAATTAGCTCATCCAGAGACTTTCTAATTGTATCCTGAAGTAATCAATTGAAAGAACACTCTTCATTTTATATTATCATTACTATTTTACAATATCTTGATAATCAAAAGTGTGTTTAGTTCATATCATTTCTAAATGTTGAACCACTCATTTTAAATCAACTGTGAAACAGTATTAATGATTTTTTAATCCTCATTTAAATTAGAAATCAAGTTAAATGTCTATTTAAAAGTAATTATGCATTTTGATTTTCTGTCTGAATGAGAAGTAGTGATGTCGGTCGAAAGTCAGAGACAGTCAGAAAGAAGTTTTTAGAACAGGCTGTATTGTTTTTAAACCTAGCAGACAGTAAATAAGAAACACTGGCACCTGCTTGCTCTCACTTCTTCAAAACATTTCTCCTGGCTGTACTAAAAGTTCCTAAAACATTCCTGCACTTCCTTGACTTGTAATAACCCTCTGACATCACTAGAACCACCCTTGTTGGTTGTTTCAACCAATCAGGAAGTCCTGAAGTGACCGGATGTGAGAACTCTTTAAAAGTCCACACTTCCTGGAACTTCTGGTCTTTAAGTGGGTCTCCTGAGGGATTCTTCCACATCTGAGTGGAAACTCTGCCGGACTCACAGCTTGCTGTGTATCCACCCGGGAGATGAGTGTTTGTTGAACGGAGTAAACGACACGACTCCTGACAATGGCCAGCCGCTCTTACCGGAGACGCTGGAAGGTAGCGTTGAAATGAACCCGACACCGGAGCTGATTAATTTCTGCAAAGGTAACGAGTCGTGACGCGCCAAGTGTACCGGAGGTTTTGAGCTGGTGTTGAAAGGAGCGTGCCATTCTGCTGTCCGAACAGACACCCCCTTTCACCCGTCTTTTCTCTTCAATCCTTCCTTTAAAACACTTCTATTTTGCCAGTAATCTAAATGCCTTCAGAAATGTCTTGTTGTCTTATTAAGTAAAACGTGCCAAGTTTTATTAATCAGAACCAGATCAGCTTCTCACATGTACATGTTTTGATGTTAAATTTTGATTCTGTTAAATAAATAACCATATTTATTCTGATGGGTCAAAGGAAATTGACGTCTCAGGTCACTGATTTAAACACAATCCTCACAGTACCTCGTCACATGGCCTTAATTTAACTCGAAAGAGAGAGAACCTGTTATATTTAAATAATTTGTAGTGCAAGGTACAGCTAAGCTGGCCCTGACACCACTACACACCAAATAAACCATGTCCCTGCAGTATGATGCAACCACTGCTGTGTTTCACAGTGGGGATGGTGTGTTCAGGGTGATGTGCAGCGTTTTGCATTTAGGCTTATGAGTTCAGTTTTGATATGACTTGAGAAGAGCAGCTTTAAGACGGGGTGTCTTATGCCTTTTTTTGGACAGATAAATGAAGAGTTGACTAATAGTTGTTTTGTGAACGGACGGTCCCGCCTGAGCTGTGTCTTCCTGCAGCTCCTTCAGTTACCACGGGACTTCTTGGCTGCAGTTGAGCCATAATCTATCCACTTTGGATGATGGATTGAACAGAGCACTGTGAGAAATTCAAAGCCTGAAATACTGTTTTATAACTTAACCCTGTTTTAAGCTTTTCAAACGTTTTCTATCTGATGTGCTGGCATGCTCCTTGGTCTTCATGATGCTGTTTGGTCATTCTGTAACAAAACTCTGGAGTCATAACAAAACAGCAAGATTAAAACTGGGATTATATTACACACGGGCGTTAACCTCTTAATGCAGTTAGTAACTGGTTGAACTTAGTAAAGGGCTGAATATAAATATACACCGACTGCCTGAAGGCAGCATCTATTATTATCCACAAGAAAAGGATCTTACTCTTATTTCAACTTTAATGCGGCCCGAACCGCAATGTGTACCCCACACTTTTATATCAAAATAACCGGCTTGGCCCCGTGATGTGTGCTATTATTTTTACTGGCATTTCAAGTTACCATGGCGACGTAATTTGCAAACAAAGACGGCATTTTTCTCATTGAAAAACACTGGAACTCCACAGCCTCTAACTGCCTCAGTGAGGTCACATTAGAGGGAGAGGTCCCTGAACAAAGAACTGATTAACTTCTGGAGCCATTTTGGTTCAAGATGGCTGCCACAGCTACCTTACAAAACTCAAAAGTGACTATAACTCAATCATTCTTTGATAATGAGCTGAAATTTGGTATGACTGTAGCTGAGAGTGAGCTGCTATACATTCCTAATGCAAATTGAAAATTCAAGATGGCCACCTTAGCTAAAAGGAAAAAAAAAAAAAGACAACTTGGCTATTTTAAAAGATATTCAACTTTGTGTGTGTGTGTGTGTGTTCAACATAATGGTACTTCTTCCAGCTATCTAAAATGTCAACAACAATGGTGTATCACAAGGCTCAGTCTTAGGACCCTCTTCACATTCTTAATAAGTAATGTAGGTCAGATCATTCCTGATGCATCCTTACATCTCAATGCCAACAACACAGTTGTTTATTGTCTAGCTAGAACAGTTGCTAAGGTTTTTCAGCTCTTACAGTCTGCATTCAACATCATCCAGTCAGATTTGTTCCGTCTCAAACTGGTGCTAAATGCTGCTAAAACCAAAGGGATGTTGTTTTCAAACAGGAGGTCGGTTTGAGCAGTCCTTCCTTCTATTTTATCTACAAATGGTGTCCCTATTGAGTTTGTTGATTCCTACAAATATTTGTGTATCTTGGTCAATTTGCATCTGTCTTTTAAGCTCCACGTCAAAAACTTGGTAAATAAATTGATATTAAAATTGGGTTTCTTTTTCAGAAATAGATCCCGTCTAACTCTGAATGCTAGGAAACGCCTTGTAACTGCGACTTTCCTTCCCTCCATTGATTACGGTGACATTATTTACATAAATGCTCCTGCAAGCACTCTGCAGATGTTGGATGCTGTCTATCATGGTGCACTAAGATTCATAACTGGCTGTAATTACCATACCCACCGCTGCACCCTGTATTCACTGGTTAACTGGACATCATTAACTTCACGCAGACTCTCCCACTGGTACATTTTCATCTTTAAATCACTTCTTGGTCTGTTGCCTTCATACATCTCCTCCTACATGTCACTGTGTGAGTGCAGCTACAGCGTGCGCTCTCAGGACATAATTACCTGCAGTGTTCCCTCAGTGAGGACTGAACTAGGCAAAAGGGCCTTCTCCTACTCCGCTCCTGTTTCCTGGAATATCTTGCAAAAAGATCTGAAGCTCTTGACCTTGACCTCTCTAAGGGATTTTAAACAACTGCTAAGTTCAATGCAAACACCAACACAGACATGTTCCTGTTTTTAGTATTTCACATCACTTTATAATGTAGCTGTTTTTGTGTTTTGTTTTTAATTAATTTTTTCTATTTACTTTTCATTTTATATGCTTTTTTTATTATAGTCTACTGTTGTCTGTACCTCATCTGTGATCTTTGTTTAAATCAGGTCTCTTGTAAAGGAGTCATCAAGGATCAATGAGACTAACTAAATAAAGATTGAATTAATGAAAAAATACTGAGCTGAAATTTGGTAGCAATAATAATAATAATGTCATCACAATGTCAGCACTGTATGTTTCCATACAATGGCGAAATTAGTCTCTGCATTTAACCCATCCACCACCAGGTGGTGCAGTGGGCAGCTATTGAAAGCGCCCGGGGGACATTTTGGGGATGAGACGTGCTGCCCAGAGACGCCATGTGATGTGCAGTGACTGGGGATCGAACCTGGGACTTTCGGGTCCCAAGCCGGCTGCACTGCCTCTACACCATCTCGGCCCCCATCAAATGCACAACACATTCTGATTTCAACTCTAAAAATTCAAGATGGCTGTCAAAGCCAATTTCAAATGGATATAACTTAGGGGTTTTTACAGCTATTCAGCTGAATTTTGGTGTATTGGTAGTTGAAAACAATCCTTAAGAGACTCTGGTTGTAAATCAAAAATCCAAGATGGCCACCTGAGCTAAAAAAGAAAAATACTATAAATCAGCCAGTGTTAAGAGATATTAAGCTGAAATTTGGTGGTGATAGCTGAAAGCAATGCCCAATAAATGCTGAATCAAAATCAAAATCCAAGATGGTCATCATAGATTAAAAGGAAAAATGACTAACTCGATTTTTTTCCCCATATTGAACTGGAATTTGGTTTATTGGTAGCTGAGAGTGAACCCTAACACATAGTACTGTCAAATCAAAATTTTAAAATGGCCACCACGTGGCAGTCCCCATCAAAGTTTCTCCAGGAACTTTCTAGTTTATAAAAACAATTTGAAAGCCACGTATCATCATTTTCCTTTCACTTCCCAACTTTGGCTACTTTGTGTTGGTCTACCACTTAAAATCCCAGTAGAATACTTCGAAGTTTGTGGTTGGAACAGGACAAAATGTGGAGGGGGTGTGAAGACTTTCACTGGGAGGACGAACATTTACACTCACCCCGATGAAGTGGATACGGCAGTGCGGGTTAGCGTCTGTGAGCTGGACCGCTGTTTTGAAGACACCCGTGTTGCATCTGGACAGGATGCCGATCTTTCCTTTGCTGTGACTCACTCCTGCCTTCATCGCCTCCAGAGCCTTGTTGGCCGTCTCATCACACACACCATCTAAAGAGGTAACAGTAAAGTCAGCCATTATTGCTCACAATATGCCAAAACTTGTGTCTTTTAACAAGGTTAACACTAAAAGCTGTTTAAACACATGATTACTCTATTTTTTGGACTATAAGTCGCTGTTGTTTTCATAGTTTGGCCAGTTCTGCGATGTATAGCCTGAAGCAACTTATTTAAGTTTTTATTTTCCCTATTCGTGGCACAATTTTTGACTGACGCATTAAGTCATTCATACTGACATGACCCAAAGAGTAAACATTATTACCATTTGCAGCTGCGAGAGGGCCTTCTAGGCTTTTGACAGCTGTTATTCCTCTACCACTGCCTCTGTTCTACAGCGCCCCCCCGCTTCGCCACTTCCCAGAGCCGCGGACCACAAGCCTCGCTGTGCCGGCCCCTGGCACAGTTGCTGACCGGGACGGACTGTTCTCAGTGCGACCTGACCGCGCCACGCCGCCCAGGTGAAATGAAGCAGTTTTTACCATTAAAGTGCATTTACTAAGGAAAAGTTAAAACTGAGAACACCTTTACTATAATGTCGAGCAAACAAATAATTGTTTTTAGGTGTTTATCTTATTAAATTTCAAAGAACTGCAACAGCGAGTCCTCCTGTGTGCGCTCCCGCGGCCGCAAGTCGATTTTTGGCATGACATCGCCCCACGTTTCCCAGGGGTCAGCAGTGATGCATAATAAATGTGACTTATACTCTGAAGTAACTCATATACCGTATTTTTCACCCTACAAATTGCCTTTTTTTTTTTTTTTGCATAATTTACATGCCCTGCAACTTACAGGCCGAAGTGACGTATTTATGGATTTTTTCCCATATTTATAAACCAATTTTTGGCTGAGATATGACCGTTTTCATTAATTTCAACTGAAAATATTGAACACTACCATTTTCAGCCACTTGATGGCAGCAGAGTAGTAAGGCATGCCGTTGTATCATGTAATAGGTAAAAGTGGCTATAATGAGACAAATTCAAAAAAGTTCAAGACAAAAACAACTGGACTTTATTTATTATACTTTATTGTTTCTGTCTTTAACTTTTTTGATTTTACCATGTCCTGGATGACGGAGAATCTTCACCACCTATTAATGACACAATCGACTTGCCACAGTCTGCCACATTCGTTCTGTTCGCTGCTTGGTGCAACAGTCACAGATGTGACCTATATGGCAAAGCGACATATTTATGGATTTTTCCACTTTATTAGACAAATATGGACTGATATAACCTATAGGGTTATATGATATATGATTATATGGCTTGTATGATAGGACTTGTAGGTGAAGTGATGTTTACGGCAGAAAATACGGTATGTTGTTTTCCTCTTCATGAGGCATTTTTGACTGATGCGACCTTTACTCCAGAGTGATAATGTATAGTGTGGAAAATATGGCAAGTGCTTTGCTTTGTTTATTATTTAGATTTTAACCAACATGAACAAACATAAAACAATATCACATGTAAAGAACATAATGCCAAGGCCCGGTTTAAATTCAGGCTTTAAAAGTAAAGCATAAAAACAGCAGGAACACAAAGCAACATTGTAAACTTGTGAACGCTGCTAGCTGAGAAGTGAAGGATTAAAGAGCCACTTCTCAGATACAAGAAGAAACCATTTTCCAGAACTTACCCTTCTGCTTTCCCCCAACAAGAATCTTCTGAACCCCCTTGCAAACTCTGAGGATGGTGGCACCCACGTAGGCGATCTCTGCTCCAAATCGAAAGCTCTGGACAGAAACATCAGCGGAACCAGTTTGTTTTATTAATCATCAACGATGAGCTGAGCGCAGCACAACTGCTGGAAGAGTTTGATTCTTATTAGCCTTGTACAGAAAAAAAGGAGTTTAAACAAAACTGAACTCTGAAAGGCATCTTTATTTTGGTTTTACTTCTAAACATCTGATGCCAGCATGAACTTTATCAGGTCTCTCTTGTAAATGAGTCCTCGAGGCTCAATGGGATTTACCTGTCTAAATAAAGGTTGAATGAACTTTGTGACCGCAGCTGCTTCTGTTCTGTGTTTACCTGTGTGAGGTAGAAGATGTGAGTGTGGTTAACGGTGTTTAAGGCGTTCACGGCTCCTTTGAAAGTGTAGATCTGCTGGTGGGGGTCTCCAACCAGGATTTTCCCACAGCGCTGGGAAAGCAGCACGTCCATGATGGCTGTGATGGAGGACAAACGTTTTAAAGCTCAGTGGAACTGAAACGCTCTTCCACATGAATGGATGATTAATACAGTACCAGGTGTGCAGTCCTGAGCCTCGTCTATGAAGATTGCATCATACTGGTCTGACAGGCACGGCTTTGGGTTTCTGAGCTGCCACAACTTCAGGTAACCTGGAAAGCAAGGACTCCTGTAACCTTGAGCTCCTTAAACACCCTCATCTTGACTTCACATAACAGTCTGAATTAATTTGAAGCATTTCTCTTCTGTACATTTTTTGGTGTGATTCACGTTCCACAGTTTTCAATCTGTTTCAACAAATCATAAATCAAAACATTCAGCTCTTTCAGGAAAATCCTGCTATGACTTTTGGTATTGGTGCAGCTTTAGCTTTTTGAAATATTTTAGCCTTTTTTGCCACTTTTTCCTCATAGAAAAAGAATCGATCTAATTTTATCTCATTCACATCTTTAGATCTGTTTATAACTTTTTACTGCTCCTTTCACATTTTGTTCTGGTTCAGCTTCCTTGTACAAATATAAACTTTTTTTCGGCTAATTTCAACGTTTTTCAGCTGTTTTGTGCTCCTTTCAGATTCAGCTACAACATTTTTGTGCTTCCTCTAACTTCTTCCTGCCAATTTCAGCTTGTTATGCTCACTTCAGCTTGTTTCTGCAAGTTTCAGCTTTTTCTATTTCAGCTACTGGTAATCTTTAGATGGTTAATGCTAATTTTAGCTTTCAGCTAATTCTATATTTGTTGCACTAATGTCAACTTTTTAAAGCCTAATTCACCTAAATGTGCACCCTATTCCTTCCTGTAACTTCAGCTCTTTTTTGCTTTTTAGCTACTATTTGGCTGTTTTTTGATTGTTGCAAATTTCAGTTTTCAGATAATTTCCACAGTTTTGGGCTCATTTCTGATCTTTCAGCCTAACTGAGCACAATTGTGTTCTCTCAATTTCCTTCTGGTAATTTAAGCTTTTCTTTTTGCTTCTTTAGATACTATTCAGCTGTTTTTTTGCACTTTTTTTTTTCCAGATAATTTCCAATTTTTGGTGCTCGTTTTAGATTCTTTCAGCCTAATGGGGCACAATCATGTTCTCTCCACTTCCTTCTGGTAATTTAAGCTTCTTTTTGCCTTTTTAGCTACTATTCAGCTGTTTCTTGCAAATGTCTGCTTGTTTCAGATAATTTCTACTTTTTGTGCTCATTTCTGCTTCTTTCAGCCTAATTAACTTCTTTCTGCTAATTTCAGCTTCTTATGCTCCTATCAGTTTTTTTCTGCTAGTTTCAGCCTTTTTTTTCCCCTTTGTTCTTTTTTGCTATTTCAACTACTTATAAGCTGTTTTGTGCTAAATTGAGCTTTTTCAGCTAATTCCATATTTTTGGAGCTCCTTCCAATTCCTTCCGGTAGTTTAAGCTTCTTTCCGCCTTTTCAGCGACTTTTCTGCTAATTTGAGCTTTTTTAGTTAACTTCCTACTTTCTGTGCTCATTTCTGCTTTTTTAAACCCAATTCAGCAAATGTGTGTTCTTTCTGCTTTCCCCTGCTAGTTTAGGCTTGTACCTATACTCAAGCATGTTTTTTAGCTAATTTCAGCTGTTTCTCTGCAATTTATTTGCAATAAGCATTCACACTGCATTTTCGCAGGAAAATTTTCGCAGTTACCATCGTGGGGCATAAGGTAGGCATGTTTGGATTTCTCCTTTACATCCTTCATTTTGTTCCAGATCATATTTGCAGTGCAGATAAACCACTAGAAGAAAACAAAACACAGTTAAACACTACTCAAAGTGTTTCTGCTGCTCATTTATCCGTTGAATAAAGTTAAACATTTACCTCTTGTTCTTCAGAATCTATGATTTTCCTGAGGCCCTTATGATAGACGTAGTCTTCGGGGACGTGGCTGGAGTTAATGGTCGGGTCCGCTGATGCCATGAATGCGTTGAGAATTGTGGATACAACTTTAGCTTTGGTGAAGCCGCCCCGTCCGGACGGCAGAGCACAGTTGACGGAGAACAGACTCACGTTAAAGGTCATCTTTTGGTGATTTTTATATCTGCCACAACGGAGATCACAGAAGCCCTTTAAAAATGCTAAAGTGTGAAAGACAAGTGCTAAACAAGTTGATAAATGTTTAATCAGTGTTTACATCTTGCCAACGTCATTGTAGGCTAAAGAGTGGGCGGTCTTGCAGTCCACGTTGCAGGGGAAGCGGCGTCGCGCCTCACACGCCACGGAGTTGTTGAAAGCCACGTAGAGGAAGCGGAGGTGTGGCCGCTGCTCGGCATACTTTATCAGCGTGGTTGTTTTCCCTGTGCCTGCATCAAATGGTTATAATAATAGTTGAGCTAGTATGCAAATAACCCTTATCTAGCACAGCCACAAGGAAAAGGAACACGTAACCTTCACATAAATAAACAATTTATTTAAACAGAACCTTAATTTACTTTGATGTCTGAAAGGCTGAGATGAGAAATTTACCTAAAAAGTGATCACTGCTGAGAAATATGAGTAGGCCTGTCGCGATAAACAATAAATCAATTAATAGCACGATAAATGAAAATGATCAACCTGATTTTCATTTATCGGCTTTATCGTTTCTTCGTGTCTCTCTCTTTCTACTGAAGACACTGGATGGCAAAAAGCTCAACTCCGGTGTTTTTCCAATGACCCCTCCCTTTCTCTTTAAAATCTGTTTTAACAGTCTAAAATTGCATTTTTGGATCATTAAAAACAGCTAAGACGAGAAGCTAAGCTAACAGTCCGACCTTGGGGAAAAAACCTCTGTCTTGTCGAAGCTCCAAATTTCACAGTTGAAACCCGTGCCTTCATGTAAAAAGTTGTTTTTCTCTGCATAAAGAAGCTGAGAACTTGTTTACTGATTTTTTTATTAAAAGCTTTGTGTGAAAAATGCTATGCTAAAGAGCTCAAATCACACCATTTTGAAAACCAAAAAACAGGAATGAGTAACAGCCCGTGTCATGTCAAGGGGCCTCACTCCCATTTTTCTTAGAGACACGCTACTTGCTCCCTCACTATCCATCCTTTGGTTCAAACAGTTTTATACTGCCATCCAGTGGTCAAAAAAGGACTACACACAAAATTAACCAACATTTCTTCTTAAATTTGACAATAATTACAAATTATTGTCAAATTTCAAACAATATTATCATTTATTGCAATAATTACTGAGACAATTAATTGCCCAGCAAAATTTGTTATCGTGACAGGCCTAAATATGAGACAATTGAAAAACAATAAAAACAAAAATGACGAGATTAACTTCCTGCCACTGACTAACATTTTCCTTTGACAAAGCTAGGCGCTTGTGGCTCCCAGCACCCGGTCCCTCATGGGGCAGGCGTTTGTGAAAAAGAGAGAATGCCCACAGGTAATCAGATGAACGACTCTTGCTCAGTTTCAAATTTCCAACCATAACTCCAACCACTCTGTCATCATGTGACCAGAAGTGTAACCGTCATTGACCCATCCTCCAAGATACACGTGCATTAATGAGGCTTCCTGTTTACAGTAAGCAAAAGTTTTAAAAAAGCACTAAATTCTTCAGATTCTTCAGATTAGTTACTGTATTTTACGCCTCGTGCACACCACAGCACAGACTTTGGCAGGACTGCTGCAGGATGATGCGGACAACACGAGGGAGTGACGTCGAGAGGGAGAGGGAGCTGGTGTGTGAGAACGTTTTTTTGAGCCTCCAATTCTGACACTGAAGAAGAGGACTTTCATGGTTTCAGTGCACAGGACGACAAAGAACAAAGCGATGAGTGACTTCTGGTTGACCATCGGTACTTATTAAATTTTTTGCCGTGTTAAAACTGTCCCTCCTCCCCTGGGTCACGACGTGGGCTCTAAGTAGTCAAGTTCTATTTCATCCCTCCTGACCGCCAGAGGGCAGTGCTGAAAGCAATGAATGTTACCTTTGTGCATGCGCTGTTCGAGTAGTAATACCAACGAAGTCACAAGTGTGACACAGATGACCAGTCAGAGGCTATATAGCCTGGCATCATCCGCGGCTCTTTTCTTTTTTTCTTCTTGCGCGCGGTTCAATCCAGGACTTCAGCCCTTGGACCTTTTCACCATCGTCGGAGGCCCAACTGCCCGTTGGCCGGAGCAGCGTGTTCGCCCTCCTAGGGGCCGAGACGATTTAGCCTTCGTTCAAGGTATTTCTGCTGTTCGTTGGGGACTACGGCGGCTCTCGCCCCTCTCCCTACTTACAGAGTCTGACTACTGTGTGTGTGTGATTAAACACTGGTGAGTAGTTTTTTACTTCTATTTAACCTTGGTTAGCGGCTCCGTCCGCTCTGTTGGAGGCGACTACTGTGTGAGATTCAACACTGGTGAGTAGTCTTTTACTTCTATTTTACCTTGGTTAGCGGCGCTATCCGCTCTGTTGGGAGGCTTCCAACCGCGAGGTCAGTTTGGATTGTGCTCCGAAGTTAATTACATAGCCAACTGTGTTCTGGTCTTGTTTTCTAATTTGTAAAGGCGAGCGTTCACGCACCCTCTATCAATCATTTTTCACCAATCTCATAAACGGATGGACTGAGCTAGCAGTGCTAGCCTCTCTGAGTTTTGGCCTTGTTTTCTATTGGTGAAGGCTAGCGTTGAGCACCATCTCCCAATCATTTTCACCAACCTCATAAACGGTTGGACCGAGCTAGTGGTACTAGCCTCCCTATGTTCTGGCCTTGTTTTCTATTGGTGAAGGCTAGCGTTTGCGCCCCCTCTCCTAATCACTTTCACCAACCTCATAAGCGGTTGGACTGGGCTAGCGCTGCTACCCTCTCTGAGTTCTGGCATTGTTTTAATTGGTGAAGGCAAGCATTTGAGCCCCCTCTCCCAATTGTACTTTTTTACCAGCTGAGCTAGCAGTGCTAGCCTCTCTGAGTTCTGGCCTTGTTTTAATTGGTGAAGGCAAGCGTTTGCACCCCCTCTTCCAATTGTCCTTTTTTACCAGCTGAGCTAGCGGTGCTAGCATCTCTGAGTTCTGGCCTTGTTTTAATTGGTGAAGGCAAGCGTTCGCACCTCCTCTCCCAATCATTTTCACCAACCTCATGAACAGTTGGACTAAGCTAGTGGTGCTAGCCTCTCTGAGTTCTGGCCTCATTTTGATTAATGAAGGCAAGCGTTCACGCCCCCTCTCCCAATTATCCTCTTTTACCAGCTGAGCTAGCGGCGTTAGCCTGTCCGAGTCGCTCTGCCTTAATTGGTGACGGCAAACGTGTGTGCCCCCTCTCCCAATTCTCAGCCTATCCTTTCGTCCTTGTTCTCGTCCTGTATCCTGGACATAGCTGGTGGTACCAGCCCCTTTGCTGAGTTGTGGTTTTTACTTGAGTAAACTGCCTAAAGTAAGGAGCAAGGACAGCTCTCCCTGCTGCACAGATTGTGGGGTTGTGCTCCAGGCGAATGACGGTCACGACCTGTGTTCTGCCTGCCTTGGACATGACCATCTGGTGGAGGCCCTGTCAGAGAACTCCTGCATGACTGCAGCTTCATGCCTCGTGCAGCAAGTGTGGCTTGGCTGGCCCAGTTTTCACCCCAAGCTCGGCAGTGACCTCCCGCCTTCTAGGCAGGAGGCTCCACCTAGGCGCCCGAAGCGCTGGACTGAGGCTGCAGTCTCTGTGGCCCCTCCTAGAAAGAGGCGAGCCAAGTCTGATTGGGGTCTCTCCACGAGGGTGGAGTAGCTGTCTGCAGAATTGGCGGAGATGAAGTCCCTTTTTCAGGCACGCCAACTGGGGGCTGAGCCAGTGGCAGTGACCCAACTCTCCTCCCCACCCGTGCCTGAGTTGACTGCAGAGGAAGAAGTGTTATCCTTGGCTGCCTCTGCCTCTCACCTTTTAGGTGAAGAGCAGGAACATTCATGTCAAGTCTCAGAGACTGGTTCCTTTTCTTTGTCTCAGAGCACAGCTAGTGGGTCAGGTGATGGCTCAATATAGGATGTCATGCGTATGGCCCTGAGACAACTGCAGCTGGTTGTCCTGCAACCAGAGGAGTCCACCCCTGGAAGTGTTTTCTTTAGGTGCAGACGGGCCCCTCCTTCCTTTTCTGTCCCTCCATCGGAAGAGTATCTGAGGGAGTTGCATGGTTGCTGGCAGAACCCAAAGGTCTTTGCGCACCTCTCCGCAGATGGCGGAGTGCTGGCGGCTATGCATAAGCCAGCTGCAGCGGGTTTGGAATGCATGCCAGTGATCAAACCTGCTGTTGCCTCACTCATCATGTCACCAGAGGAAGTTCTGCGCAGTGAAGTTTAGTGCCTGTCCAGGCACAACAGACAAGGCAACAGTTTTCAGGCCATAGCATGGCGATGCCCACTCCACATCCTCGGCTTCCAAGTCGCCCGTCAGCTGATCCCAGCATTCGGCCGCCACCTCTGGGCCATGATTGGCCAAGTGGTTTGTTACCCATGTGCAGTTCAGCAGACCTGACAGGAGCTTTCATGAGTCGGTCCACCAACCAGCTGGGCAGGTTTGGACCAGGAACTCTAGCCGCCGCACCCCCACCCCACGGCCCCCAGGAGCCGTAGAGGGTGACACTGATACCACCAGGCCGACCGTCGGATATTTCTCCCACCAGCAGCTCGGTTACTGGGCGGCTCACGCCGTGGACCCATGGGTAGTTGCCACTCTGAACCATGGTTACAGACTACAGTCCCGACGGCGACCTCACATCTCACGCTGGGTCAAGATGACTATAATTGCCGACCCGGTGAAAGCTCGAGCACTAGATCAGAAGTTTTTGCCCTCCTGGCCAAGGGTGCAATCGAGGCCGTGGACCCTCTGCAACAACCCAGAGGCTATTACTTGACTTACTTCCTCGTGCAAAGAGGATGACGGGTTTTGTCCCATTTTAAATATGAGGGGACTCAACCAGTACCTAAGGGTGCTGCCCTCCCACAAGCTCATGACAGCAGAGGTCCTTCAAGCTGTCATGAGAGGAGAATAGTTCAGGTCTATAGACCTGAAAGATGCTTATTCTCATGTGCCTATTGTGGTAGAACATAGCTGCTTTCTCAAGTTTGCTTATCGGGGTCATCACTGGCAGTTCTGGGTACTCCCAATCGGGGTCTCACTTTTCCCGAGGGTGTTCACTCGGTGTGTGAAGGCAGCCCTCTCTCCTCTGCAGGCCTACAGAGTGAAGGTTGTGCTGTACTAAACAATTGGCTTCTCGGGCCCATCTCGGGCCTGTGCCTTTCGCGACATGAATTGCCTGCTCGCTCATGTGTCCCTTTTGGGCCTTAATGTCAACCTGGAGAAGAGCTGCCTGATCCCTTCCCAGATGATCACCTTTCTTGAGTGGTTCTGGATTCACCCTCCATGAGAGCTCGCCCATTCGCTCAAAGGGTGGGCGGCATACTCCAGTTGATCAGTCCCCTACGTTGCATTCCAGCAGCTACTAGGCAAACTGACGTCAGTCACTCGGGTGGTACCCTTAGGCCCACTATCACTTTGCCTCTTGCAGAGGTGGCTCAACAGCTTTCGCCTGGATGCCAGGCTGCACAGGTATCACAAGCTCGCAGTGACGTGGTCATGTCTTCATGCCCTGACTCCATGGAGGGACAAATATTATTTGTCCAGGGGTGTCCCCATGGGAGTGGTAGTGTGTCGCAGGGGTGTCCCCATGGGAGTGGTAGTGTGTCGCAGGGAAGCGGTCATGATGAATGCCAGCTCCATGGGATGGGGAGCTGTGTGACAATACAGAGCAGTTCAGGGCCGCTGGGGTCAAAGGACCGCTCCAACCATAAAAAGGTGCTGGAGCTGCGTGCAGTGCATTTGGCACTCAGGTACTTCCTGCCCCACCTGGAAGGGGGGCATGTTCTCATTCGGTCAGACAACACCTCTGTTGTCTACCACATCAACCATCAGGGGGGCACCAGGTCAGCACAGCTTCTGAGAGTGTCCAGAGAGCCCTTGGAATAGGTCTCTCCTCGCCTGTCCATCCTGCGGGCTGCATACTTATCAGGATGACACAGTCAGGTCGCAGAATTTCTCTCCCTCCAGGGGTCTGCTCTGGGAGAGTGGTCCCTCCACAGCGACATAGTGCTGATGGGAGGGACCACCCGTGAATGAAAAGAGTGCAGAAAGAATTAAAAAAATTCTTATATCTGCCCCTTATATGGTGACTTTAACCACTCCAACTTGAAGACAGTCCTCCCCAGATTCCACCAACATGTCTCCTGCCACACCAGAGGGGACAAGACTTTGGACCATGTTTACTCCAACCTGGCTGGAGCATACAAAGCAACACCCCTCCCCCACATTGGACCATCTCTCCATTTTCCTCACACCTTGGTACTCACCACTCATCCAACGTGTGAAACCCACTGTGAGGACAATAAAAGTGTGGCCAGAGGGGACAGACACTGTGCTCCAGGACCGGTTCAAAAACACTGATTGGAATATGTTCACTCACACCGACTTGGAACAGTACGCCTCATCTGTGTTGGACCACATCTCCACCACTATAGACAGTGTCACCACCCAGAAACAGATCACCATGTACCCCAACCAGAAGCCTTGGATGAATCGGGATGTACGTCTACTGCTGAAGGCTCGCAACATCGCCTTCAGGTCAGGGGATACACAGGCCTACAGTACAGCCAGGGCTGAGTTGAAGAGGGGCATCAAAAAGGCCAAGCACCACTACAAGGGGAGGATAGAAGAACACTTCTCAAACTCCAACCCCCGACGTATGTGGCAAGGACTCCAGATCATTACAGATTACAGGGCCATCAACCCCTCCCCCATCTCCTCTGATGTTTCCTTCCTCAATGAGCTCAACAATTTCTATGCTCGTTTTGAGAGAGGGAGCCCAACAACTACAACTAAGGCAGATGTGTCTCCAGACCACCAACCACTGACTCTTTTCCCCACCGATGTAGGAGCGGCGCTGAGCAGGATTAAAGTTCACAAGGCTGCGGGTCCTGATGGCATCCCTGGATGTGTTCTTAGAGCGTGTTCTGGGGAGCTGGCAGGAGTACTGACGGACATATTCAACCTGTCCTTGGCCCGTGCTGTGGTACCAACCTGCTTCAAAACCACCTCCATCGTCCCAATACCCAAAAACTCAAAACCATCAAGACTCAACGACTACCGTCCGGTAGCCCTCACCTCCATCATCGCAAAGTGTTTTGAGCAGCTGGTCCTAGTACACCTCAAATCCTGTCTCCCCCCCCACCCTGGACCCCCACCAATTTGCATACCGCCAGAACAGGAGCACAGAGGATGCAGTCTCCATAGCGCTGCACTCTGTTCTCTCACACTTGGACAACAAAAACACCTTTGCCCAGATGCTGTTCATAGATTTTAGTTCAGCATTCAACACAGTCATCCCCTCAAAACTCATCACAAAACTCACAGACTTGGGCATCAGTTCCCTCATGGGCAACTGGTTACTGGACTTTCTGACCAACCGACCCCAACATGTCCGTCTGGATAACCACTGCTCATCTATCATCACTATTAACACCGTTGTACCACAAGGCTGTGTGATGAGTCCCTTCCTCTACTCCCTCTTCACGCATGACTACAAACCTGTTGATGGTTCCAATACCATCATTAAGTTTGCAGATGACACCACGGTGATCGGCCTGATCAAAGACAACGATGAGACCGCTTATAGGGAGGAGGTGGTTCGTCTGGCTGAGTGGTGTGACAACAACAACCTGCTGCTCAACACCGAGAAGACTAAGGAGCTCATCGTGGACTTCAGGAGGAACGCTGGCCCACATCCACCCATCTACATCAAGGGGGCGGTGGTGGAGCGTGTGAACAGCTTCAAGTTCCTGGGTGTCCACATCTCCGAGGATCTCACCTGGACGACCAGCTGTTCCAAACTGATCAAGAAAGCTCACCAGCGTCTTTTCTTTCTGAGGACTCTGAGGAAGAACCACCTGTCCTCAGACATCCTGGTGAACTTTTACCGCTGCACCATTGAGAGCATCCTGACCAACTGCATCACAGTCTGGTACGGGAGCTGCTCTGCCTCAGACCGGAAGGCGCTGCAGAGGGTGGTGAAAGCCGCCCAACACATCACCGGATCACCACTTCCTGCCATAAAGGACATCTACAGGAAGCGGTGTCTGAAAAGGGCTGGAAAAATCATAAAAGACTTCAGCCACCCAGCACACAGACTCTTCACCCTCCTGCCCTCTGAGAGGCGCTACAGGAGCCTCCAGACTAAAACCACCAGGTACCGGAACAGCTTCTTCCCCACAGCTGTCACACTCCTGAACTCTGCCTCCTGACATCTGAATAACAACAACGGTCTGTATTCTCATACACACAACAACAGCACATGGACTGTAACACCACCACCTGCACTTTCATCTGTTAGCCCACTACTGTACAAACTGTACACATAATCTACTATCCACTGTTCATAAGTACTCACATACTTATATATATAATTTTTTTTTCTTTTATATAGCTGTTTATACCCCTTCATATTATAACCTGTTCATAGTCTGTACACTCACAACCTGTATATATTTATACCTATAACATATTCAAAGCAACTTACTGTATATTGTACTATATATATCTACCAATTTATTTTTCTTGCTAAGCACTTCTGGATAGATGCAAACTGCATTTCGTTGCTTTGTACCTGTGACATGTGCAATGACAATAAAGTTGAATTCTATTCTATTCTAATTCTATTCTATTCTTATTTAAAAAATATATAAAATAACTTTAAACAATCACTTGAATTAATCACTTTAATATCCACTTTAAAACTAGGAATAAAAAAAAAAACATGTTTTGTGTTAGAATTTAATTCTAACTTTAAAACTTATCCAACATCAATACAACTTACCTCAAGTTGCCTTTTTGGACATGCATGCATATATTTGTACAAATTGTACTTGAGAGGAGATTATTACAGCCTCATATAAAATCAATGATGATCATGATATCGGAACTGGATCGGTATCGGCCGATATTCAGACTTAGGTATCAGGATCAGATCGGAAGTAAAAAAAAAAGTGGATCGGTGCATCCCTAGTTTAAATACCAATATCTCATTTAAGCTCATCTCACTCATGAAACTGAGCGGTGGATGAAACTGAGCGGTGGAGATGGGGGGTGTTGGCTGTTCCCCCTTAAACCTCCAGTATACTGCCGCGTACGTCTGTTCAGTGTACTGTACGCAGAGGGTTCAGACATGATACTCCAGCGTACACCCCGAGCAGCTGCAGAGCAGCTTCACAGACAAGGGGCGTTTACCTTCGGGACAAATTGAGGTCACCGATTGGTCATTTGCTGACATGCCTAATAGATTGATTGACAGGTCAGGGGGAAAAAAAAGAGCCCTGGCAGCCTCAGCGGTGTTCTGTGTTTATATGTTGTTAATAAAAAGATCTAAAAAAAAAAAAAAAAAAAACAGGGAGCGCTGGCTCTACAGCCCCACACATCAGACCAGCCCACCAGGAAACCTCCAGACCCTCCCGCAGCCACGCTGGACCTGAGTTTAATTCGCTCGTGACAAATTCCTTCATTTCTCACCATTTCAGTCACGGCATCAATGGAGGAGGAAGAGATCACTGCCTCTTGGAAAAAAAAAACAAAAGAAAAGACCAGATCAGGGATGAAGAAGGGGAATTTAATACATTGGTGTCGTATACAAAACAGTCCGTCACTGGGCAGTTTATTGTGTGACACCGCGTACGTATATGAAGTCGTAAAAATTGAGCTTTGCACGGACATGCACTGGGGGGTACGTTTGTACCTCTGCGTACGTACGTGCTTACCTCTGCGTATGGACGTACGCGGCAGTATACTGGGGGCTTTACTCCCTCTCCTGCTAATTAGCGCCGAGGAGAAATCCTGTCATTTATTTAAGATAAGATAATTTAAAAAGTAGATTTAAAAACAGCAGCAGATACCAATACTGTTTAACAATAAAAATCAATGGTACTACCAGTGATTTAATGAATATTTATCGCATTTTATCTGTACTATTTCACTTCCAGTCACATGGCCTCGTTAGGATTTCTGGGTAATATTTCTGGGTATACAATTTTAAATCATTTCAATTACGTAGGTGTTTGGCACTGTTCTGTCCAGTGATTATGCTTCGATAGTTATTGTGTTCATTTTGAAGGTATAATGGTTGCAACCAGGAGTCATACAGCCAAGCTTTATGTATACTCGAGATCATCATTCAGTGTATGTTGAAAGCAAGCCATAGTCTGTGAACACCATCAAGTGTCTGATTCTTGTACTACAACAAGAAATAGCATTAATGGAGCTGGGCACATCCTGATGCATGCTCAATAATCCAGGTAGAAAAATCTAAAAAAAAAAGGTCAATCTGGTCCTCTGGACATTTAAAAAAGAAAAGAAAAAGCGAAACGTTTCATCTTTCATTTGAAAGACTTCTTCAGTCTGAGGTGTATTCAGCTCCGTCTTATAAATAGCACCTTCTCAGAGTGGATCAACCAGTTTGCTGCTGACAGCCTAAACCAGCTGCTCACATGATCAATGAGGACCATCAGCTTAACAATGGATCATTAGCACACTGATGGCTGTTTACTATTAACAGGGGGTGGAGTGATACTAGCAATAACAGCATTGTAAGAGGGGGACCCGGAGGCCTCCACCCCTGTTTAAAGATGGACGATTTCTTTTCACAAAGACGGCCTCCTTTACTCCTCTCTCAATTTTAGTAAAATAAATTCCAACTTAAAGGTTGATCAGAAAACAACCCAAGTGTTGTTGTTTTTGTTTTAAATGGTGTAATTAATTTTACGTCACAGCTGCAGCTCAGGCCAGAAACGTCCAGCCTCCTTTTTTTTAAATTTCCTCCTGTAACTTCAAGCAGTCGACGTATAATCAGAGGAAATAATCAACAGTAAAACAGAAACATTAGGGTTTTTCTATGTGACAGAATGGTTCTCTCAACCTGAACCGGTTCAACCAAGAACTAAAAGAACTTTTTCTTTAAAAGTGATCAGATCAGTCGAACAATGGGCATGAAAAGCAGGAAAATAACAGAGAAAAAACATTTACTTTATTTTAATGTGCGTTACTGTATGTTCTCTCTCATAAAGTCAAGCACCTCAGTGATTACTGAACAAAATTTATGTTTGTCTAAAGCAACATTTGTTTGATTTTAGAGTTGAAATTTATGTCAAGAGGAACCCGTGATGGCATAATGACATAAGTGCAGAAAGTGCATCTTTAGTGTTTTAAATACTGATAAACTAAACATATTCTGCAGCATCCAAAAAATGAGTACAATAAAGTCCCTACAGAAGAAAATAAACTCTTATAAAGAGTGTAAATTAAGAAGAAGCTGTACCTGCAAACGCTATGATCTTGACCACGTGGTCACGCTGGATATCGTGGCTCAGGATTTGCTGCTGTTCTCGTGTGAGCTGAATCTGGGGGCTCCTGGCACAAACATAAACACAAACAACCTGGTAAACATCAAACAGTCTCTTGATGGTAATACATGTCAAAGTTTATGCAAAGAAATAAAGAAAAAAGTTTAAATTTCAGTTCTTTTAGGGGAAATGTTGGTCAGTTATTGATGTAGAGGCACTTAGTGTCCCTGTGAGGTTTATGAATGAGTACATTTTTAATTTGTACTTTTACTGTTACCAAACTGAGAACAGGTGTGGCTCTAATCATCGTCCGTTGTCATTATGCTGCCTTTATTACGGCTGAAGTTTAGGATTACAGGTGAAAAAGTAGAAGTTTTCAAATGACAAAACTCTTAATATAAACTAATTCTACGCACAAATTTCCCTCAAAGCGATAGTTCTGATATTTTGAAGTGGAGTTCTGTGAAAATGAAATGAACAAATAATATCTTACCTGTTGTAGATAGTTCTTTTAAAAGCCCTCCGTTTGGACAAACAGTTTAATTTTGAATCGTTGACGAGATAACGACTAATCCAAAGAGGACTGCTGCTGTTTTTATCAGTCTGGAGTTATATTACATAGAAAGCTAAGGTTATATGAGAGCACAAATAGTGGTAATTAACAGAAGCAGCTAGCTGTAGCAGTTCCAGTGCAGCTTGGAGCACTTCTAGCAAAACATGTAATGTTTCTGTTAGATCAATGGAAATAAAAGTTATTGGTGTAAAGATCAGAGTGGGTTGAAGACAACAGAAGTACAGTAGTCCCTCGCTACATTGTGGTTTGACTTTCAGGGCTTTTCAACGCAAGATTGTACACAACACACGATTGTCAACTTTAATATTACTCACATGATTGGGACGGTTTGGGATAAAAAGTTAATAAAAAAACAAATAAAAATTTTGGACAGACGCTGCCATTTTGTAGTTTTCTTTCAATAAGCCTACACTGTAACATAGGTCAAAAGAACTACACTACTCGAAAGCCAACAGTGCTTCTGGCCGCTGTGTTCTGCCGAAACGAAAAACTTTGCAACGTAAAGTCAGAAGTAACATCCATCTGTTAATCTCACAGAACTGGCAGGAAAGTCGCAAATAATCCTGAAGCTCACTTATCCACGCACACATCAACCTCTACCTCTACTTCCTCAGGCGGCTGAGGCGAGCTGGATTGGGAAGCTCAGTCCTCACCTCCTTCTACAGGTGTGCAGTGGAGAGCATCCTGTGCTCCAGCATCAACGTGTGGCATGGAGGCTGCACAGCTGCAGAAAGAAAAGCTCTGCAGAGAGTGGTGAAGGCTGCACAGAAGATGTTGGAATCAGTCTTCCCACCATCACAGACATCTACACCTCTAGATGCAGGAAGAGAGCCACCTGCATCACGAAGGACCCCGCTCACCCAGCACACATACTTTTTGCTCCACTCCCCCCACGCTCAGGAGGAGGCGCATTAAGTGTAGAACCACTAGACTGAGGAACCTGAAGCTGTTAGACTCATGAATCCCTAACCAGGAAAATCACTGTAATGTCACTTTTATTGATGATGTGTAACATCTGTGCTGCTGATTATCTCATGCTGCTGATCTCGTGCTGCTGATTATCTCATGCTGCTGTATTCATTCGTCTGTTCACCAAAGACATGTTCAGGCTGCTGTTGTTACGCCACATTATTTTGCAATATTAATGTTTAGTTTATATCTTAGATCCTTATTTACCGTTTCTTTATACACAGTATATTTTTGCTATTGTTGGGTGTACCTGGGACCCTGTGTACATAATTTTGTTCCACTTCATGCACCACACGTGATGTGAATGACAATAAAACTGACTTGAACTTGAGTTAAACTGTTAAACCTCCAGACATAGGTTGTTTAAAGAGCTACCTACAACACGCAACAGAACTGCACTTCAAAAGATCAGAACTATTACTTTAATGCATGTTTTTACAGACTATGCAATGTACAAAGACATTTAATGTGAATTTTAGGACATTTTATGGCTACACATCCAAAACTACAGAGCCTATGTAATTTATTATGAAGTTTACAAATATTTACACTAACAAACATTGCATTTTATCATTGCTTTTGAGATGTGCATTATAATTTTGCAAATTAGATTTATTTTAATTGCTTTAATTTTTTTGTATTATAAAAAAAAGAAGAAAAAAAAAGGCAATACAAAGTACAGACGAATGAATAAAGCTTTTATCTTTTACAGACAAAGAAAAATGAAAGTTGCAATAAAATCAACATTGATCTAACTTCAAGTTTCAGATTGTGGCGCTGGCTTAAAAAAAAGAAAAGAGTTCAAACATTTACAACCAAGACAAATGCGGAAAACACTACTTCAACTTGAAATGTTAATTTATTGTTCATTTAAACGAATTTGATGAATAATCTAAATTAGGGATGCACGATATTGGATTTTTGGCTGATATCCGATATACTAATATGTTAAAACTTATCTGGTCGATAACCGATACCAATACCGATATTTTTGCCCGTAGACCTACTTACAGAGACTATATAACTTTCTCTGCTGTGGAATTAAAATACTACATTATTCTGCATGGTCTTTGTTAATTTGGCTGCTACCAAATGCAGATGTCAAAAAGGGGCTGAAAATGATGTAACACTTTAACTTGGATTATGTTTAATGTCAAATTTATTCATGATATTTACTCTCTAACACAATGACAACATTCAAACAGTGCAAATTTGTAATTTATCACAAATCTAAACTCTTCCTGTTCACAAGCGACAAGTGAAAAGTGCATAAGTAGTGCATTAATAGATATACTTTATCACAATAACAACTTTTGCTGGGCAATTGTCTCAGAAATTGTTGTGATAAACAATAATACTGTTTGAAAGTTGACAATAATTAGTCATTATTGTCAAATTTAAGAAATGTTGGTGAATTTGTTTTGCATGTAGTACCGTTTTTCAACCACCACATGGCAGTATAAGACTGTTGGAACCGAAGGATGGATAGTGAGAGAGCGAGCAGTGTCTCTAAGAAAAATGGGAGGGAGGCTCCTTGACGTGACATGGGCCGTCTCTCCTTCATTTTTTTTGTTTCTTAAAATGGCGGACGCTCAGTGTAGTTTGAGCTCTTTAGCATTGCATTTTTCACACAAAGCTTTTAATATAAAAAAATCGGTAAACAAGTTCTCAGCTTCTTTTTGCAGAGGAAAAACAACCTTTTACACAAAGGCACGGGTTTCAACTGTGAATTGTGGAGCTTCGACAAAACGGAGGTTTTTTTCCCTGAGGTCGGCCGTTTAGCTTAGCTCGTAGCTTAGCTTCTCAGTTTAGCTGCTTTTAACAATCTAAAAACGTGATTTTAGACGGTTAAAATGGATTTTAAAGAAAAAGGGAGGGGTCAGTGAAGAGCACCGGAGTTGAGCCTTTCGTCATCCAGTGTCTTCAGTAGAAAGAAAGACGAAGAAACGATAAAGCCGATAAATGAAAATGAGGTTGATAATTTTCATTTATCAGGAGATTAACTGATTTATTGTTTATTGTGACAGGCCTAGTTGACAGTTTTTTTAATGAAAAATTAACTTAAAACAGAAGCCTTTTATATTAGCGAGTTATTTTGATGGAATGGCACATTTATTTTATTTTATTTTTTTATTTTATTTATTCATTTTATAAATACATAACAATCAACATAATCAACATATATGTAACAACAACAAAATATTAAATATAAAATGAAAGGTAGCAGATGAAGAAAAAAATCTTATTAAATCTGCTCCTTATTTATCTAATAAGCCATTCAAACAAACGTTTCCTGTAAACAGCGAATACAAGTAAGTAAATCAAAATATTTTACAATTCTCATACAATACTCATCAAAATACAATCATTGATATTCATTTAACAATTTGATTTTAATCAGTTTCTTAAATACATAAATTGATATAGCATCCTTAACCTCTTTTACTAAGTCATTCCATAAACCAACTCCCTGAATTACGGTAGATCTTCCCTTCAAACTTGTTCTAAACTGTGGTTTAACAAATACGTCTTTCCCTTTTAGATCGTAACAGCTAGATCTTTTCACAAAGTACATTTGGATATTAAAAGGTAGTATATTTTTATGAGCTCTATACATAAGTGATAAAATATTATAGTCTACCAAATCATGGAACTTCAGCAATTTCATTTGATAAAATAATATACTTGTTGGATGATAATAATGCTTTCTTGTTATGATTCTTACGACTCTTTTCTGCAAAATAAAAATAGGCATTGTAATTGATTTACACGCCTTTCCCCAAACTTCAACACAATAAATTAAATGTGGCACAATAATTGTATTATACAGTAAATACAGCGCTCTGTCATTCAACAGATACCTGACTCTATAAAATATCATAATAGATTTGGATATTTTCATTTTAACAGAGTTTATATGTTGCCTCCATGACAAATTTTCATCAATGATGACACCCAAGAACTTAGCTTCATTAACTCTACTAATCTCAGAATCCTCAATTAAAAATGGAACATCAATAGTTTTATTTCTGTTACTAAATATCATATAATTTGTTTTTTCCAAGTTTAATGATAATTTGTTGAGTTTAAACCAATTCTGAATTTTAACAAACTCATTCATCATTGATTCCAATAACTGTTCAATATTATTACCAGAACAAAAAAATGTTGTATCATCAGCAAAAAGAACAGATTTGAGGATTCCAGACACCTTAACCAGATCATTTATATATAAAATAAATAACTTTGGACCAAGTACAGATCCTTGAGGAACTCCACATGTGATGGTGCAGAGATCTGATCTCACATCATTCATCTGTACAAACTGTTTCCTGTTTTCCAAGTAACTACACACCCACTGTAACGCTAATCCTCTAATACCATATTTATGTAATTTATTAACTAGAATATTATGATCAACAGTATCGAAAGCCTTCTTTAAATCAACAAAAACATGTCCGATATTTAAATTTATCGCTAATATCGTCCGATACTGATACCATGCCGATAATATCGTGCATCCCTAATCTAAGCGTTTATAAAACTCTACAGACGCTCTTAACGAAGAGCTTTTAAAATCACGTTTCTTACTGTAAAGATTAAAGTCTGATCAGAAAACGGCTACGTAAAAACATCCTCAGAGAAACGAGTTTGTTCTGAACTCACCCGGTCTGACCGGAGCTGACAGAAAACGGTCCATTCTCCAGCATGTGAAGCACATAGTAGATGTTGTAGTGCAACCTGTGGAGGCAAAACAAGAGACACTCCCTGAGCGGATGACAAAAACGAGCCTCGAATGTAAACTTTGACCTTTGTGGCTCAAACCTGTTGCTGATGGAAATCTTGTTCCTCTCCAAAGCGAGCAGCATCATGGCCATGTGGCTGAGGTACTCTGTGATGGCTGTTAGAGACAGGCAGCCGGCGAGCAGAGACACCAAGTCCTGCACGTCCCCAACTTGCTCGCTGAGGATCAGAACCATGGCCATGGCTGCGTACGGGTTAGGACCCTGGAGATCAGGCAGAAGATGATTCTCACAACGTGAAGCTCGTTACAGCACAACTGGACTCAGTATCCGTGTCATACCTCGATGCCAAGATGAAAAAACTTCTGAATATCAGGAATACGTAATCTGATAGAGGCTTCGGCCTGAGGGAAGAGGCGATGCTTCTTGACGCGCTCCAGGACGTCCTCTGGCCTCACGCGCTCCCCGACGTTATGCTGAGCCATTAACCTGCAGGAAACACGCGTTTCACCAAGTTGTTGCTAAAACCGCCCGACGACTCTCAGTTCAGGTAAAAATGTACAAACAGAACCCAACAGTTACACACAGTGGCCTCAGAAAGTATTCAGACAATAATCCGCTCAGCGCCACGTATGAAACCTGAAACTTGACATTTAGTTTATTACTGTCTGACTCTTGGTGCTTATGTGAAGCAGCTCCAGCCTTGACATGTTGTTGGGTTTGATGAAACAAGTTTTACAGACCTGGATTGGAGGATTCTTTTTCATAAATCTTTTCAATCTCAGTCAGATTATGTGAGGAGTGCCATTAGAGCCATTCTCTTCAGAGATGTTGATGATGTCCCTCTGAGACCTTCACACTTTCCTTCTTTGTGTGATTTGTGCTCCTGTCATGCTGGAAGGTGGACCTTCAGTCCAGTCTGAGGTTCTGAGCTCTGCAGAACAGGTTTTTGGTCAGAATAACTCAGCAATTTGCTTCATTCATGTTGGGGTCAGTCAGGTCTCTCCTTCACGTCTCCAGCTCATCCAAAATGCTGCAGCTCGGCTCTTAACAGGAACTCATAGGTTTGAGCACATTTCACCGGTTTCGTCCTCCCTTCACTGGCTCCCTGTATGTGTCAGAATAGATATTAAAATTATCCTGCTAATCTTTAAGTGCATTAACGGTCTTGCACCATTTATCTCTCTGAGCTACTTCAATGTTCCTTCTTGGCCCTGAGATCATCTGATCAGCTGCTTTTTGCTGGAGCTCAGACGAGATGAGGCTTTTTCAGTCGTGGGCCCTAAACTTTGGAACAATCTGCGCCAACGTGGGGTCTGAATACTTCCTGTAAAGAAACTGAGACTCACACCACGAGCTTTCGTAAGCTGAACGCTGAAGGCGAAGGACCTCTGATGTTGCTTTTCTTCAGTGTGAAGAAGACCTCCTTCATCGTCTCTCTTTCTTTCATCATGAAGCGATAGTATTGCTTTTTAAAAGGCACAAACTG
This sequence comes from Nematolebias whitei, assembly GCF_014905685.2. NCBI lineage: Eukaryota > Metazoa > Chordata > Actinopteri > Cyprinodontiformes > Rivulidae > Nematolebias > Nematolebias whitei. The sequence goes on along the minus strand of NC_056519.1, from coordinate 21,707,915 downwards.
TGAAAAGGAGCAAAAAAAATTTCAGTTAGTTTTCAGTAATCAGGGTGCAATTATGTCCGAGTACTAAAAACTAAAATCTGCTTCCGTACCGCGCTGCTGGTGTCAGTGACGTCTCACCTTGGGGTCGTGAACGATGTTCCTCCAGCAGTGGCACACGAGGCTGGCGCTGCGGTAAAGGTCCACTGCAGGAAGCAGACACAGGATTTGCCTCAGCACCTCCTCAGGGAGATCGTCCATGCAGCTCTGTGGTTGGAGCAGGACTCTGCTGCTCCCCAGGAGTCCAAAGTGAGCATCAGGGAGAGGCTCAACGTCTTCCTCTTGATTGCAGCCTCCATCAAAGTCCTCGTCGTCCTCAAACATCTCAGCCGTCAGTCCCTCCAGATAGTCTTCGTCTTTTGGCTCACATCCAGGTGCCGCACCAGCACCTGACTGGCAGGCGCCTCTGAACTGACTCATCTCTGCCTCAAACTCTGGCAGCATTTCTGCAGCTAACAAAGTCTCATCATCGATCTCCTCTTCCTCATCTGCCATGGGCTCACACTGGGTGGCCAACAAGCTAACATCATCATCATCCTCGTCATCGTTTTCCACAAACGCTGATCCTTCTTGATATGTGGATGTAGAGGGCAGAGATTTGTTCGGACTGGAACTGATGATGTTAACCACGGAGAAGAAGTCGTTGATGGCCTTCTGCTTCCCGGAGGGACTTCCTGCAGCAGAAGCTGCTTTAAAGATCGAACAAGAAAATAATAAACTTCAGATGAAATCATATTGAAGGTAAAAAAGACGGGCTGAATTTAAAATATACAAATGTAAATGTTGACAGGTTATTAAAAGTAGGGATGGGGCCGATCCGATCCAGTATCGGTATGGGCCTCCGATACCAGCATAATTTACGTATCGGATTTTCCGATCCTCCTGCCGATATTTCCGATCCACGATGCAAGTTGGCTTCAAACTACGGAATGGATTTCCTGAACGGCGGCGTGTCTCATGAACCCAGAGTAATAAGACCCGCCTCACATTCAGGAAATCCAGTTCATAGTTTGCAGCAGCTACAACATGAGGACTGAGTTAGCAGCACTGTTGCTAACAGCTAACAAACTTTTCATCTAAACATGTCCGCTGTGTGGAAGTATTTTACACTAGAAACACCACAAAACAAGACAGCAACGTGCAATGTCTGCAGAGCCATAGCGCCACATTAAACCACGTTAAAGTTAGTTTTACGATGGACATTCGAGCTCCGAGGCTTCAGCGGGGCACTACTCTTTGGTCAAACCGAAAGAGGCGACTCGACCCCGGCCAGCCGCGTCCAATCTGCCCCGCTCAGTCTGCCCGTCTCTGAGGAGGGACAGACTGAGTGCGGCTGCCCCAAATCAGGCTGCCTGCTTTGTATTGAACAAGAAGAAGACATCGCTGAAACTACGGAGCTCAAATGTTTACTGAGAAGTTGCTAAACTTCATCATAATTCATGACCAACCACTATCAGTTGTAGAAAACGAAGGATTTCACAGCTTGATACTTGCAGCTAAGATATAGTTTACCCTCCAGGAGATATTTATCAGTACAACAGTAGACAATCATAAAAAAACATATGATTTGAAAATTATATATATTAAAAACATAAACAGCTACATTATAAAGTGATGTAAAATACTAAAAACAGGAACATGTCTGTTGGTTTATGCCATGAACTTAGCAGATGTTTGAAGCCATTTAACATTTTATTTAATTAATTTGTTCATTCATTTAAAAGAAACAAAATTAACAAAAAATCATCAAAAAGAAAACATGAATGAAAAGAGTACAGAAAGAAGAAAAAAATCTTATATCTGTTCCTTATAAAATATAAAACAACTTTAAACAATCACTTAAATTAATCACTTTAATATCCACTTTAAAGCTAGGAATAAAAAGAAACATGTTTTGTGTTAGCAGAATTTAATTCTAACTTTAAAACTTATCCAACATTAATAAAACTTACCTCAAGTTGCCTTTTTGGACATGCATCATATATTTGTACAAATTGTACTTGAGAGGAGATTATTACAGCCTCATATGAAATCAATGATGATCATGATATCGGAACTGGATTGGTATCGGCCGATACTCAGAGCTAGGTATCGGGATCGGAATTTTAAAACGTGGATCGGTGCATCCCTAATTAAAAGAATGGTCAGAGGCTAATTTGGAACATGTGTTAGTACATTTTTTTTGGTTCATCTCCGACAGATCTTTGAGTGGAAAGAGATCAGTGGCTTACCAAAAAAAAAAAAAAACCTTCAGTAGTTTCTCATGATTGCTCCCCATGTGCACACTAAGATTTGTTTAGGCGTCTGTGGAAGGATTTAAGATTGATTACCCGTCTTTCGTTGCTTTCTGGGGGTCCTGGGGTAAAGCCCCCGGTTGGGGTGGTTGTATCTCCGGCCCTGGTTGGACGAGTGGGGCTGGGTGAGAGAATTTGAACATTGTCCCAGTTCCTCACAGTCCTGTGAGTTCAGGTGCTTTCTCTTGGCCCTTCCTGAAAAGACAAATATTGTTAGATGATGCTTAAGTAAACTCCTAAACTTTCCAAGACTTGTTTGTTACAGAAAATAATATTTTTGTTACCATAAAATTCATGAAGCCAATATCTCACTGGGTTACAACTCGTGACTTTCCAAAATGTCTCAGAACGTTTGTAGAGGTCACTGCAGCAGTACCAGTATATTAATTTCAATTAAAAAATACTTTATTAATCCCAGAGGGAAATGAAATGTTGTAACTCATCATCCTGGTTTCATTAGTTGTTCTAGATGCTGATGTTGTGGGCAGGAAGGATATTGTCTGTCTAACAGCAGATCTGAAGAAGCCTCTGACTGAAGACACTCTTGTTATTGTGTGACAGTCTGATGAAGAGGATGCTGAGGGTTGTCTCTAATGTTAATTTTATGAATGGTTAATGAACACCTTTCTATCTGATCAAGATACTCAAAGCTCTTTACAACACAATCTGTGCCTCATTTACCCATTCATACAGCACACTAACTAGAGATGCATCGATCCGATACCAATACCGGTATCGATCCTGATATCGAGGAAACAAACTTCTGGATGAGGTATCGGTGACAATGTGACCGATCCATGACAGGCAGATCTAGTCACTCTAATTCTATGCTTTGTGCTCTGAGTGACGTCACGCGCTAACGAACTCACTGCACAGATCGTTTTCAAAATGGAGCGAGCAAAAGGATCAGCCATCTGGAACTATTTCACACTTCCTCAGCCAACACATTCAACAGCTACGTGCAATACGTGCACAGAGACGATTCCAGGGGGTGGCACTAAAACTTCCAGTTATAACACTACCAACTTAATCAAGCATCTCCAGAGATTTCACCCTAAAGAGCACGCCGAGTTTGTTGAATGGAATTCAGCACTGTTTATTTCTGTATCAGATCGATTTCAGATCGGTATCTACAAACAACAAACAACAGATATCGGTATCGGAAGTGGAAAAAGTGGATCAGTGCATCTCTTCACACTACTAGATCTATACAAAGAATAATCAGAGATTGATCACATTCATACGCCGATGGGACACACATCTGAGGTAATGGGGGGTTCAGTCTCTTGCCCAAGGACACTTCGGCATGTGACTGCTGGTGGAATCGAACCTCAACTCTCGCATTGGAGAGTGACTGCTCTAACTACTCAGCCTCAGACGCCCCCTGAATCCTTCTTTGTACAATCATCTCCAAAGGTTCTAGAGGGATGTCCCCAGAACTGAGCCAGCCTTCTTTATGAGCTTGTTGATCTTTTTTAAGTCACTTGCTCTGGTGCTGCTACTCCAGCAGATGATGGCAGAAGAGATAGTGCTCTCTACAACAGACTTGTAGAAGATATGCAGCATCTTGCTGCAAACACCGAAGGACTCATCTAAAAAAGTTAAGTCAGGTCCTCTGGACGGGTTAATAATAATAATAATAATAAAATTGTAGAAATGTTTTATCTTTCATCTGAAAGACTTCTTCAGTCTGAGGAGCTGTATTCAGCTCTTATAAATAGCATATTTTCATAGTGGATCAACCAGTTTGTTGTTGACATCCAGAACTAGCTGTTCACATGTAAAAGGAGGACCATCAGCCTAACAACTGATCATTAGCACTAGGGATGGGGCCGATCCGATCCAGAATCGGTATCAGCCTCCGATACCAGCATAATTTACGTATCAGATTTTTCTGATTCAACCTGCCGATATTTCCGATCCATGATGCATGTTGGCTTCAAACTATGGAATGGATTTCCTGAACGGCGGCGTGTCTCATGAACCCAGAGTAAGACCCGCCTCACATTCAGGAAATCATAGTTTGCAGCCAGCTACAACATGAGGACTAAAGCCCCCAGTATACTGCCGCGTACATCCATACGCAGAGGTACGAGCGTACCCCCCAGGGCATGTCCGTGCAAAGCTCAAATTTTTACGACCGCATACGCGTACGCGGTGTCGCACAATAAAGTGCCCGGCGACGGACTGTTTTGTATGCGACACCAATGTACAAACCGGATTCCAAAAAAGTTGGGACACTAAACAAATTGTGAATAAAAACTGAATGCAATGATGTGGAGATGGCAAATGTCAATATTTTATTCGTAATATAACATAGATGACAGATCAAAAGTTTAATCTGAGTAAATGTAACATTTTAAAGGAAAAAAATGTTGATTCAAAATTTCACAGTGTCAACAAATCCCAAAAAAGTTGGGACAAGTAGCAATAAGTGGCTGGAAAAAGGAAATTGAGCATATAACGAACAGCTGGAAGACCAATTAACACTAATTAGGTCAATTGACAACATGATTGAGTATAAAAAGAGCTTCTCAGAGTGTCAGTGTCTCTCAGAAGCCAAGATGGTAAGAGGATCACCAATTCCACCATTGTTGCGCAGAAAGATAGTGCAGCAATACCAGAATGGTGTTACCCAGCGTAAAATAGCAAAGACTTTTAAGTTATCATCATCAACCGTGCACATCATCAAAAGATTCAGAGAATCTGGAACAATCGCTGTGCGTAAGGGTCAAGGCCGTAAAACTACTGGATGCTCGTGATCTCCGGGCCCTTAAACGTCACTGCACCTCAAACAGGAATGCCACTGTCAAGGAAATAACAGAATGGGCTCAGGAATACTTCCAGAAAGCATCGTCAGTGAACACAATCCACCGTGCCATCTGCCGTTGCCAGCTGAAACTCTACAGTACAAAGAGGAAGCCATTTCTAAGCAAGCTCCACAAGCAAAGACGTTTGCACTGAGCCAGGGGTCATTTAAAATGGAGTGTGGCAAAATGGAAGACTGTTCTTTGGTCAGATGAGTCACGATTTGAAGTTCTTTATGGAACACTGGGACGCCATGTCATCTGGACCAGAGAGGACAAGGATAGCCCAAGTTGTTATCAACGCTCCGTTCAGAAGCCTGCATCACTGATGGTATGGGGTTGCATGAGCGCTTGTGGCATGGGCAGCTTGCATGTCTGGAAAGGCACCATTAATGCAGAGAACTATGTTCAGGTTCTAGAACAACATATGCTCCCATCTAGACGTCATCTCTTTCAGGGGAGACCCTACATTTTTCAACACGATAATGCCAGACCACATTCTGCAGCAATCACAACATCATGGCTACGTAGGAGAAGGATCCAGGTACTGAAATGGTCAGCCTGCAGTCCAGATCTTTCATTTATAGAGAACATTTGGTGCATCATAAAGAGGAAGGTGCGACAAAGAAGGCCCAAGATGATTGAACAGTTAGAGGCCTGTATTAGACATGAATGGGAGAGCATTCCTATTTCTAAACTTGAGAAACTGGTCTCCTCTGTCCCCAGACGTCTGTTGAGTGTTGTAAGAAGAAGGGGGGATGCCACACAGTGGTAAAAATGGACTTGTCCCAACTTTTTTGGGATTTGTTGACGCCATGAAATTTGGAAACAACATATTTTTCTCTTAAAGTGATACATTCTCTCAGTTTAAACTTTTGATCTGTGATTTGTGTTCTATTCTGAATAAAATATTAGACGTTGGCACCTCCACATCATTGCATTCAGTTTTTATTCACAATTTGTTTAGTGTCACAACTTTTTTGGAACCCGGTTTGTATTAAATTCCCCTTCTTCATCCCTGATCTGGCCTTTTCTTTTGTTTTTTTTTCCAAGAGGCAGTGATCTCTTCCTCCTCCGTTGATGCCCTGACTGAAATGGTGAGAAATGGAGGAATTTGTCACGAGCGAATTAAACTCAGCTCCAGCATGGCTGCGGGAGGGTCTGAAGATTTCCTGGTGGGCTGGTCTGATGTGTGGGCTGTAGAGCCAGCGCTCCCTGTTTTTTTTTTTTTTAGATTTTTTTAATTAACAACATATAAACACAGAACACCGCCGTGGCGGAGGCTGCCAGCGCTCTTTTTACTTTTTCCGACCTGCCAATCAATCCCGTAGGCGTGTCAGTAAATGACCAATAGGCAATCTCAATTTGTCCCGAAGGTAAATGCCCCTTGCCCGTCTCTGAGGAGGGACAGACTGAGCGCGACTGACCGAAATCAGGCTGCCTGCTGTGGATTTAACAAGAAGAAGACATCGCTGAAACCACGGTGCTCGAATGTTTACAGAGAAGTTGCTAAACTTCATCATAATTAATGACCAACCACTATCAGTTGTAGAAAACGGAAGGATTCGCAGCTTGATACTTGCAGTCAAGATAGTTTACCCTGCAGGAAATAGTTATCAGTACAACAGTAGACAATCATAAAAAACATGATTTGAAAATTTTATATATATTAAAAAAAAAACCGAAACAAACAGTTACATTATAAAGTGATGTAAAATACTAAAATCGGGAACATGTCTGTTGGTTTATGCCACGAACTTAGCAGATGTTTGAAGCCATTTAACGTTTAATTTATTTTATTAATTTATTCATTCATTTAAAAGAAACAAAATTTTAAAAAATCATCAAAAAGAAAACATTGAATGAAAAGAGTGCAGAAAGAAGAAAATAAATCTTATATCTGCCCCTTATTTAAAAAAATATATAAAAACTAAACAATCACTTAAATTAATCACTTTAATATCCACTTTAAAACTAGGAATAAAAAGAAACATGTTTTTGTTAGCAGAATTTAATTCTAATTTTAAAATTTATCCAACACTAATAAAACTTACCTCAAGTTGCCTTTTTGGACATGCATGCATATATTTGTACAAATTGATTGATTGATTGATTGATTGATTTTATTGTCAATTCTGCATATGTACAGGACATACATAGAAATTGAAATTGCGTTACACTCCTACTCAAGTTGCAGCAAACAACAACGTTAGCAAAAATAAACTAACACAACTAGTTATAAAAAAAATATAAAAGTGAACAGCAGCAGGACCTCTGATGCAACGTGCTCAATAGTGACTAACAGGAGACAAAGGGATGCTGACTGAAGACAATAATATGATGAGAGGTAGATAATGGATGTGCAAGGCCAGAGTAAACAATAGTGCAATATAAAGTATAAACCTGAGAAACTTAGTAAAGTGAAGGTGTGCATACCGGTTCTATATAGAGTCACAGTTATGTACTGATGAGGTGATTAAGTGGAAATGACAATACCAGAATTACCAGAATAGACAGGACGAGTTAATCATAACAGTAGTGCAAAATATAATGCAATAAACAGTAGAGTGAGCTTGTAGGCTGTTAAAGTGACCGATTCATAAACTATTCATAAAAATAAATAAATGTCCCAGAGCAGTTTTGAAGGGGGGGGGGGGGGGGG
>NC_056519.1:21693428-21700016 GCF_014905685.2 Nematolebias whitei | reverse complement strand
ATCCTGGACAGAGAGGAACGATGGTTTGAGAGAGGAGTAAAGGAGGCCATCTTTGTGAAAAGAAATCGTCCATCATTAAACAGGGGTGGAGGCCTCTGGGTTCAACTGTCCCCCTCTAACAATGCTGTTATTGCTAGTATCACTCAGCCCTCTGTGAATAGTAAACAGCCATCAGTGTGCTAATGATCCAATGTTAGGCTGATAGTCCTTCTTGACCATGTGATCAGCTGGTTTTGGTTGTCAGCAGCAAACTGGTTGATGCACTACGAGAAGGTGCTATTTATAAGACGGAGGTGAATACAGCACCTCACCTCAGACTGAAGAAGTCTTTCGGATGAAAGACGAAACGTTTCTATATTTTTTTGCTTTGTTTTTTTTTTTTTTTTTTTGAATGTCCAGAGAACCAGATTGAACTTTTTTGGATTTTTCTACCTGGATTATTGAGCATGCATCAGGATATTTTGAACTACAGTCATCTCCTTTTGTTTTGTTCACATTCAAGATGAGATGATTATGTGAATTCACTCAGGCACGGATGTTGTATTGTGTACATATATGTAGGTATCTGTACATGCATGTATAAATGTATATGTCAAGGTGTATATAGGACCAGTCTCTAACATTTGAACATTGCTTGCTGTATCCGCACAAGAACTGCATCCTCTGCTCTAAAACCCAAAAAATTCATGCAAATTATGTACTACACTGCTGTGGAGACATGAAACGAAATTCCATTCAGTTCCTAATGGTGCACTGTGCAATTATGAATGACAAAAAGTTTTTAAAGTTAAAGTTAACGTGTTTACCTGCGTTATGAACACTGCTCACCCTTCACCCACTGCTCTGCCCCCACCCACGTCTCCTCAAACACCTTTCAGGGGGTCACCACACCACCTAGGCAACCCCTCCCCTCCTCATCAGCAACATAATGGACCCCAGCTGCAACCCCCTTCACCTAACAATCCTCCCCCTCCACCATCAGAGCCTCCAATCACCATCAGCAGCAGGGAGGCTGTGAGGATGGAGCTCAGCCGTCTACATCCTGGTAAGTCTGCAGGTCCAGATGAATTAAACCCCAAACTCCTTAAAGGATGTGCAGCTCAGCTGTGTGATGTTTTTCAGCACATTTTTCACCTGAGCCTGAGGGTAGTCCCTGCTCTGTGGAAAACAACATGTCTGTCCCAGTGCCAAAAAACAAAGCAGCCAAACTCACACAGTGACTACTGATCTGTGGCCTTGACATCACATGCCATGAAGTCACTGGAGAGGCTGGTCCTGAAGTACATCAGATCAGTGGTGGAACCAAACCTGGACCCCCTCCAGTTCGCATACCAGACACACATTGAAGTTGATGATGTCATCATCAACCTGCTGCACAGAACTTACACACACCTGGACAGTGTCGTGCTCTTTAACTTCTCCAGTGCTTTTAACACCATAAGACCTGCTCTACTCTGCAGTAAGCTGCAGGTGAATGACTCTCTGGTCACCTGGATCAGAAACTACCTCACAGGTTGACCACAGTATGTGAGGCTGCAGGACAGCACCTCAGACACCACACTGAGCAGCACAGGGGCTCCTCAGGGGACGGTCCTCTCACCGTTTCTGTTCACCCTCTTCACCTCGGACTTCAGGTACAACTCACAATCTTGCATCTGCAGAAGTTCTCAGATGACTCTGCCATTGTGCACTGCATCACTGGTGACCAGGAAGCTGAATACAGAGGTGGTGGACAGAACCACCTGCAACTCAACGTTGGAAAAACTAAAGAGCTACAGGAAGAAGACCATCCCCCCCCCCAACCCTATCAACATCAAGGGGTGGACACTGTGGACTGCTACCTGGGGGAAAACCTAGACAATAAACTGGACTGGACAGCTAACACCAACGCCCTCTACAAGAAAGGGCAGAGTCGTCTTTTTCTTCTGAGGAGACTCAGGTCCTTTAACATCTGTAGGACCATGCTGCAGATGTTTTACCACTTGGTGGTCTCCAGCCCACAGGTGTCAAACTGCAGGCCTCTAGGGCTGGAGTCCTGCAACTTTTAGATGTGTCTCTGATGCCACACAGCTGAATCAAATAAGGAGGTCATTAGCGGGACTTTGGAAAACTTGACTACACTGAGAAGCTAATTCACTCATATGATTCAGGTGTTTTGGACCAGAGCAACATCTAAAAGTTGCAGGACTCCGGCCCTCGAGGCCTGGAGTTTGACACCCCTGTGAAAGCTGATGCCAGCAGACTCGATAAACTCATCGGGAGAGCTGGCTCAGTTCTGGGAGTGGACCTGCAGTCTTTGACAGAGGTGTCTGAGCAGAGGATGCTGAGGAAACTGCTCCAGATCCTGAACAACACGTCACACCCCCTGCATGACACACTGGACTCTTACTGCAGCACCTTCAGTCGTAGACTGAGACCACCGAGGTGCTCCACAGAACAACACAGGAAGTCCTTTCTCCCTGTGGCTATCAAACTTTTTAACTCCTCCCCCTTTCTGCACATAAGACAATAAAATTAATCCTGCTGTTTTCACATTAAAGCATTTCACACAAGTCTGCACCTGACCCGTTTAGATCTTAATTGCTGAATTCAAAAAACATTCAATACAAAATCCACTGGACTTTATTTGTAATGGAAGACGTTTCGCTCCTCATCCGAGGAGCTTTCTCAATTCAATGTTTCTGAAACATATAAACACATTTGAAACATATAAACATAAACATGAAAGATATAATGCAACTTTAAGGCCCTGTACACACGTAGCCGGATATCAGGAAAACCGAATAGTTTATCATGCGGTGTGGCCTTTCATCCACACGTGATCTCTGGTTGATGTAACTATAAACGAATAATAACAAAAACTCCGACCAAAGTGGAGATTTGAGAAATCTCCTCTTTCGGGTTTGCGTGTGGACTTTCGGAACCGGAGATATGCGCATTATGTCTGCGACAGATGGTGCAGCGCGGCGCTGACGTCTCATGTGCAACAATTGTTTTTGTTTGCCCATTCATTCGGAGGGAAAATGACTGCGTCGGAGGACTCCGTTGGGTAATGCTCTAAAAAAAGCGCTAAAATATCAACATACTTGTTCTGACAGGATTCCCAGTCGACATTTTCCTGAGTTTTATTAACTTTGTACTCCAACACGGTATTTAATAGTAGTTCAACCTCGCGGTCTGTCCACACAAACGAACCTCCAGGCGCCATGATTCAATACTAACAGGAAGTTGTGGTTGCTTTGAAGGGTTGTGATTGGCTGATATACGTTTCACCTTTGCACTACACTGCCTCCTATGGGTTGGGCATATTCTTTACAACGCTCTGTGGTGAACATCACCGGGTTCATGTAGACGATCATTTTCTCTATCCGAACATGTATGTACGGCGATATTTTTTTGCGCAGATATTCGATTTTTCAAACACCAGGCTACGTGTGTACAGGGCCTAAGACTGATTCCCAGGCAGTTTTCACACCTGATGGAACAGAGGGGCCTCAGCTGTGAATTAGAGGAACAAAGACCTTAAGAAACCCCTACTGTTAAAGTGCTGAGGTGTGAATTGTCAATCTACATGTATGTGTATCTTATCTCACTCAGCCTTCTAACCAGAATCTCTCACTCTGCTCTTTGAATTGAGAAAGCTCCTCAGACGAGGAGCGAAACGTCTTCTGTTATAAATAAAGTCCAGTTGTTTTTGTATTGAACGTTTTTTGAATTTATCATGTCCTGGATGACTGAGAATCTTCACCAGCATCTTGAGTGCTGGTCTTTTTATATTCTGTTATTTTTTTATATCTTGTGTGATTCCTTGTGTTTGTTCCTTTGTACTGAAATAATGGCACAATTTCCTGCGAGATCAATACAGTTCTATCGTATCTTACCTCCTGCCAATCAATGCTAATTTAGTAAAACTTACCTTTAGCAGCGAACTCCATCGTGGTAACCACACCAGTCACTCCAGGTCTTCGCAAATCGAATTTTAAACTATGTTAAACTAAAAGAAGATTGTTGTCGAAACGTTACTTTTACTAAATAAATATTTTACCGTCAGAACTAAGCTAACCGAAAGAAGGTTGCAGAAAAACTACCGCTAGCTTGTTTAAAATTCTTCATACATAAACTTTACCTCAATTATTTAGAAATACAAACACGAACTTGAACAAGTCAAAACTTACGGATTCATTTAAGGTAAAATAAAATAATTGTAAAATTTTAAAAAACACTTCTGAGCTCCGCGTTACGGTTAAAATCGAAAACAAGTTGGGAAACTGCTGCTTCGTGATTGGTCGATTTTCTTCTTCGTTGATTTTATTCGCCGTTGTGATAAACCACTCAATGATGGAGTTTCTCCCCCTACTGGAAGACGTCGGTAGTGCCAAGTCACAACAGAACCTTTTTTACTGAACACGTGCTGGTCATAAAATTAGAATATCATGAAAAAGTTGATTTATTGCAGTAGTTCCATTCGAAAAGTGAAACTTGCATATTATATTCATTCATTACACACAGACTGATATATTTCAAGTGTTTATTTCTTTTAATGTTCATGATTATAACTGACAACTAATGAAAATCCCAAATTCAGTATCTCAGAAAAATTTGAATATTACTCAAGACCAATTTAAAAAAAGGATTTTTAGAAATGTTGGCCAACTGAAAAGTATGAACATGAAAAGTATGAGCATGTACAGCACTCAGTACTTAGTTGGGGCTCCTTTTGCCTGGAAATGAAATCTGAATCTCCATAAAGTTGATCGGAAGCAGGAAGTGCTGGCTGCGTTGACCTTTGACCTCAGAAAACATAGTGGACCAACACCAGCAGATGACATGGGATTCTCAAAAATGTTTATACTTTTCATTTGTCCTAATAATGAGAAAAAAAATGCATTACTTTCTTCAAAGTACTACATTCACACATATTTTCTTAGTATTTGGCAGTGTTGCCTTTAAACTGTATGACCTGAGTCAGACATTTTGGTTACCTTGCACAAGCTTTACAAAGAGTTTGCGTCCCGTTGTCCTGCTCCTCCTGACACAGCTGATGTAACTGTATCAGATTTGGCCGCCTCTTTATCTCTGCGCACAAAGTTTCTGAGACTGAGCCAGAACATTGACTTTGTTGACCTTTAGCCACTTCGTAACTAATTTGGCAGTATACGTTTTAGGTTATTGTCTACTGTATTTTTCGGACTATAAGGAACATTTAAAAACCTTTTAATTTTCTCAGAAAATGACTGTGAGCCTTATGTATTCATTCTGGGTGTACCTACTGACCTCAAAGTGACTTTATGTGGTACACGGCGATCAAAAATCTGTCAACATGTTTTAGTTTTGCTTAATGCAACTTCTTGTTAACTCTGTTCCTGCGTCAAATAAGAGCGAGACCCTGAACTGTTTCAAACATTTTGTTGCTTCTAGTTCTTTATAATGGAAAATCAGCTACTTCCCCTAAATGTTGGTTTGTGGGGGGGAAACCCATGCAAGCACAAAAAGAAGATGCTAACTCCACACAGAAAGACCCACAGGTACAACTGGGAATTGAACCAACAACCTTCTTGCAGTGAGGCAGCAGTGCTAACCACTGAGCCATCGTATTAATGTGTGAACTTGATCATTTACACTGTAGAAACATTTTGTTTCAGCACTCCGTGATAAAATGTTCTTATCATTGAGAAATACTGTATAAGAAGAAAAAATGTCAACAAACAACATGAACAAGAAGATTTTTAGAGTTTTATCAAAGTTTTAGACGTCTCCTGCAGGGAGAAAAACTGAGAGAGCAAATGTTGGAAGATGAATTTGATCTGTGACGCTTTAAATTTGTTTTGAAACCACAATTAATGAATTTAGCCACTTCATTTAAAACTTTTCATTTGTTTCAATTGTCTGCTTTTTACAGCTCGACTAGAGTTTAAAGAGGAAAAACAAAACATATAATTCTGCTTAAATTATTATTACTGCAGCAATCTGTTGCAGATGTTTGCTGCTCACAGAAACATTTCACATAAATACTGTTTTGTTAAAAAAAATCCATATTTTAAAATTATTTAGTTAAATAAATCCATTAATCGTGTCCTCAGCTGGTGTGAAAACTCAGAAGAAATTACAAACTGAACAAAAGAGAAACAAACAAAAAGACAAAACTCATTAGTTTCATTAAACAGAATTTATTGACACTGATTTGATCATAAAGCTGCTTTGAGTTAACATCAGTGTTATCCATTCAATTGTCTGATTGAAAACACAAACTCTGCAGAAACATACAAGACAAGAATGAAGATAAAATGGTTGTCAGTCACAGTGAAGAGCATCAAAACATTTTGCAATAAACGGAGACATTAATGATGAGGCAGAAGCAAGTTTCTTTACACACACATTCAAAGATAAACTGAGCAGCTGATGTTTTACAGGACCTGTGTTTTTAACAGAAAACTCTCATGCAAAGAGTTCAATAGTTTTTATGTCAAATCACTGCCTCTTCTGAACTTGTTCCCTCCAGTTTCAGAGGAGAAATCAGACTTGGTCATTTTAAGATGCATTCTACATTTTGTCCAGCAGGGGGAGACATCTGCGGCTGTAAACCAAACT
>NC_056519.1:21682087-21693328 GCF_014905685.2 Nematolebias whitei | reverse complement strand
CAAACAAACTTTTTAATAAACACGTCTTTATTTTTTCACTTGACCTGGACATCATCTTTTAATTAAGAATCAAATTGCTTAAAAATCTTCATTAAATTGATCCCGCTAAACATTATATGTTAAAATTTGAAAGAGACATAAATATTAATTGCAGTTTTTGTGGTGACATTCCAGAAACTGTGGCATTTTTTTGTCAGGTTTTGGAAGGAGTTTAGCAGTTTATTAAAAAACATATTTTAAGGGATTTTTCCATACGTTGGGAAAATGTTTTATTTTGTTTTTCTAGATTCCCCAGAAAGGATGCTAAATTTTATTCTTTTAAATAAACTTGCTCATTTTTTTGGGCCAAATTTTACATTCGCAAATGTAAATTTACTAACAAAACACCAAGTTTTCTTCATTTTATTAAGGATGTGCAACTATATGTAAAATTTATAACAAACTCTAGCAACAAAAAGGCCCTCAGGACCATTTCTATCTGTAAATCTTTGCAAAAATTTATTTAATTAACACCCCTGGTTGTTTGTTCATGTAAGTGTTGTGTTCTTATACTCCATTCATTTGTTTCTTGTATAATTGTCATTTGCTTGAATAAAGATAAAATAAAATAAAAAAAAGTTGGTTCAATGGTTCAGTCTGTTATTTCTTCATGTATTACCAAAAGAATGACAAATGGTATGGTATAAAGTTTATTCATTTTTAAAAAGTACAAAACAATTCCATAACAATATAAAAAAATACAGGAGATTTAAAATGACAGGCAACAGAAAGAAGAAAAAATCTTATTATATCTGACCCTTTTTCAAACAATTATGTCAATCATAATAATCTTCAAATAACAGAACAAAATGAATAACTCTTTTTAATTTTTCTAATTTTAATACAAAAAACACACTAAGCTACTTCATATATACTTTTTAACAATTCAGCTTTGATCTTTTTCTTAAATGTACACATTGACTTGACATTTTTCACATCACTCTCTAGACCATTCCACAATCCAACTCCTTGGATTGAGGTAGACCTTCCCTTCAGACTAGTTCTGAATTTTGGTTTGACAAATATCTCTTAAGATTATAACAACTTTGTCTTTTAACAAAATTTCTTTGAATATTTAACGGTAATGTGTTATTTTGAGCCCTATACATAACTGATAAAATACTATAATCTACCAAATCATGGAACTTTAATAACTTCAGTTGATAAAATAATGTGCTTGATGGGTGACTGTAATGCTTTCTGGTGATAATTCTTACAGCTCTTTTCTGTAAAATAAAAATAGGTTTTGTAAATGTTTTACACGCTTTCCCCCAAACATCAATGCAATAGATTAAATGTGGAACAATGATTGTGTTATACAACATGTACCGAGCTTTATCATTTAATAATTCCCTGACTTTGTATAGTACTGCAATAGATTTAGATATTTTTGTTCTTACAGAATTGATGTGATTTTTCCATGTTAGCTGTTCAATGATTACACCCAAAAATTTCATCTCATTAACTCTACAAATCTCAACACCCTAAATTTTAAATGGATCATCAACAGTTTTCTTTTTGTTACTAAATGTCATGTATTTAGTTTTATCTATATTTAATGATAATTTATTAAGTTTAAACCAAGTTTGTATTTTATCAAATTCTGTCTTCATCAATTCCAACATCCGTTTTACATCTTTACCCAAACAAAAAAATGTGGTGTCATCTGCAAAAAGGACACATTTGAGGAGTCCTGATACATTTACTAGGTCATTCACATATAAAATAAATAACTTTGGTCCAAGTACAGAGCCTTGAGGAACTCCACAAGTGACATTGCAGAGGTCAGATCTTACATCATTTATTTGTACAAACTGTTTCCTATCTTTTAAATAGCTAGATACCCAGTGTAATGCTGGTCCTCTTATACCATATTTATTTAATTTTTCAAGGAGAATAGTGTGGTCAATAGTATCGAATGCTTTTTTTAAATCAACAAAAATACTAACACAATACTGTTTTTGATCGACAGCAGTAGTTATTTGTTCTATTATTTCCATGAGAGCCATCGATGTAGAGTTTTTTGCTCTAAACCCATACTGACTGCCACTTAGAATGTTTTGTTTAGTAATAAATTTATCTAATCTGGTCACAAATAGTTTTTCTAGAATTTTTGACAACTGTGATAATAAGGATATTTGTTATGATTCGGACAACCCAGTAGGAACGAGAATCAGAACGACACAAGTCTCAAATAAGCAAAACAGTGTTTATTATATACAGTGAATGAGTTGACAGGTATATACAAAATGGTGGCCTGGGACTCCTGAAAAAGGGAGAGACAAGGTCAGGTCTAGGAGGCAAGAGGAGGCAGCTCAAACGGTGGAATAAATAGTTTTGTCTATCCTTACAGGTATTTCCTTGTGGGTGAGGCTGGTGGGGGAAAATTCCAAGGCAGGCAAGTGGTTGGAGGGCAAAGGCAACAAGGACGAGACTCCGGCACAGGAAGAACCAAGGGCAGGATCCGAGATGACCAGAGAACTGTAGGCACAAAAACAAGGTAAGATATCCTCTTCATATACTCAATATACTGGCTAGAAGCACAAATACCCGGAAGGAATTAATGCTCCAGCGACGAGAAGAGCTTGACTGCAGCCTTATGTAGCCGAGGAGCTCGTCAGGTAGATGGTCGTCAGCTGTGGATGATTGGCGGCCATCTTGGAGCTGCAGCAAGTTCAACTCTTACAGTACCCCCCCTTCACGAGTCGCCCCTGGGCGACCCAAGGCGCTTCTCGGGGTGGGCCTTGAAGAAGGCGGCGATAAGGCTGGGGTCCAATATGAAGGAACGAGGGATCCAAGAATGCTCCTCCGGGCCATAGCCCTCCCAATCCACGAGGTACTGGAAGCCCCGTCCCCGGCGACGGACATCCAGAATGGTACGGACAGTGAAAGCTGGATGGTTGTCAATAAGTCGGGCGGGTGGAGGGAGGTCGGCAGGAGGGCACAATGGGCTCTCTGAAACAGGTTTTACCTGAGAAACGTGGAAGGTAGGATGGATTCTCAAGGAGCTGGGGAGCTGTAGGCGCACAGCCGAGGGATTGATGATCTTGTCTATGGTGAAGGGATCGATGAAGCGAGGAGCCAATTTCCTGGGAGTGTCCTTGCGATGAATGTCTCTGGTGGATAACCACACCTTCTGGCCCACCTGATAAGAAGGTGCGGCGGAATGGTGACAGTCCACGAACCTCTTATTCTGAGCTGCAGTGCGAAGTAGAGCCGCCCTTGTTTGGCGCCAGACACGTCTACAACGGCGGAAGTGGTGCTGGACAGACGGCACTGAAACCTCTGTCTCCTGACTGGGGCTTTAGAGAACCTGTCGATGATAGTTAGAATAGTGGTGTTACCTTCTGAAGGGGGTAACCCGGTGACGAAGTCCACCGAAATATGAGACCAGGGACGGCTAGGCGTCGGCAGAGGCTGTAGGAGACCGGCAGGAGGCTGAGTACCGGTCTTGTTCCTGGCACAAGTGGAGCAAGCCGCAACAAAGTCCTTGACATCTTTAGAAAGAGTGGGCCACCAGAAATGTCTCTTCGTAAGAGATAGCATACGTGCTGTACCGGGATGACACGAGAGTCTATTGGTGTGGAGCCAGTCGAGTACCTTAGACCTCATATGTGAGGGGACGAACAAAGTGCCAGGGGGACCAGTGCCAGGATCAGGTTCCGTCAGGTGGGCTTCACGAACCTCTCTCATAATAGGCCATGTAAGGGCTCTGACAATGCAGACCGGGGAGATGATGCCCTCAACAGGCTCTGGAGTGTCTGGAGGAGAAAACTGGCGGGAGAGAGCGTCAGGCTTGATGTTCTTAGTACCAGGTCGGAAAGTCAGTGTGAAGTTAAAACGGTTAAAAAATAAGGACCAGCGTGCCTGTCTGGGGTTTAACCGTTTAGCCTCTCTCAAATATGTAAGGTTCTTATGATCTGTCCAAATCAGGAAGGGAGTCTCTGTGCCCTTAAGCCAATGGCGCCATTCCTCCAAGGCTAATTTAACGGCCAATAATTCTCTATTGCCCACATCGTAATTTCTCTCTGCTTGGGACAAACGGCGGGAAAAGAATGCACAAGGGTGTACCTTGCCATCCAGGAGCGACCGCTGGGATAGGACCGCGCCGACTCCAGTATCGGATGCATCCACCTCGAGGATAAACTGCCGTGTGGGGTCTGGATGACAGAGGATGGGTGCAGATGAGAATAACTCTTTTAGCTTACCAAAAGCAGCGTCGGCCTCTGGAGTCCATTTAAATGCTCTGGTAGTGGAGGTAAGCTGAGATAGGGGTGCGGCAATGCGGCTGTAGTTCTTGATGAAACGTCTATAAAAAATTGCGAACCCCAGGAATCATTGCAGTTGTTTCCTTGTCTCCGGGACTGGCCACTCCACCACTGCCTTAGTCTTCTCGGGGTCAGTTCTGAAAAAACCCTCCCCGAAGATGAACCCCAAAAAGACACAGATGAGGCATGAAAAATCACACTTCTCACCCTTCACAAAAAGTTGATTCTCGTAGAGCCTTTGCAGAACTGCTCTAACATGGTTAACGTGTTCGTCCTTGTCTCTTGAATAAATGAGGATGTCGTCTAGGTAGACGAAAACAAAGTCCCCAATAAAATCCCTTAACACGTCGTTAACCAAAGCCTGGAATACTGCAGGAGCGTTAGTGAGCCCAAAAGGCATCACCAGATACTCAAAGTGACCCAACGGGGTTCTGAATGCGGTTTTCCACTCATCGCCTTGTCTAATGCGAACCAAGTTATATGCATTGCGTAAGTCCAGTTTAGTGAAGATGGTGGCTGGTTGTAACTGCTCTTGGATGGAATTGATTAGTGGAAGGGGGTATTTTTTTTTAATGGTGATGTTGTTGAGTTCACGGTAGTCAATCCAGGGATGCAGAGACTTATCCTTCTTGGTGATAAAAAAGAATCCTGCACCTAGAGGTGAAGTTGATGGGCGAATAATTCCTGAGTCGAGTGATTCCTCAATGTACGACCTCATAGCCTCCCTCTCAGGACCGGAGATATTAAAAAGGCGGCTAGAAGGCAGAGAGGCTCCCGGAAGGAGGTCGATGGGACAATCGTAATGGCGGTGTGGAGGTAGTGATAGGGCCCTCTGTTTGTTGAATACAGGAGCTAAATCGTGGTACTCAGATGGACACCGGACAGGTCGGTCTCACAGGACTCTGATTTGGGCTTGGACATGTTTGAGACCCCTGAGCGAAGACAGCACTTTAAACACTTGTCGCTCCACCTCTCTACCCTTCCCAGCTCCCAATTAATGTGGGGATTATGGTTCTTAAGCCAGGGGTACCCAAGGATTAATTGAGAGTTGGGCGACTCAAATACAGAAAAGCTAGTGTTCTCATGATGGTTTCCCGAGGTATTAAATGAAGATCTGCTGTCTTAAAATTGACCTGGGCCAAAAACTCCCCTGTAACCCAAAAACAAAGTGCCCGTTCTTCCTACAATAAATACACAAGCCCAATTTTCTACGTCTCTGCCTCTCATGAGGAGTCAAACGGGTACGACCAATCTGCATTGGTTTGGGTCGATCTAACTGTGTGCTAGAAAACTCTCCCTGGGACTTGTAGTCTTCTGGGGTGGAACTGTAGTTGTAAGCCCCACTCAGCGATTTTGCGGAACCGGAAGGATTCTGGGAGTTGTAGTCCCGCTCCCTACGGCGTTCCCGGAAGCGTTCGTCGAGGGAGATTGCTAAGTTAATTAGCGCGTCGAAACTAGACGGCTCATCACGAGCGGCGATCTGATCCTTCACATAATTGGACAGTGAATTCAAAAAGGTACCTTGCAAGGCTATGTCGTTCCAACCTGTTTGGGCCGCCAGGATGCGGAAGTCGAGAGCGTGTTCGGATGCCGGTCGCCGGCCCTGCCGTAATCCCAGCAGACGTTTCTCGGTGTTGGATTGCTGCAGCGGACGGTCGAAAATCCTACAAAACTCGGTGAGTAGAGAGTCAAAAGACACAGTCTCTAGTTCATGGAGGTGAAGAAATGAAGTAGCCCATTTTAGAGCGTTTCCCTTGAGTTGATAAATGAAGAAGTTGATCTTAGCAATGTCTGAAGAAAAATACTGGGGAGCCCCCTTAAAAGCGAGTTTGCATTGTAAAAGAAAACCTCTGCACTGATCAGGGTCTCCAGAAAAAAGTTCAGAAGGTTTAACAAACAGTTGTTGGTTTGTGGAATGACTTACAGGGCTGAATTCGGTAGGACTCGGCAAAGGCGAAGCTGCGGCTGTGGGGGAAGGAGAAACAAGTTGTCGGTTAATAGCATGAACCATGCATCCTAGTTCCAGTAAGTTTGACTGGGTGCTCTGTTGTTGGGCCATAATTTTCTTAAGAACCTCTCCAAAATTGTCCATGTTCTCAGCGTTAGCGGATGATGCTTGTTCGCTTTTGGTCTCGTTCTGGGTATGGTCTGGCTGGAGCATTATCTGTTATGATTTGGACAACCCAGTAGGAACGAGAACACGAACGACACAAGTCTCAAATAAGCAAAACAGTGTTTATTATATACAGTGAATGAGTTGACAGGTATATACAAAATGGTGGCCTGGGACTCCTGAAAAAGGGAGAGACAAGGTCAGGTCTAGGAGGCAAGAGGAGGCAGCTCAAACGGTGGAATAAATAGTTTTGTCTATCCTTACAGGTATTTCCTTGTGGGTGAGGCTGGTGGGGGGAAATCCCAAGGCAGGCAAGTGGTTGGAGGGCAAAGGCAACAAGGACGAGACTCCGGCACAGGAAGAACCAAGGGCAGGATCCGAGATGACCAGAGAACTGTAGGCACAAAAAACAAGGTAAGATATCCTCTTCATATACTCAATATACTGGCTAGAAGCACAAATACCCGGAAGGAATTAATGCTCCAGCGACGAGAAGAGCTTGACTGTAGCCTTATGTAGCCGAGGAGCTCGTCAGGTAGATGGTCGTCAGCTGTGGATGATTGGCGGCCATCTTGGAGCTGCAGCAAGTTCAACTCTTACAATATTGGTCTATAATTATTGAACACACATTTATCACCATTTTTAAAGAGAGGAACTACCTTTGCTACTTTCATATTGTCTGGAAATATTCCTTTTGAAAATGATAAATTACAAATGTATGTAAACGGCTCGATAACATAACTCATTATGTCCTTTACAAACATCATATCCATGTCCACCCAGTCTTTTGATATCTTATCTGTAAGATTTTTTATTACATTCATTATTTCTTCTTTGTCAGTTCCATTAAGAAAAATACTATTGTCACAACCTATAACTAAATGGTTCACATTATTGTCCACTTTTGGTATTTTCGCTGCAAGGCAAATCTGCTCAAACTGCTCCTCTCCAACCCACTGAACTGCCTGACAAACCGTGGGAGAAAGTGTCCCTGGAGATCGTGGGAAACTGCTGCTTCTTCATGTAACTAACAGTGGTTAACTAGTGGTTCTTCGTGTAGAACCACTAGACTGAGGAACAGCTTCTACCCTGAGGCTGTTAGACTCATGAATCTCTAACCAGAATAATCACTGTGAAAAACCATATCATGTTGCTGCTGATCTGTTTCATGTTGCTGCTGATCTGTTTCAATGTTGATGTGGCTCACAGACTCATGTTCATGTTTGTACTGATGTTCAATGTTTTTATGTTATGAGTGCTTAGTGTATATTTAGTTGATGATAGTTTAGTTTTTCTTAGTTCATATCTTAGATGTTATTACTGTTTTTCTTATACATTTTATTGTTGGATGTAACTGGGACCTTGTGTACATAATTTCGCTCCACCACATGTACCACATGAGGTGCGAATGACAATAAAGAATCTCTGACTCTGACTGATTAGTTATAACATTAGTGAACTATTACAGTAAAGGGCCAGAGGTGGCATTTTCTCACGCTGTAAGTACTGATGTTGTGATTACATTTTTGCAGTGGTGGAGAAAGTCCTCAAACTCTGTACTTAAGTAAAAGTGTAACAACCTGCCCCCACCGTTGCGATGATAGGGGGATTAATCACATAATGCTAAATACGTCATGGGCAGTGTCTGAAGCTGACGGTGCTTAAAACTTATAATGGTTGAGAAGAAATCATAACCTAGTAAACAGAAAATAATTTGCCCCACATGCAACAAACAAAAGCTCTCATAAACAACTAATGATATTGGCCACCCAGGCTAACATTTAATGCCCTTTACACAATTTAAACAAACACATCAGTTGTGCACATAAACAACCCGAACGCTTCTCAAGATCGTTTTCCTTCTAGAGCTTCGTATCATATCTTTGATAATAATATTTTTATATTGGTCACCAAACTGAGTCTTGGAGACTGAAAAATCCCACTGCAGCTCAGTATACTTGGTTTAATTCCTCCAGGAAGGGTCAGTGTTCAAGAAGAGACTACTGCTTAATCTCTAATAATCTAATCAACGATACTGAAAAGTGTGAAATCTCAGCACATCCTCCAACTAATCATTGTGCAATTTCCTTGTCTATGTCCTTAACCAAAAACAAGGAACTCAAACCATAATCTGGAAACTCAATAATAATCTTTTACATAAAGACAGTTTTTGCAATGAAGTAAAACTTTTACTGGAAGAAAATGACCAGTTGGAAATGACAAGTCTGAGCAAATGGGAATGGCTCAAATTCAAAGTGAAACAGGTGGCAATCCAAATAAGTAAATCCTCCACCAAACAGAAACGATTTGAACAACAAAACTTTATTGAGGGCATGAATAAAATGTGCTGCAAACAGAATTTAATAATGGAGGATCAAATACAACTCAACAATTTACAATCTCAATTGGACAAACTGTTTTTAGAGAACGCTAATGGCGCCTTTGTTCGCTCTAGAGCAGGGGTGCCCAAAGTGGGGCCCGCGGGCCAAATTTGTCCCTCCAAGCCATTTGAGTGAGCCCACCAAGCTGTCCTCATTACTATATTCAAATTTCCTTTGAAGGCAAGTAAGTAAGTAATGATCTTGCACTTAATACACTTATAAATCACACATAAACTGTTTAAAAGAAAATTATAAGCATGAACTGGCTTCAGTGGTGATTTTAGCTTCTTTTTGGGGGTGCTCAAGCGCCCCTGAAAAATTAAGAAACCATCATTATGATTTTGTAAGGAAACAGTTCTCAAACCTTAGATTCACCAAAATATTACTGTTTTTATTTTACATTTTATCCTTTTGTTGGATGTAACTGGGACCCTGTGTACAAAATTTCGTTCCACCAGATGCACCACATGTGGTGCGAATGACAAATAAAGAACCTTGAGCCCCTTGAATATTGAATAAATGTTGAATAAATATGGAATAAATGAAAACGGTCTCAAACGTGCCAGTAAAATCTATGATTTTTTTTTTTGCACGAGTCCCGCCACCTGTCAATCAATCCAACATGTCAACAACTGATCAATCAGCAACCTCAATTTGTCCTGAAGTGAACGCCCCTTACCTGCAGAACTGCAGTGGTTTTTCGTTGCGAACGCTTTGCAGTCAGAGATTTCAATAATAACAGTTAATATCTTTTGTTTCATGTTAATCTACTCTAATAAACCTTTGTAAAATACACCAAAATGCAGGAATTGGCATCTACTTTATTTAAAATTCTCAAGGGGAGGACCCCCAGCCCCCCCCCCCCCCACCACCACCACCACCATCACCACCATCACATCCTGTTCTATAATGTACTTTATGGAGAATGGAAGGTAAAAAAAAAAAAAACCCTGTATAATAAATAAATAGACTAAAGAAGTATTTGCATTTCATGTATTATTGCATTTGGCCCGCAGCTCTGATAGATTTTAAATTTGCAATGTAATGGAAATGTTTTACAAAAATATTTATAGTTCTGTCTCTCTTAATCCGGGAATGAACAACAAGTTTGAAGTGAAGCGAGATATTCGACAGGGATGCCCAATCTCCCCAAAATTATTCATATTGACCACTCACTTACTGGCCCTAACGATCCTAAACGACCCCAACTTACAAGGCATAACTATCTTTGATAAGGAGTTCAAAATCAGACAATTTGCAGATGATACACTCCTGTTTTTAAAGAATAAATCTACGACAGCCAAAGATCTTAATACCATCAATTTTTTTCCCAGGCTTCAGGACTATGTCTGAATATTGATAAATGTGAAATATTACCTATTCACCCATGTTCTGATTCTATTATAGCTTCAGTAAGAGTAAAATCAGAAGTGAAATATTTAGGGATAGTTATATCCAAGAACATGATCCAAAGAGAAGACTAACATTTCTGATTGTATCTCGAACATGAAAACATCTTAGTCGTTGGCTAACCAGACCAAAAAAGAAACTGTCCAGATGACCTGACTGAAAATTGTTGGATTGTATACCTGGATTATTGAGAATGGACTATTTTGGTTTTGAACCAGTTTGACATGACTGTCGATGAGGAAGAGGGTCGGAATCGGAGGAGGGGGCGTGCCAAAGACACCATCTTAGCACCAACATAACCGGTTTGTTCCACTTTGGAGTAAGCTGTTTGGGGGAAGAATCAGTTTTGTTGTGTGTTTCCTTGACTGATGAAGCCTTCTGGATGGAAGGTGAAACGTTTCAGCAAAAAAAGAAACTGTCCAGATGACCTGAGTGAAAATTGTTGGATTGTATACTTGGATTATTGAGCATGGACTATTTTGGTTTATGTTTGGTAGAGTTATTCTCTCCAAAGCTGAAGGTCTTTCTAAATTAATTTACCCATGCCATTCTCTGTATATTTCTCCTCAAAACATCAAGAAAGCCAACTCTATAATATTTCAGTTCTTGTAGAAAAATAAAACCCATTATATTAAAAGATCTCAACTTGTTGCTGATTATAATAAAGGTGGTGTTAAAGCCCTGGATTTTGAATCACTTGTAGGAACCTTCAAGATAAACCGGCTTAAAGCTCGTTTAACACATGTGGTTTCTCTCATGGACAATCTATACTCAACTCTAGACTCAACCATCCTTGATGACTTGGTCTCATACTACAATACTGGTCTTCACTCAATACTCAACTCTCTTGCTCCGCTAAAAACCAGATCTGTCTCTTTTGTTCGCTCTGCGCCCTGGTTTACTACAGAACTTCGGCTCATGAAGGCTAGACGGCAACTTGAAAGGCTTCACCGGAAAACTGGACTGGTTGTACATAAAGACATTTTACAAAACTCACATATTGCATTACAAGGACTGTATCAATCAAGCC
>NC_056519.1:21676266-21681987 GCF_014905685.2 Nematolebias whitei | reverse complement strand
GGGGGGAAAGCCAAATAAATTAATGTCAGTCATTTCAGAAAGTGAAACTTGTGTATTACATAGATTCATTACACACAGAGTGAAATATTTCAAGCCTTTATTTCTTGAAATTAATATGATTATGGTTTACATATAATGCAAAACAAAAATGCAGTGTCTCAGAAAATTAGAATACTCCACAGCCAGCATTTGGTACCTTTGTCAATGTGCACCATGTGGTACATGTGGTGGAACGAAATTGTGTAAACAGGATGAGTAAAGAGAAAAAATACAACAATTTTGAGAAGCTTGAACAGCTGTGAGTCCACACTGAAACTTCGCCATTGTCTTAGTGGACGAGCAGAACCATGCTGATATCTACTGAATGAAAATATAAATGCAACACTTTTATTTTTGCTCCCATTTTTCATGAGCTGAACTCAAAGATCCACAACGTTTTCTATGAACACAATACGCTTTTCTTTCTCAAATATTGTTCACAAATTTGTGTAAATCTGTGTTAGTGAGCACTTCTTTGCTGAGATAATCCATCCAGGTGTGGCGCATCAAGATGCTGATCAGACAGCATGATAATTGTACAGGTGTGCCTTAGGCTGCCCACAATAAAAGGCCACTCTAAAATGTGTGGATTTTCTCGTACAGCACAATGCAACAAATATAAATTTTGAGGGAGCAGCAACTGATGGTTGTGATGTGAGTTTATTCAAGATTCACAAACACTTGTGTTTCTATGACCTGTATTCAACAAAAATTGTCAACCTGCCAATATTAGCTGCTCGGCTGGAGAGCAATCCAACTGTGATGGGAAAAAACACTCGGCAGCAGCTGATCATCTAACTGAAAAGCACTCAAAGTCCAAATTTCCTGTCCACATCAAAGCTGCATGATGGATATTTTCAATAAATGTTTCATCTGCACCAAAATGTGTGGATAAACATAAGTTCTTACATTCTTGGTTGTTTTCAGTGAGGAAAAAACGAATACATTAATAAATCAATTAAAGAGTTAATGGCAAATTACTGAGGCAGCAACAAATTGTCACTCTGATCACAAGTTCAAAACTATATGGCTTTTTTGTCAAGCACACTTTCCATAGTAACTTGACTTTGACCAAACTTACGGAAAACAGTAAATTATAGTTTAATTACATCAAAGATAATCTTTAGGAACAATTTTTAACTTGTAAAACAAACTTGAAACAATAATGTAATCAAGCACAAACATATTTGGGAACTTGCAAATCAAGAGAATAGATGTGCCCTGCGCATTAAAATTCTAGATAATAAACTTGAAAGAACTTCTAGATTTCTTTTGCTTTGTTTTGCTTTTGTTTTTTTGAATGTCCAGAGGACCAGATTGAACTTTTTTGGATTTTTCTACCTGGATTATTGAGCATGCATCAGGATATTTTGAAAGAACTTGTTTTTCATGAACGGATTATATCGGAAAGTTACTTCTTCAAAACTTATAAATTGACAAGGATTTGGACCAAAAATACACACTTTGTAACTTGTATCATCATCTTTTACATTAACAGATAATACAGAGTGCAAAACTACTTATTTGAATATTTATTAAAGCCATTACTTTAACTATTGAAATTATAAATCTAGAGATTTATCAATATACAACCTAAATTAAAAATTAAAAAAAAGATTGTTCCAAAATATACCAAACAAGTCTTATTAAAGTTGGTAATATAGTTCATAGATGTTGAGACTTTAATAAAACTATCTCTGTGGGATGCTACTGTGTTTGATTTGTTCAAAACACAAAAATGTGACAGAATACAAAAAGATTCACACTAAATTTGTTTCCTTTTAATATTTACATGTCTATCACACAAACTATTGAGCCAAAATTGTCTAGGAGTATGCAAAACAATTGCACCATGGATGCACAACTTTGGTATCACTTTCTCACAACAATATTGTGAACTTTTTACTTACGGCTGCCACTTGACATCAGCAAGACCATTGCACAACAATAGTGCAGTACTTATGTGTGGCAATTGAAAAATCTCATCTATTTAAATTAGGGATGGGGCCGATCTGTAATCGGTTTCGGCTTCCGATACTAGCAAAAATTACGCATCGGTTTTTTCCAATCCAACCTGCAGAGATTTCCGATCCATGATGCATGTCTAAGTCTGCTGAAAGGTCTCCACATGTGATTCCCTGCTGGCTGCTCTGCAAGTTGGCTTCAAACTATGGAATGGATTTCCTGAACGGAAGCGTGTTTCATGAAAACCCAGAGTAATGAGACCTGCCTCACGTTCAGGAAATCCATTTTATAGTTTGCAGCCAGCTGAAGTGTGAGTAAATATGTGAGGACTGAGCAGCACTTTGGCTAATGGCTAACTAACTTTTTGTCGAAACATGTCCGCTGTGATGAACCAGTCTTTGCCGTAATGTATTTTGGGGTTTAAAAGCCACTGGGATGTTAGAAAATGAACGTCTCAGTTTCTCTGATACTCCCTCAACATACGAAATGACCACTGGTCTGGGTCTGGGTTCCTCCTTTTCACCTGTTGGCTGACTGTTTGGGTTTTAAAGCAGAGAAGAAACCCAAACAGGACTCCAGTCAGCCAACAGGTGAAAAGGAGGAACCCAGACACAGACCAGTGGTCATTTCGTATGTTGAGGGAGTATCAGAGAAACTGAGACGTTTATTTTCTAAACATAACGTCCCAGTGGCTTTTAAACCCCAAAATACATTACGGCAAAGACTGGTTCATCCCAAAGATCCAGTCCCCCGGCACAAACAGAGTAATGTTGTGTATGCTGTTCAGTGTCAGGAGGGCTGTGATCAGTCTTACATCGGGGAAACTAAACAGCCACTGGCCAAAAAGATGGCCCAGCACAGAAGATCAACACCATCAGGCCAGGACTCTGCGGTCTACACTCATCTCCAGGCCAGCGGTCACTCTTTCAGGGATGAAGATGTTCACATCCTGGACAGAGAGGAACGATGGTTTGAGAGAGGAGTAAAGGAGGCCATCTTTGTGAAAAGAAATTGTCCATCATTAAGCAGGGGTGGAGGCCTCCGGGTTCAACTGTCCCCCTCTTACAATGCTGTGATTGCTAATATCACTCAGCCCTCTATGAGTAGTAAACAGCCATCAGTGTGCTAATGATCCATTGTTAGGCTGATGGTCCTTCTTGAGCATGTGAGCAGCTGTTTTTGGTTGTCAGCAGCAAACTGGTTGATCCACTCTAAGAAGGTGCTATTTAAGAGACTGAGCTGAAAACAGCACCTCAGACTGAGGAAGTCTCTTGGATGAGAGACGAAACGTTTCTACATTTTTTAGCTTTGTTTTGGGGTTTTTTGTTGGTTGTTTTGAATGTCCAGAGGACCAGATTGAACTTTTTTGGATAAACAACTTAATTATTTTTCTATTGCTATATAGTCTAACATGGGCAGAGTTGATCAATAAGAGTGAAGAAGAAAACCTTTTGGATATTTTTAGGTAGTAAAACTATTCTTTGAAGTCAAACTTTCACAGCAATTGACCAGAAAATAAAAGTAAATGAACATTATTAAAAGTCCTTTATTAAAAGTGTTTTGTTGTTGTATGAAAGGCCAATGGACGGCTGTGTTCATATCTGCGATGAATACTAGCATTTATTTAAAGCACATATTTCTGTGTCCAAAACAAATTAACCTTGTAAATTCCTATAAGTCTAGCAGCTTACACAGTAACACTGAAGAGTTCACATTGTTGCTTTTATAAAGACTTTTCATTAAAAACCATTCAGTTGTTTAAGAGAATACTTTGGTTTAATAACAAGAAATGTTTTAAAGAAGATAATGCGGATGTGGTTAATGACTTTTCTGGAAATTTCATCAGTGTTGCCTTTCTTGTCCTTTACAAGTGGAGTGCCATAATTTAGGTTTATTTTATGATTTTCTTATATACGCATGCACGCACACACAGTTGAACGAAGAGGGCGATAACAGAATTATTGATGAATGAGCTGAATGCAGTTAGGGAAGCATGAACGAGAGAGAAGGGGCGTGTTGAGATTAAGGTAGCACAAAGCAAATTGGGTTTGCCATTATTACACAATTCAGACTGCAGAAAGCCCCTAACCATAAGAGACAAATGAGCCCTGAGATTCATAAAAGCTCCATTAACGGGAGTAAAGGGAGTGAGGGCAGGCCATCAATGGGTCCGTTTAATACCAAACATTTATAGATCTGCGTCTATGGCCTGTGGCATGTAATGACTAGACTGCAGGGCTCCGTCTCCTTCAAGGAACATCCATCCAGACCGCTAAATTAGGATCAAAATAGATTCTTTCAAAGCTTCCTCATTTCCAACAAGTTCACTTAATCTCTGTTCTTAATGTGAAAACATAGTTGACCTTTCGTTTACCTGTTGAACTGATTTTTTTTAACATAGCTTGGTTTGCTTTTAATTCAGATCATAGATCATTCTAACTTGGCAACTGTGCTCAATACAGTATATCATTTGTAAAAGTCTGACCATCTGCTTGCTCGCTTAAACATTGTCATTTGCAGGTGCTTTTGGAGATCAATGAAGTTGTCAAGGACTTCATAAAGCCATCACCATAACCATAACACAGCCACTATCATACCCTGCTTAACTGACTGAGAGCACATCATTGCCCATTCAGGCTAATGTGCTAATACGTCTTAGTTCTAATATCAACGCTATGTTGGGGCTCGATGGATGAGATCCCTGACGCAAACCAGATTATCTAGTCATCTGACTGCCTCTCAAATGGCCAGAGTAGGGGGAAATTGAGAGTCTCATTATCACCATCTGCAGATGGCTCTCCACTAATCTAGGAAGAAAAAAAGCGATGTCATCCAAGTCTGAATATTCGCTTAGCGGGCAGGGGGCACCAAGGGCTGGCTGTTTCCTACCAGTGCACATTGGGAGACCCATGCCCCACACAGTCATCAGGAGCAGTACCAGTGCTCAAGGCAGTGGCATCTGTCAGTGGAGTATGGATACAGATGGTGGGTCATGTTTCAAACTGAGTGTGGCGGGAGAAGGAGCAATGAGCCAACTGGGGGATAGAGAGTTTCAAGAATTGTTTATTGCCGGGCTATAATTGGATAAACCTGGCATCTAACCTCTTTAGGCCTGTCACATTGGTTCATCCTCACAAGGCCAATCTCAACTTCTTTGATTGAGTTTATGTTCAATTGAAACTTATCACTTTTTTGCCTCTCTCTCTTGTTTTAAGACTCCTGAAACGAAGTGTGTAAGTGATGTGCATATCTAAGGATTTTTTGTGGGGGTATAGAGGATTGTTAATAAAGAGCAACATTTTTGCTCTGATTGCTTCCATATGAAAGCACTTAGGTTGCTTGTAAAATTATTTTTATTGTACATTTCTGCTTTGTTCTTTATTCCTCCAGGCTGCAAACTCTAAACTGCCGCAGGAATGTCTCTGAACTAGTATTACACTCTGCCAACAAGAACAAATTCTTGGTTGCCATGAGCAAACATATGCTAAGGTTTGTCTTCAGACTGGTATCATTAGCATTTACTGTGTTACACAGCTATAGCAAAATCAATATAAAATCTATCAAACTTCTACTTTTGGCTTTTCCATCTTCAGGGGTCACCACAGGGAGTCATCCTTCTCCATCTCACTCTGTCCTCTGCATCTTTCTCCCCATTCCAACTACTTCCACGTTCTTCCTACATAAACTGCACATATATATATATATATATATATATAT
>NC_056519.1:21673444-21676166 GCF_014905685.2 Nematolebias whitei | reverse complement strand
ATTAGTATATTGTGATGAAGGTCATTATTTTCCATAATGTAATAATAAAAATGAAACTTTCATATATTTCAGATTCATTGAACACCAACTGAAATATTTCAGGTCTTTAATTGTTTTAATACTGATGATTATGGCATACAGCTCATGAAAACCCAAAATGCCTATCGATCTCAAGTTCCATTTTTCCCTCATTCATGAACAAGACCCTGAGATACTTGAACTCCTCCACTTGGGGCAGGCCCTCCTCCCTGACCCGGAGAGGGCACTCTATCCTTTTCCGGCTCAAGACCATGGCCTCGGATTTGGAGGAACTGGTCTTCATCCTGGTCGCATCGCACTCGGCTGCAAACCGCTCCAGCAAAAGCTGTAGATCACGATCTGATGAAGCCAACAGGACCACATCATCTGCAAAAAGCAGAGACGCAATCCTAAGGCCACCAAAACAGATCCCCTCAACACCTTGGCTGCGCCTAGAAATTCTGTCCATGAAAGTTATGAATAGAATCGGTGACAAAGGGCAACCTTGGCGGAGTCCAACTCTCACCGGGAACAAGCCCGACTTACTGCCGGCAATGCGGACCAGGCTCTGACACCGGTCATACAGGGACCTAACAGCCCGTATCAAAGGGCCTGGTACCCCATACTCCCAGAGTACCCCCCACAGGGTTCCCCTGAGGGACGCGGTCGAACGCCTTCTCCAAGTCTACAAAACACATGTAAACCGGTTGGGCAAACTCCCACGCACCCTCCAGGACCCTGCTGAGAGTGTAGAGCTGGTCCAGTGTTCCACAACCAGGACGAAAACCGCACTGCTCCTCCTGAACCCGAGGTTCGACTATCCGATGGACCCTCCTCTCCAGAACCCCCAAATAGACCTTACCAGGGAGGCTTAAGAGCGTGATTCCCCTGTAGTTGGAACACACTCTATGGTCCCCCTTTTTTGAATAGGGGGACCACCACCCCGGTCTGCCAATCCAGGCGAACTTCCCCCGATGTCCACACAATACTACAGAGTCGCGTAAGCCGACACAACCCTACAACATCCAGAGCCTTAAGGATTTCTGGGCGAATCTCATCCACCCCTGGTCCCTGCCACCGAGGAGCTTTTTAACCACCTCGGTGACCTCAGCACCAGAGATTGCAGGGCCCGACCCAGAGTCCCCAGGCTCGGCTTCCTCAGTGGAAGACATGCCGGTGGGATTGAGGAGGTTTTCAAAATATTCTGCCCACCGACCCACGACATCCCGAGTTGAGGTCAGCAGCACGCCACTCCCACTATAAACAGTGTTGGTGGCGTACCGCTTTCCCCCCCCGAGATGCCAGATGGTGGACCAGAATCGCCTCGAAGCTGTGCGGAAGTCATTCTCCATGGCCTCTCCGAACTCCTCCCATGCCCGAGTTTTTGCCTCAGCGACCACCTGAGCCGCATGTCGCTTGGACTTCCGGTACCCATCAGCTGCTTCCGGGGTCCCACAGGCCAAAAAGGCCCGATAGGACTCCTTCTTCAGCCTGACAAAATCCCTCACCGACGGTGTCCACCACCGGGTTCGAGGGTTACCGCCGCAACAGGCACCGACAACCTTGCGCCCGCAGCTCCGGTAAGCCGCCTCGACAATAGAGGCATGGAACATGGCCCACTCGGACTCAATGTCCCCTACCTCCCCCAGAACATGTTCGAAGTTCTCCCGGAGGTGGGAGTTAAAACTCCATCTCACAGGAGACTCTGCCAGACGTTCCCAGCAAACCCTCACAATACGTTTGGGTCTGCCAGGTCTGACCGGCATCCTCCCCCACCATCGGAGCCAACTCACCACCAGGTAGTGATCAGTGGACAGCTCCACCCCTCTCTTCACCCGAGTGTCCAAGACATGTGGCCGCAGATCAGATGAGACGACAACAAAGTCGATCATCGAACTGCGGCCTAGGGTATCCTGGTGCCAAGAGCACATATGGACACCCTTATGCTTGAACATGGTGTTCGTTATAGACAATCCATGACGAGCACAGAAGTCCAACAACAGAACACCACTCTGGTTCAGATCAGGGGGGCCGTTCCTCCCAACCACACCCCTCCAGGTCTCACTGTCATTGCCCACGTGAGCATTGAAGTCCCCCAGCAGAACAAGGGAGTCCCTAGGAGGTGCACTTTCCAGTACCTCCTCCAAGGACTCCAAAAAGGGTGGATAATCTGAACTGCCGCTTGGTGCATAAGCACAAACGACAGTCAGAACCCATCCCCCCACACGTAGGCAGAGGGAGGCCACCCTCTCATTCACCGAGGTGAACCCCAGCCCACAAGCACCAAGATGGGGGGCAATAAGTATGCCCACTCCTGCTTGGCGCCTCTCACCAGGGGCAACTCCAGAGTGAAAGAGTGTCCAACCCCTCTCAAGGAAACTGGTTCCAGAGCCAGAGCCACAGGTGGTGAGCCCATGATGGACCCACGTCTCCTCTTCGGGCTGTGCCCGGCCGAGCTCCATGGGTAAAAGCCCGGCAACCAGGCGCTCGCCCACATGCCCCCACCTCCAGGCCTGGCTCCAGAGTGGGGCCCCGGTGACCCACGTCCGGGCGAGGGAACACCAAGTCCATTTATTTTACTCATCATAGGGGTCTTTGGGCTGCACTTTGTCTGGTTCCTCACCTAGGACCTGTCTGCCTTGGGTGACCCTACTACTGACAGCATAGCTCCTAGGATCATTGGGACATTCAAACCCCTCCACCA
>NC_056519.1:21663041-21673344 GCF_014905685.2 Nematolebias whitei | reverse complement strand
CAGGAACAATAAAGTTCTGTTATCTTATCTTATCATATCGGATACACCTATATATATTAGTATATCTCAGCACCCCATCACCTTATGTGAACCGAGAAATATTCAGTTGCCATGTTATTATTCCTATAAATTTGGATTTAACAAAAAAATTACCCAAAATTGCAACAGGATCTCATTTGGTGGCCATATATTGATGTTCCTATGGCAACATGTAATCATCATAGGGGTATAAGATATGATAAGATAAGATAACAGAACTTTATTGTTCCTGCAGGAAATTGTTGAAATTGTATACAAACTGATTTTATTTTTTCTTAAACACTTGTCATGTGTAATGGAGAAAAATATGATAGTTTTTAAATGTTTCATTGTTTCTCTTTTGTTGTTGTTGTTGTAACAAAAACATTGTATTCGACACTGGTGACCACAGTATCCTTATATGACGGTTGGAACATTGGGTTGAGTTGGGATTACGGGTGCAGCATTAGAATGGTTACGTTCATATCTGAGTAATAGGAGTTTTTGTGTCAATGTTGGTAATCATTTACCTGCTTCCCTTTCCTGTGGAGTCCCGCAAGGCTCCATTCTAGAACCCCTTCCGTTTTCATTGTATCTGCTCTTCTTGGGGTCTATCCTGAGGAAACATGTCATTTTGTTTCATTGTTATGCCAATGATTGTCAGATTTATCCGAACTTAAAACCTAACAGTTCCTACTCCATTCGCCCTTTGCTAAAATGTCTTGATGACATCAAGACTTGGATGGCTACAAACTTCTTGAGTTTTAATGATCAGAAGACTGATGTCATTATGTTTAATCCTAGCTCTGCCACTGTCTCTGATCCTGTAAACCTGTACTCCCTTCAGCCATATCTAAAGCAATCTCGGACTTTAAGTTTAATAAGCAGATCAACTCTGTTCTTCAAAAAGGCTTCTTTCGGCTAAGGCAGATAGCTAAGCTCAAGTCTGTGCTGTCCAGATCCGACCTTGAAAAATTAGTCCATGCATTCATTACAACACGGCTAGACTACTGTAAGTCACTTTATGCTGGGGTCAGTCAGACTTTACTCTCACGTCTCCAGCTTGTCCAAAATGCTGCAGCCCAGCTACTAACAGGAACTCATAGGTTTGAGCACATTACACTGGAACAATCTGCCCATCAAAATTAGACAGGCTGCTTCAGTCTCTGCTTTTAAATTTCTCCTCGAAACACCTGTACTCATTGACATTTAACCCAGGGTGATGGGATTTAGATTTAGTTTTTCATTGATTCTGATTGTTTTCTGTTTTTATTCCCGATGCTGTAATTATATCTTGTTACTTTTTATTTGATGCTGTGATCTTTTTGTTAAGCACTTTGGTGACAGTTTCTGTTTGAAATGTGCAATATAAATAAATCTGACTTGACAAAAAAAAAAAAAAAAGTCTTAAAAGTTGTAATGTGTCAATATTACCACAAGGTGACGGCAAAGCTCTGTTAAATTCTATTAAATTTAATTGATTGAATTTAATATGCGTGACACCCTCTCCCCCCTTTAAATATTTGTGAATGTGCTTCTTTGTCAATTAAAATACAATTATAGTTTTACTGTCTAATTAAAACTATTCATTCACATGAGCTAAAAACTCCAGTGTTTCCACTCTGTTCAATAGAAATGAATGATAAAAAACAAACCAGGTCTTACAGTGTCTGACTCAAGTAAAGAGTGTCTGGTAATAAATGTTTGCACAAGCTTTTATTGTCATTTTATAGACATCTCTTTTCCTGTGCACACATTTTATTTTTCCATAAATTCAATCCAACATAAAGCCGAACCCGTCAGCGTCTGCTTTTTACTCCAATGAACCAAGTAACCTGCAGTATTTAGGTTTTTATGTAAAGAAATGTGGGTTGAACTCGGAAAAGAGTCAAAATTAAAATGGAGTCTCACTTTGTGGTCCTGTTGTTGCGTCACTATGGCAATATGAATACTATAAACTGATGCACACTGACTTATCTGTAAAAGTTTCTGTATTTTTCCTTCTTCCTTGGCTTTTGTCCGACGGTCCCTGAAGGCAGCAAGTTGAGGTTTTCATCCCTCTGCTCCAGTGGGTGGGGGCGGGTTTTTCTCCTTTGCGTCAACTCTCCGTCGGGTCAGTCTGATCTGGACTGGGACTCAGACAGCAGGATTACCATTAATAACGATGGTGTGTCATTTATCTTTGTAACGAGCTTTTAATGGAGACGACCTGCAGGATGTTGCTGCTGACTCTGCTGCTCTGCTTCAGTCCCGCTGCTCTGGGGCAACTGGCGGAGTCCCAGTTTGAGGATGATGTTGATCCCGATCAGGCAGACTTTGATTTGGACTTTGTAAGATCTGCACCGCCGCTTTGCACACGTTGTGTTTAAATTAGTTGTATCCTGACCATGTTTGTCTCTGCAGGCGCGCAGGGTGCCACGGCAGCTGAAACCTGTTAAGGTAAGAAATGAATCTCATTTAGATCCAGAAAAACGTTTTGCAATTCTGGTATTTTTCCCTCTAAATGATTCCAAGTGGTCGAAATAAGTGATTATAAGTGATAAATGTTCTGATCTAGACTGGATGACCCAGTTTAAGTCAGATAAAAGTGGAGTCTGTCGCTCCAAACGTGCGCGCTGGGTGTGGACGCAGGAGATCCGCCAAGCGCGCAGATGAGCCAAAGTTTCTGTAATGTTGTAATCATCTGAGCTGAACAAATCCCACTGCCTGTTGAGCTGTGGGGAAGTGCGGCTGGCTCTGACTTGTCAAGATGAAAGAAATTCAAGGTGGAAAAACTTTACGCACAGCAGCGACGCCTTTACGCGCGACAGCGCCATGCGCATGAAGCTGTTTCAGCGAGGGGCGTGTATGGGAGTCCTTACTTCTTCTTGTGTTTCAGGAGGCCAAATCTCACATCCAAGAGCTGTCCATCAAGACCACCATCATCTCCCGCTACGCGTTCACTGCTGTGCACTGCGCCATGCTGAACCGGTATTCTGCTGCGGCTGAAGGCCTCTTCCAGTTCCAGATCCCCGCCGGAGCCTACATCTCCAACTTCACCATGTAGGAACCACCCATATCATTCCACCTTCAGCTCACATCTTATGGGCCTCCAACCAATATCAGATCTCAGAAATAACTGGATAAAACTTCATTCTATGAATAGGGATTCTATTTTTTGTGATTTGATAAATGTGAAGAGGTGGAAATGTAACTTAACCTCCTTCTTGGATTTTCATTCCAAGAGTGGGTTTGACATTCAGGCTGTTAACTATTTGCACTTCTTTTTTAATCAAAATGTTGATCCATATTTCTAGAAAAATATCATAATAATCAATCGATTTTAGCAAGATTTAGAAACTAAATTATCTT
Organism: Nematolebias whitei; assembly: GCF_014905685.2. Classification (NCBI taxonomy): domain Eukaryota; kingdom Metazoa; phylum Chordata; class Actinopteri; order Cyprinodontiformes; family Rivulidae; genus Nematolebias; species Nematolebias whitei. The sequence goes on along the minus strand of NC_056519.1, from coordinate 21,669,975 downwards.
TTTTTTTTTAGCATATTTGCAGCCTGCTATAATATTACGAGTAGATTCTCATTAAGATGGCAAAGATGGTAAACTAGAACATAACTGGAGAAGTTTTGAAGGATGCTGATGCAGCAGCTGTCCTGAATTCCAACAAAACTTCAAAATAATCTGAAAAAAAAAAGACATTTTCATGTATAAAAGAAGGAAGATTTTAAAAAATATTGAAGCGGCTGTCAGGGGCAGGTTGCCACAATATCTACATATTTGTGTATGCGACAGACAGAAACACTGACTAAAAAGTAAGCCTCAAAAAGCAACCACTGTGTGAAAACTGTAAGCTGTATTGGACAAATTATTGAACTGTGCGCCAAAATTCTGCTGGTCATGTGTGAATTTTTATTTATCTATTGTGTTTATGTGGGAAATAGTACAAGTAAAAAAATTTTTTTTAATTCTTCCCGTTTAGAAGAAAAAAATTGAGCTAAAGTACTAAACTTATTGTGATAGGAAGACGTTTTAGCAGCTTTTTGAGGATCAGAACGCTAAAACGTTGAGTCAGCGTTCCACTGAAAATCTTCAACTATCATAAAACTTATCTATGAATACAGATAAACTGTGAAATATGTCAAAATGTCAATTTAAATATGAAGTACGTCCGAGCTGTAGAGCTCCAAAGAAGTTTTTCTTCTCTTGATTTGTCAAAAGCCCATAAATTTTTGCAAAGTTCGTTCATGTTGTACAATTTCAGCAGACTGCTCCCAGTGTGGGCCACGAGTTTTGATTTATAATCTGCCTGTTTTGTTTTTTTAATAGAAAAAACGTGAACAGAATAAAAATGGGCATCACCCCCCTATTATACCATGCATAAATTAAAAACACTTTACAACTACAATAAAAAAAAACATTAACAGCTTTGACATTTGTCTCGATGGTTCAGTTTTTATGAAGATTTAAGAGAGTAAAAGGTTAGAAAGGGCTCAGATCTGTTCATGTGCAGGACGGGGCTGTGTAAATAGATACTGACAGCGTTTTGTGAGGCCTTTGTCCATGAAAAACCAAGCTGAGCCACGACAATAGTGTGCGTGAATGTATGTGGTACTCTAAAGCTTGACCTTTGACCCCCTTGAACCAGGATCATTGGAGGGCGTGTCTACCAGAGTGAAGTCCGACCGAAGGAGAAGAGGGTCAAACAAGGGAACGGCAAGCCCAAGAACAAAGAGCCGAGTGACACAAGGTATAAAAATGCTGATTTGTGTGCATCTCTTCCTAGATCGACTCAAACCACACAACTAACACCACAAAGATTAAGATTGTCAGTCATGAGTTAGACAGCTGTGACTAAAACCTGTGATCCAAGAAATGACAAAAACGGAAGAAGCGACATCATGCCATTTCCAGCTGTCTTGAACTCCTGAAAAAAGTGAAAACTCTGTAATATTAGAAACACAGAAGGTGATACAGAAAGATTGATTCTGAGCTAAAATCATTTGAAACTGTTAAGCAAAGGAACTAAATTTGAGTTTTTGTAACTACAGCATCCCAAAAACTTTAAGTGTGGTCAAGAATAAAATGCTTAAATAAACTGCCTCCCCTTCAAAAAAAAAAAAAAAAAAACACATTGTGATTGAGTTTGGAGTGAGCCTGAGGCTATAAATGCACATTGCTGTCAGTGAAGCAAAGAGGTGGGAGTGTCATGATGTGGTGTGGCATGCGTGAAAAACGCTGCTGATTGTGGAATTCATTGACGACACCGTAAAAGAACTCTGGGTGGAGGAAAATGGCTGACAAGATGGATTGAAATCTTTAGAGAGTATAAAAAAATGAAATTGTTTCTCTCCTGGTAAACTTGAATGCAAAGTTTGATACAAGATACAAATCAGAATCCCATCAAAATAAAGTTCACTTTCAAAGGTTTGAATTAATTTAAAGTAATTTGATGTCAGAACTTTTTGTAAGTTTTAAATATGACCGTTATTGTGCATTAAGATAACCCTAACTAACGATAACCAAACCATAACCTTATCCCTAACCTAATCCTAATGCTAACTTAACCCTAACTTAATGCTAAACCTAACCCTAACGCTAACCCTAAGCTAATGCTAACCCTAACTTAACCTAACCCTAACCCTAACTTAACCTAACCCTAACCTAATGCTAACCCTAACTTAACCTAACCCTAACCTAATGCTAACCCTAACTTAACCTAACCTAACGCTAACCCTAACTTAACCTAACCCTAACCTAATGCTAACCCTAACTTAACCTAACCCTAACCTAATGCTAACCCTAACGACCGAGATGGTGTAGAGGCAGGGCAGCCGGCTTGGGACCCAAAAGTCCCAGGTTCAATCCCCAGTCACTGCACATCACGTGGCGTCTCTGGGCAGCACGTCTCATCCCCAAAATGCCCCCCGGGCGCCTTGAATAGCTGCCCACTGCACCACCTGGTGGTGGATGGGTTAAATGCAGAGACTAATTTCGCCATTGTATGGAAACATGCAGTGCTGACATTGTGATGACATTATTACCTAACCCTAACCTAATGCTAACCCTAACCTAAGCTAACCTAGCTTATTGCTAACTCTAACTTAAGCTAACCCTAACCTAACGCTAACCCTAAGCTAACCTAACCAATCGCTAACCTAACCTAACCCTAACTCTGTTTTTATTGATAAAGAATAATGTCTTGTTATGTTTTGGACAAACCACATTAGATGATGAGGCTGTCAATTGTCTCTTCTCCAGCCCAGAACCCGAGGTGGAGGTGTTCAGAATGGCAGTGAACATTCCCGGCAGGAGTCGAGCCATTTTCCTGCTGATGTACGAGGAGCTTCTGCAGCGGCGGCTGGGACGCTACGAGCACGTCACCAGCCTTAGACCCCTGCAGCTGGTCAGCCGCCTCAGCCTGGACATCGCCATCGTCGACCACTCACCCATCACGGACCTGGAGGTGCTGCCACTCCGCAACAGCAAGAGCAACGGTGCTGCTAACACTGCAACCCGTCCCAAGGAACCAAAGTTAACAGGTTCAGGAATATACTCATGCTTTCAGGTGCTAAACGTTTGGTGTCCATGACAATTACAGGTGTTTTTTTAATGAATAAAACCTTCTAAAGAAATATTAGGAAATTCAGCTCATGCCTGCGTCAAACCGTTTTCCTCCAAAACAGAAAACGGAGATCCTTTTCATGAGTTTAAATTTACCTCAAGGTGACAGACACTTTATTTATCTTAGTGTTTTGTTCTCGATCCAAAAGGGAAAAAATAATAATCTGACTCATTTCCTGTCTTTGTGCTCCAGCCAAACCTGAAGTTCCCATCACCACGGTGATCAAGAACGAAAACAACGTCCGCAAGATCAGCTTCAGCCCCAACATCGTCCAACAGGCCAAGATCTCCACCAGCGGCATTCTGGGAGACTTTGTGGTCCGCTACGATGTCCAAAGAGACATGGGAATCGGAGACATCCAGGTCAGAACATTTTGCATCATAATTCCCATTTAGTTAGTTAACTGGGAAACTGTTTGAGCATGAGCATCCATCATAGACTCTAAATAGCTGAATGACTAACCGGTGGATGAAATATTATACACTGCTGCCAAACTCATCTGCATCGTTGCACCCGTCTTCTGTCTCCAGGTTCTAAACGGACATTTCGTTCATTACTTTGCCCCCAAAGAACTTCCTGCCGTGCCCAAGAACGTGGTGTTTGTGATCGACACTAGCGCCTCCATGCTGGGGAAGAAGATGAGACAGGTGAACCTCTGTGTTCGGGGTACTGTTTTGTTGCTCGGTTTAAGTGTCCAATGAAGGCGCATTCAACTTTCTCATTTTCAAACGTTAAAATGAAAACTATTTGAAATTGATTGAGTAAAAAAAAATACACTACATTGGCAACCATAAGCTGACTAGAATGTATTTCCAGAGACAAATGGGAAAATAAAGTGTGTTCATGTTCTGCTTTTAGTAAAATAGACTAAAAGTTGTGCCACAAAATCTCCTTTAATCGCCTGCTATGTTATAATGCAGGGGATCATGACATTGACTGTGTGTTCATTTGCCTGTCTGTCAGCAAAATTTCACATGAACCACTGAACGTATTTTTTATCAGCCTTCTCCTCTTTTTTTTCAGAACACACACACACAAAAAGAAAAAAAAAACATACAACAAAATCCTGTCCCTCCCTCCCTCTTATATGGTATCAGCTACATAGACATGAATACATCAGACAGGCTTTGATATACTAGTTTCAATATAAGATACAAAAGGCTGCCAAGTGTCCCAAAATCTCTCAACGGCTCCTTTCAGAGTATATCTAATATTTTCCAGATGAATATCATACATAACTTCTCTTATCCATTGTTCATATGCTGGGGGATACGGATCCTTCCATCTGCATAAAATAAGTCTCCTGGCTAGAGGAGAGTCAAAAACAATCATATGGATGCATCCACAGGGGCCACCCCAAACAATGAAATGAATGGTGATGAGTACATATCCCAGAGAAGGTATCAAGAGTAGATTGCCAATAGCTCTGCAGATTTGGACAAGTCCAGAATGTGTGTAAGAGCCTAGCTGGAGTTTGTTTACACCAGTTACATGCAGGGTCCAGGTCAGTTTTGATCTGGGACAGTTCGTCTTTGGACCAGTGCAGCCGGTGCACCACCTTGAATTGAATTACAGCACATCTCAGACAGATTGAGGATGAATAAATGTTCTGATGATCTTTCGCCAAACTGAGTCTGATATGGATTCCTCCAAGTCCATTTCCCCATTTCACTTTGAGAGCCCAAACTGGTCTCGTGGTATGAACTGAGCAGTGTATAGATCTTACTCACTGAAGGTATTTTAATGAAATGCTAAAAAATTAGTTATTGAGTGCATGTCTATAACTGATCCATTTCTGGAGCCAGTTAGATCCAAGATAGGCATCACAGCTAACAGACCTCAGCAAACATAAATGGGCATAACTTGGTCAATTTTACAGATATTATGCTAAAATTAGGTGTGGTAGTAGCTGAGAGTCATGCCCAACATACTCTGTGCACCACAGATTGCATGAGTTCTTTTTTTTTTAAACTGGGGCACATAAACTCAATGAATCTTTCTTTCATTTGATTCATAGATGAACACTGGACCGTTTAGTGGCACTGAACCAGCTTCTTGTAACGGCCTTCAATTTTAGATTGATTTCAAATATTATTGTAGCATTACTGTAATTTAACCTTTGGGGAAAATGTGTTTCAAAATACAACTTTGGTGTCAAAAATTGATAAAATTGTGTGTTATGGATGTTTAATAACCTGAGGATTGAAGCTGTTGCACATTACGATGAATGATGGCGGATGTCTGACAACAAATAATCTTCAATACCACAAGAAACTTTAGCTCAACATCTGTAGAATAGTTGTAATAAGAGCTTGCAAAAACAGATGTCGTGTTCTTCTCAAACCAAGAAGCTTCCAACTGTTAGTTGCAGTTACCAATCCAACGATTATTTCCTACAAGTTTCATGGAAATCCGTCTTGTGCCGATAGTTCAAAAGATATTTTGCTAACAGACGCACAGCATTGACTCCGTTATTGGCAGACTGAAACGAAAAACTTGATCTATCAAATCTTGGAGCTTGTGTCGTCATGACCCTCAGCTACTACCAAATGTTTGTGCAATATCTTTAAAATTGAGATGAATTGAGTTTTTGTCATTTTAGTGTTTGTTGACGGCACTTGGGTGGGGCGGCCATCTTTAAATTGGGTCGGTTCTAAAAGTTAATCAGTTGTAGATGCACATGTAGTAATTATTTTCCGAGTCTCGTTAAAATCCAGGAAATATTTTGCTAACAAACACTTACTCGCGCAGCACACAAAAGGCGAGCAATAAACAAAATCCTCCATCTTTTGCAATTCAGAATAAATCTGATAAAACTCCTGACAGTTCAAAACAGACGTCCCATTTTTCAAGTTTAATTTTGATAGATGCACCAGACAGGACACATAACACCCTTCTTCCTCCCGCCCACACTGGAATATCACGCTCAGACTTTTTCTTCCGTCTGCAATAAAACCTGCCAGGAGAACCAGAGCTGATCTCTGCAGCTGCTGCAGAACTGGAGCAGGGAAACTGTATAAAAAAAAAAAAAAAAAACACAGATTGAACATAAAAAAGAAAAGTGGAAAAGATAAGGCCGAGACCGAGCTGCGAGGGAGGAAGATCATTGTCTCTGTGGTAATGGAACTTCTGAGACAAACGCACCCTCCTCGACCCCTTGATCTGCTCTCCCTCCCACCCGCCAGCAGCCTGCAGGAGCAGAACAAGTGTGTTTTGATGTGGCCTCACAATGAATGGTTTCAGAGGAGGTCAGTTTGTCATTTCAAGCCCCTCAGGCCCGAATTACTACTTTTACCCACGCTCAGAACGAAACTGAAAAGACAAAGCAGTGGGAAGAAGTGCTGGTGTTTTTCCTTTGGTATTTAAATATGCTATCTTTTAACTTTTTTACTTTGATTTGATAGATCCTGAAAGTAACAACCAACGATTATATTTGCAACTAAACTATCTTGAATAGAACAACAAAAAAGGTTGAATCATGTCATCTGGACTTCGTTTTTTTTTTGTTAAAAAGAAACGTTTCGCCCCTCATCCAAGAGGCTTCGTCAGTCTGAGGCCTAGCCATCTGGTATTACCCAGAAGCCACCCTGACTCTTGTGTTTCAAGCCTGCCTCAGATACCCCTGAAGTCTGGCCTTTTCACTAATGGTTTCAAAAACACAAAGTTTGTTTTCTCAGTCATCCAGGTATATAACAACAAAAAAGGTTGAATCATATCATCTGGACTTCGTTTTTTTTTTGTTAAAAAGAAACGTTTCGCCCCTCATCCAAGAGGCTTTGTCAGTCTGAGGCCTAGCCATCTGGTATTACCCAGAAGCCACCCTGACTCTTGTGTTTCAAGCCT
>NC_056519.1:21652665-21662941 GCF_014905685.2 Nematolebias whitei | reverse complement strand
ACTGCTTATATAGTTATTAACTGCTTATATAGTTATTAACTGCTTATATAGTTATTAACGGTCGGCTGATGCGCGCGGCTAATGGGGCAGAAGATCGGAGCTGAGGGGTGTTTGTTCTTTCATGGCCGTTAAAGCGCATTAAATCCCTGCTTCTGCCTGCATTCTGCATTATTCAGACACGGACCCTGCTCTGACATGTCGGATATTTTGGGATCTCACCTGTTTTAGTCATCGGCTGCGCAGGTCCGCTGCGGCAGTATAGTCCCATCTGAAGCTTAACTGAACGTTTTTCAAGGCTGGGCAGTGCGCGAATGGCTGCGTGCAGCTAGTGATTGTATGGCAAGCCATGTTGCCATATAATTGGATCGTCAACCGCGCGTGTCTGCTGACGCAATCAGAAGCCCGACACCGACCCAGCCCGCACATTAAGCACATTATCATGACCCGGCTCGGGCTGGGCCGGGATCCTGGTTAGAAATGACACCTCTAATCACAGGTGGTATATGCAGAGAGAATAACCTTCACATCAATGTGAAGAAGACAAAGGAGATGATTGTGGACTTCAGAAGGAACAAAAACACCTACACCCCCCTGAACATAAGAGGATCTGCGGTGGAAGTGGTCTCCAGCTACAAGTACTTGGGTGTACACATGAATGACAGCCTCAGCTGGAGCAACAACACCACCAGCCTGATCAAGAAAGCTCATCAGAGACTCTACTTCCTCAGACGGCTGAGGCGAGCTGGTCTGGGAAGCTCAGTCCTCACCTCCTTCTACAGGTGTGCAGTGGAGAGCATCCTGTGCTCCAGCATCAATGTGTGGCATGGAGGCTGCACAGCTGCAGAAAGGAAAGCTTTGCAGAGAGTGGTGAAGGCTGCACAGAAATCTGTTGGAATCAGTCTCCCCACCATCACAGACATCTACACCTCCAGATGCAGGAAGAGGGCCACCTGCATCATGAAGGACCCCACCCACCCAGCACACACACTTTTTGCCCTACTCCCCTCAGGAAGGAGGTTAAGGAGCATTAAGTGTAGAACCACTAGACTGAGGAACAGCTTCTACCCTGAGGCTGTTAGACTCATGAATCTCTAACTAGAATAATCACTGTGAAAAACCATATCATGTTGCTGCTGATCTGTTTCATGTTGCTGCTGATCTGTTTCATGTTGCTGCTGATCTGTTTCATGTTGCTGCTGATCTGTTTCAATGTTGATGTGTTCATGCGTGCACATCTGCTCACAGACTCATGTTCATGTTTGTGCTGATGTTCAATGTTTTATGTTATGAGTGCTTAGTGTATATTTAGTTGATGTTTTTCTTAGTTCATATCTTAGATGTTATTACTGTTTTTCTTATACATTTTATTGTTGGATGTAACTGGGACCCTGTGTACATAATTTCGCTCCACCACATGTACCACATGAGGTGCGAATGACAATAAAGAAACTCTGACTCTGACTCTGACTCTGACTTGAGCTTTTTGTCATCCAGTGTCTTCAGTAGAAAGAGAGACACACGAAGAAACTATAAAGCCGATGAATGAAAACGAGGTCGAGAATTTTCATTTATCATGCGATGAATTGATTTATTGTTCATCGCGACAGGACGAGTTTTTAGTGTTTTTAAAGTTCTGCTGCATTAATACAATCTGATCAAATGTCTTTGTGATGATTGGCAGCTAAACGTAAAAATATTTTTTAAAGTCTAATCGTCAAATCTTTGTGCAAACATTAAAATGAGCCCAAAATGACGCGTTTTTGTAGCCTTTTTGCTCAGTACTGCCAGCATGTTTCTACTGATGCAGCTTCTTAGCAGAATGTAGAGCTAGCATCCATAAAAAATACTGAGTTGAATAATGATGATAAAAACAGAAACGCACACTCCGTTTCAGATAGAGAGCACTGGAAGAAAACATCATTAACTTTCCATTTTCTCCCCCTCCATCGCTGCCTCTCGCCCTCAAACAGCCGTGACACTTTGTGTGCAAATCCTCTGCTGTGGGTGCATCGCACTCTGCACTAAAAGTAGGTCTGAGGCCATGCAGAGACCATATGTCTGAAAGGACACGCGCGCCTGTTTTACAGAGCAGATATCTGGTCACGTATCGTCCTCTGACCTCTGTCTGCACTCAGGGCATTTACAGAATTATGCAGATGGGTGGACATGGAGCCAAAACACACAAGGGCATGGGTCCACAGGGAAATTAAAAAGGGAATATATATATATATACATGACTTGTTCTAGTCTGGGCAATATGTCTACAAATATGTTCAAACATGAGACTGTAGCAGATTGTGAGATAAAATTATTTCCTCCAAGAAAACAAAGACTGGACATAAAAGTTACTGTAAAAAAGTGTTATAAATCGGCTTGTTCTCCATCAGGCAGCTCATAAATGAAGAGGCCAACAAGAAATGCAAAGCCACAATGTTGTAGCATCAGCAGAAGCTGCTTTTTGTCTTTAAATCTGGAATCTTTGATGCGTGGAATTATCAGCTACATTTAAGGATTTACAGCTTTGTTCCGTTTCACTTGATCAGACTAAAAATTACAAGTTTACACACAAAATAAACCCCCTGAAATCATAGAATATATCAAAGTGATTCATTGATCCAATGGACGGATCAGAGCATCGTCCTCAGTAATGGGGGTGTTGCTTCAGTCAGTTGTGGTGAAGAAAGAGTTGAGGCGAAAGGCAACACTCTCAATTTCCTGGTCTGTCTACGTCCAACTCTCACCTATAATACGTTTGGATCATGGTCAAAAGAAAGATATCACGATACACGCAGCTGAATTTTTTTTCGTAGGGTGAGGGGTTCCGCCATCCGAGGAGAGCTCGGAGCAGAGCCGCTGCTCCTCCACATCAAAAGGAGACAGTTGAGGTGGTTCAGACAGTTGATGCCTCCTGGGCGCTGCCCTTCGAAGGCTTTTCAGGCATGTACCACTTGGCAGAAAACTTTGGACAGGTCTAGAACTCGTTGCAGGGATTATATATCCTCTCTGGTCTGACCCGACCACGAGGTGGGAGGGATGAGAAAAGCCCTTAAGAGTTTCTCTTCTCTATTTGGAGGTGAGCGTTTGAAACAATTGCTAGATTAGTAAGAAGCAAACAAACACAAATATTAAAGTCAAAGTGCCTGAGATGCAACAGAAAACTCAGAAGGTTTCATAGCAACCGTCTGAAGGATGTCAGGGATGATTTCATTTGAAGGACTCATTTTCTGAGCACTGCAGCCGTTTCTAACACATTTATTGCATTTCAGTCCATCCAGAAACTTGAATAATACATCAACCTAAAACAACTAAGTGTCTTGCTGTCTTGATCTTTTAATCTAAAAAAAAAAAATTGCTCCTTCGGGAGGCTCATAATGAAGAAAGTCATCATTTGAAGCTGTAGCTCATAAAAAATGCAAGCTGGAGCAGGAGCAGTGTCAGACTGAGGGCTGGGGAGAAGTTTGCAACGGTTTGCTGTATTCAAATCGAAAAAGTAGAAACCGGAGACGAAGCTTGGTCTGTGGCGTAAATGAAAAAGAGGACGAGTGCGCCAGAGATTGCAATTCAAACTCCCACTAAGCCGGCTCATCTGATGCGGGTTCGAGTGGGGACCGTGCTGCAGGAGGGACGACGGCAGCCTGGCAGGAAAACAGGAAATCGCAGAGGGACAGCTTTTCTTTTGTCGCTCCCCACACGGCGAGCTATTTATTCCTGCCTCCAATCCATCCGTCCGATTTCCACCAACGTGAGCCAAATCCAAAACAAGACATCCCTTATGAACAACACAACACCCCCCTCGTTAATCAGCATTACTTTGAAACATACAGATATGGGACGCAGCATTTCGTCAAAAAACAATTAGCAGCTGTTTGCTGGATCAAACAGATCGATGCAACTTGTTTTACTATCAACTCAAAGTAATTTATGGACAGTTTAAAGCCAGATAAACACTGATCATCAATGTTATTCATCAGTGTCAAAGGTCACACAGGAGGCCGCTTGTGATGACATTTCACCCCGCTGTAAATATTAATGACCTGACAAGGTGTCACGCTCTTATGGAAAATGTATAAATCACAGGAAAGTACAGCGGAAGGTCAAAGCTGCAAGAGTAACTTCGAGCAAGTCTTTTCATGTATAACAGTTTTAAACTTTGTATTATTTTACACCGTTATTAAAGCTAAGCATCTGTATACTTATAATTAATTTACTTCCAGCGGCATACCTGATTCTGACATTTAAAAATCGATTCAGAATATTTCATGTCTGCAAAATGATGCATCGAAAACAGATTTTAACCCCCAACACACACACACACACACCAACTGCCACACCCAATTTTAGCTCAGTATCTATAAAACTGACGGCGTTATCCCCATCATTGTGTTTCCTGTGAACAATTAGCTGTCGGCCATCTTGATTTGTGTTTTTTGAGAGTTTCGTAAAAATCCATCCAGTTGTTTACGAGATATTTTGCAAACAAAACAGACAAATAACACCCCCCCCCCCCCGGGCGCAGACACACACATGGAAAAAAAAACAACTTATAACCTCTGTACACCTCAGATTTCCAGTACAAAACAGACTCCTGTCATCTGCAGAAATATTCTGATGACTCTGCAGTGGTCGGGTGTATCAGAGATGGACAAGAAGCTGAGTAGAGGGAACTGGTGGACCACTTTGTGGCATGGTGTGGAAACAATCATCTCATCTTGAATGTGAACAAAACAAAGGAGATGATTGTAGATTTCAGGAGAAACAGGAACAGGTCCAACCCTATTTCCATCATGGGAGAAGACGTGGAGGTGGTGGAGAAGTAAACGGTAAATGGACTGTACTTATACAGCACCTATCTGATCAAGATACTCAAAGTGCTTTACACTATGATCTATATCCTCATTTACCAATTCATACACTCTACTAAATTTCTACAAAGCTAATTGAACAAATCAATCTAAAGAGACTAGTCAGTGCTTTTATATCACATACACCAATGGGACACACAGCGGAGGCTATGCGGGGTTCAGTGTCTTGCCCAGGAACACTTCGGCATGTGACTGCTGGTGGAATCGAACCCCCAACTCTTGCATTGGAGGACGACAACTCTAACCACTCAGTCATAGCCACCCAAGTACAAATACCTTGGGGTTCACCTGGAGAACAGACTGGACTGGAGATGCAACAGTGAAACTGTCTGCAAGAAGGGACAGAGCAGACTGTACTTCTTGAGGAAGCTGAAGTCCTTCAACGTTTGCAGCAAGATGCTGCATATCTTCTAGAAGTCTGTTGTAGAGAGCGCTATGTCTTCTGCCATCATCTGCTGGGGTAGCAGCACCAGAGCAAGTGACTTAAAAAAGATCAACAAGCTCATAAAGAAGGATGGCTCAGTTCTGGGGACTCCTCTAGAACCTTTGGAGATGATTGTACAAAGAAGGATTTGTCATAAAATGGAGAACATTATAAACTCTCAGCACCCGCTTCATCAGACTGTCTTACGACAACAGAGTCTTCAGTCTGAGGCGTCTTCAAATCTGTTGTAAGACAGATCACTACAAGAGATCCTTCCTGCCCACAGCCATCAGCATCTAGAACAACTCTTTAATGAAACCAGGATGATGAGTTACAACATTTAATTTACCGTTGGGATCAATAAAGTGTTGAATTGAATAAGCTGTCTAATGCAACTTTTTATTTTATTTTATGACTTACTAGATCCAAATTATTAATTTGCAGACCATAGATGAGGTTTATATTTTGCCTGCAGAACAGAAAATAAATAATTTTGTCATTGTTATTGAAGGGCTTTCTGTTAGAGGCATGTAAGAGCTGAAACAATTAATTCTGTATTGGTCTTCTCTCCATCTAATGAGTGCTTAAAGCAGAGAGTGTAGCAGATTAAACCACATTAGTCACTCGTTAGTTAGCTGTAATGGTGCATGGGGCCATTCAAAACCAGCAGCATGACGCATTAATGCTGGCAGATTTTAAACTGGAGAGCGTTTGAGCACTGGGGAGGAAATAATGGGATTGGGTGAATCCTGATCAGAGGCGTTCAGAAGCTAATCACATTGACAACATAATGGAGTCATGTGAAGTAGCTGCATCACGCACGGATGAAATTGAAGATCAATACTTTAATGACAGAGAGGCCGTGCAGATCCTAACTTTGTATGACACTACTCAATGTAACCATGACAACAGGACTCATCCTGACAGCAGAGACATAAATTCATTAACTGTGTCACCGATGAATAGCCATTTAAAGTATCCACAGCCCAACAGCAGCAGTGCTTACAATAAAACACAATTTTCACTCAATTTTTGGCCTTGATGGGATGAAAATAAAAAATGGAGGCATAACAGAGTGACCCAAAACACTGAGAGCCTTACTCAAGAAGGAAAGTCAGATGTTCAGTGTGCTTTTAGAAAAACAAAAAGCTCCTGCATTGCTCATCATTTTAACTTCCTGAATACAGCAGCTCTTCGAACTAATATGGAGATGCATACGTTTTCCACTTGTTCATTCAGCGAGCGCTGGTAGATTTGTCAAGGCCACTCCATCCCAGCAGCCAAGAGAGAACAGATCTGTTTATATGTCTGTTTCCTGAGGGCTTCAGAAAGAACATCAAGCTTAATGCATTCTGCTGCTAAAGAACCACCGCTGACTCAAACCTATTCAACACAGCAACTTTGGAATGTTAAAAAAAAAGCTCAAATAAATATATTTGCTCCAGTAATAAAGCTAGAAACTACAGAAAATCTCCTTGATTTTTTTTTTCTATCTATATTCTGAATAAACTTTTATTGAAAATGCATTTTTGTCCAGCTTGTATTAAAAAAAGAAAGGGAAAAAGAAGAGGATACGGTGAAACTAGTCTTTTTGCTTGATGTGAATTAGACTGGAGAGGCTCCTGCCTGGAGGGCCTCGTCTGTGCCTCCATAACCTGAGAGAGGAGCATCCTGAGGGGGAGAGGAGCTGGCAGACAGAAACAATTCCCCACAGAGCTCCAAAGATTCAACAGAGCATCAACCAGAGAATAAAAGCAACCAAAAAAAAAAAAAAACCCAGAGAAAACTCGTATATACAGTGCATGTGTATCTACTGTTCTCCTGCTTAAGCTGAACGTTCCTATTAATGTGCTTGTTTTTAGCGTTTACATATTTTCACATCACTGAAGTAGTTAATGGTATTTACATAAACTTGACTCAATAGCCATAAAAAGCAGATGATCTGCAGACCTCCAGTTAATTAAAAAAACATCTTTGCTCTGCGGTCAGTTATCAGAAATTCACTGTACACACACACCTGGGCTGAGGCCAGTTTAAGGTGGGGCAGAGGAGAAGTAAACACTACGCGTCGCTGCTTGCGAGTAACAATGACTGAAAGCCGACTTCAAGTCTGAACACACAACTCTCCACACACACCCAGAACCTGAACTTGTTGCAGGCAGAGCAGGACGCCTTCATGTTCTGCTACGCACAAACGGCACACTACTTTTAGTTATTTAAGTTAAAAGTTCACCGACTTTCTCTGAAACTGCTGCTTTTAGCATCATATTTATGTCTGCTTTCTGTGAGAAAACAAACAAACTCGTATCATCTACTTCCTTGACATAGATGAATACTGTGATTTAGATGTAGTTGTACACTGTGTAACTAAATCGCAGAAAAGTGACTCATGCTGGAGTCGTATCTGGGCTGTTGGCGACCTTACGGACAATCGGGTCATTCTGCTAAATACCAAACAGCTGACCCAATTGGTGAGGAAAAAAAAAAACTACTAGTGGTGTGGCATGAAATCTATCTGGATGGCGGTTTTAGGCAAGAACAGAGAACATGAACCGTTCCTCAGCTCTACAATTATCATCTCCTTCACTTTGGGAATAAGAGGATGGTTATGCCTGTCAATCTGTCAATCAAGACTTAATAAGGTCAGAAACACAGACAGAATGGATGATTCAGTGCTTTAAAATTAGTGCTCCAGAAAAACGGGGACGCCGGACAAAAATGACCCATCGTGTCCCAGTCTAACCCTGCTGCTAATTATACAAGCATATAACACCTCCTCTGATTTGAGAGCTAACGTCTGCAGTTTCTCCCGTTCTTTCACACAAATGTAAAGTGCTACATCAGAGGTGTGTCAAGACACGTCTCGTCTAAGTCAAGTGGGATTCATGGTGTGGTTTTTTTAATCAAAAATGGGAAATTTTCCAATTAAATAAACATCAGAAGTTTGAAAATAACCTTTTATTTACAATTAACTTAAATATGTGTATCAGCCAAGGCATATAATCTGAGGTTTCCAGTGATGCTGTGTATTCTCAAGCTGAAACGTCTACAAACTGAGAGGATAACGGGCTTAGAAAAAGCCGAAAGCGCCTCATTAACAAACCTCAAATGGGGGGACGAGGGGTGAGAGGTCAGAGAGCCACTGGGACATGCTGCTCTCGTCTTTTACGCACTCGTTTCCTTTAACGCCGAGCACCGATTTAAACTGCGGTGACTAAAATGTTCAGAGAGGGGGGGAAAAATGGCTGTGAACTCACTGCAAGCTGCCAAAAAACCCTTTTAAAGCAAATAAAACCCTCTTCAGGTACTGAATGATAATGAGATAAAGCTCAAAAAGACTAAAGTGGAAAAGTGTGTCCCATCATACCAGCAACCAAAGCTGACACACTGTTAAATTAGAATTCAACCACGTAAACACAGGCAAAACGCTGCTAAATAAAAGTATTTGTTGCATCATTATATCATTTTGTCCAGATTTATTAGCAGTTTGCATTGTCTAGGTTGTACGTTTTGCATTAAATTACAGACAAAAACTATTACTTATATATTTTTCAAAGACAAATTCTGTTTTAATTTATTCTTTGGAGGGAAAGTCAACTACAAACAGTTCAGAGCTTCACCATATACGTATTTAAAAGCCGGTATTTTTTTACATTTCATTGTCTCGTTTAACTGTAATTTTACGTTTTTTTTTTTTTAGAAAGACTTGGAGCACTTCAGCCAAGCACAAGCAGAAAAGCGCAATGCTCAGGGGTTATCTATCTACAATAATCTGCTACAGGGAATCAATAAATTACACCTCTGGTGAACATTTGGTGAGAAAGAGAAAGTTATTGATGGATATTTGAGCTAAAAATCCATAAAATGTTGACAGTGTATTTACTATCGCAGGCCCTCAGCATGAACTAATGATGAGGCAACAAAACAACGGTTCACTCAGACGGGTTTATTAGTGTGTGAGAAATGATTCTTCACAATCTGAGTATTACGTGATCACACCCTGTGAGAGACGATAAAAAGCAGTAATCCCCTCTTCTTTTCTTTCCTCAATCGCAGATTTTAATCCCGTCTTTCCAGGACAAAGATTTGTCAGCAACATTTTCTTAAACAAGATGTCAGAGGCATTCAGCAGGAAAGAAAGCAGTGTGACGATACAGATGTGATCCTGAGGGGGGGAAAAACAGTAGGAGATTCAAGTGGGCGGAGAAGATGAAGATAAAAAAGAGGCAAAGAACGGAGCACCTAAATCACAAGGTCAGTGTTTGAACTCCACAGATGGACGATGAGTTAGATCAGCTTCAGGAGACACAGAGTTAGGTTGAAGTTTAAATTTTGGCCTTTAAAAAGGAAAAATTGCCCATTTTAAGCAGTAATTAAAGTCAAGGTGTCTTTGTCATTCACATCACATGTGGTGGAACAAAACTATGTACACAGTGTCCCAGTTACATCCAACAAGAATACAAATTGTAAAAAAAATAACAGTAATAAGTTCTAAGATATGAACTAAGAAATATGCTAAACTAGGAATATACCAAGCACTAATAGTACAAAAACTATACGCCAAAGCCACAGCAGCACGAACATGAGTCTGTGTGAGCAGATGAGGACGAATGAACACAGCAGCACGAAATAAATCAGCAACATGAGATCAGCAGCATGGATAGTCAGCAGCACATATCAACAATCAAGTGGCATTACAGTGATTTTTTTAACACTAATTTTAATAATATGATATAATAATTTTAATAATTAATCACAGGTAGAGTTGCATTCGGGTCCCAAAAAAAAAAAAAAATTAAAAAAATAAAAAATAAAAAAATCGGACCCGACCCGGCCCCAGCCATCATTTCCGAACCCCACCCGACCTGACAAATTAACAGTAATTACAGGTCCGAACCCGAATCCCCCTTGACATTTTTAGTTAAGCTTTGACTGCTTATATAGTTATTAACTGCTTATATAGTTATTAACTGCTTATATAGTTATTAAC
>NC_056519.1:21643492-21652565 GCF_014905685.2 Nematolebias whitei | reverse complement strand
TATATATATATATATATATATATATGCCTCCAATTTCCCCCTGGTATTAATAAAGTATATATCGATAAGATAAGATAAGACAGAACTTTTTTGATCCTGCAGGAAATTGTGCCAGAGTTTCAGTACAAAGGAACATGCACAAGGAATCATAAGATATAAAAAGTAACAAAGATTTTTTTTATTATAACAAAATATAAAAATAACAGAGAATATAAAAATACCAACAGTTAAGGTGTCCTGAAACAGCTAAATGTTTTGATGTATGATTGGTTGAAATAGCACAAAAACTGTGGGAGTAGTTGGATGCCAAAAAACGTATGGAAGAAAAAGTGAATCACTATAGTGTGAATGCCTATAAAGGCATTCACACAATTAAAAAGTTGCACCTTCACCATGCTCTATACACCAGGCCTAACACCGCTCAGATTACACCAGGATGCAGTTTCATGCATCACGTTGGCTCCATGACGCTGTCACAATAACGATTGTTGCCCAACAAGAAGCTATCGTGGCCTGTTCTGCTTCAAATTATTTACAACCAAGCCACCTAGTTTTATTTAGCCCTCACATCGAGAATAAGCTGCTATCATGCCCCACCCAATACTTAATACACTATTGTGTGTAATAGAGAGCCCAAAGTATATATATATATATATATTTATATATATATATATATATATATATATATATATATATATATATAATTTTATTTTTAAATTTAATTCAAGCTTTATTTATACAGGTAGACTCTTTGAGTCACGGGGACTCATTTTGAAGAGAGATCTGTTTTAGACAGACAACATATAGAGTACAGACAACAATATACCAAAAAAAAAGCTATTAAAAATAGTGTTATAGCAACACTTGTCACTGTTAGCAGCATGGTCCTGTTAGCAGCATGGTCCTGTTAGCAGCATGGTCTTGTTAGGTGTGTGGTGCTGTTAGCATGGTCTTGTTAGCAGAATGGTTCTGTTAGCAATGATGTTCTGTTGGCAGCATGGTCCTGTTAGCAACATGGTACTGTTAATAGTGTGGTCCTGTCAGCAGCATGGTGCCGTTAGCAGCACAATGCTGTTAGCAGTGTGGTCCTGTTAGCAGTGTGGTCCTGTTAGCAGTGTGGTCCCGTTAGCAGCGTGGTCCCGTTAGCAGTGTGGTCCTGTTAGCAGTATGGTCCTGTTAGCAGCTTGGTCCTGTTAGCAGCTTGATGTTTTTAGCAGTGTGGTTCTGTTAGCATCATGGTCCTGTTAGCAGCATGGTCCTATTACCTGCATGGTCTTGTTAGCAGTGTGGTGCTGTTAGCATGGTCTTGTTAGCAGAATGGTCCTTTTAGCAGCATGGTCTTATTAGCAGAGTGGTTCTGTTAGCTATGAGGTTCTGTTAGCAGCATGGTACTGTTAATAGCGTGGTCTTGTCAGCAGCACGGTCCCGTTAGCAGTGTGGTCCCGTTAGCAGTGTGGTCCCGTTAGCAGCGTGGTCCTGTTAGCAGCGTGGCCCTTTTAGCAGCATGATCCTGTTAGCAACTTGGTCCTGTTACCAGCATGGTGTTTTTAGCAGTGTGGTTCTGTTAGCAGCATGGTCCTACTAGCAGTGTGGTACTGTTAACAGTATGGTGGTGTTAGCAGTGTGGTCCTCCTGTTAGTAGTGCGTGCGCTTGTGAACCTCGTCTTACTTTGCAAAGACCACTCGTATTCTAGCTCATGTTTTTTTTACGTCGTTGGGTGGTTGTTACTTGGTATCTGGGGGGTGGGGGGGTGGCGCTTAGTATTGCCTTGTCCTGGATGAGACCAACTGATATTTGTTGATGTAGTGAGACACTTGGCTCCTCTCCTCCTTTGTCTTTTGCTCAAAAATAACTCCTTAATAGTCTTTGATATTTAACTAATGGTTCACAACAGCACTCAATAAGCCAAACACAGAATAGTTTCATTATTCTTATTGTTATTATTATTGTTATTATTATTATTATTATTATTATTATTATATACATTTTTCCTCATTTTCATTTTGTCCACAGATACCGGTAAGTTGGTCAGTTTCAACATCACTGCTGTGAGTTCATTTCTCTGAGTTTCTAAGCGATTTTCTTCTGATACGTGAGACTGGATTGCATGATTGTTATAACTAATTTTTGTAGTTTGATCTCTACAAATCAGTTTTATACAGTACTCAGAAATATGAGTGCAGAATCATATAAAATACATAGTCACGGTAAAAAGACCAGTTTGTTTTAAAGTACTTGCATCACTGTGTTCTTCAGTTTCTGTAATAAGGAACAGTTTGACATGAACGTTTGTCATTTATCGCCTGTGCTGCAGAAAGGATGCTCAAAATTAGATTTAGAGTAGCTCCACTTGGTTTTACGATGCAAGTTGATTTATCATTGATGTTAATTGTTTTGTGCGGATTGTCACAGTAAATAAAGTTTAACATTTTGCTCTGTCATGTGTCGTTTGTCTGAATGAAAGTGACGTTTCCCCTGGTGTTCCCCGTCCTAATCGCTCTGTTGCTGTGGGTCGATTGTATCTGTGTTGTGTGTCCTGCAGCTGCATTTCTCTGGTGTGCAATAAATAATGAAGTGTGGTGCTGAGGTAATAGAATTCTCTCTGACCTTTAACCCTTACATTTGTCTTCTGATTGGATGTCTTTGTGTGATCTATGAACTCCACTGTTTGCAGACGAGATGTTTTTATTGCCAGTTGACTCAACCTTGTTGACCCCGCAGGTGAATGCAAGCCTCATCTTGAAACGTGCCGTAATGAGAACGCAGCTGAAATTTTATTTAACTTATTTTCTCAGAACTTTTGTGTCAAAAAGTATATTTTTTTAATAGACTTGTTGAAGGTGGATGTTAGTTGTTCGCAATACTGTAAGGTTTTGTATTGATCTGATACCAAGTATATATAGGGCCTGGGTAGCCGATATCAATACTGATACCGATACCTCTTGTAAATGCATTAGATTTGTCATTATACTGCTAAGTCTGAATTAATATTTACAAACAAGTGTTTTAGTTATTATTCATTTATTTATTCCCATTGCATTATTAGTTAAGTAAAATACAGGACAGAATTTTGACAAAAATAAAAAATACTTTTCTGCAACAACTTTTCAATACTCATTATTTTTTTCTTAAATAAACAAAACATAGAAAATGGTCACTCCACAACAGCCATTCTAAAACAGCTGTTCCCACATCTCACACATGAAGCTGCAGAGTGTCGCTGAGGAGAGGGATGTCTGGCTTCCTCTGCTGGACCTGTTGCCTCTGCGACCCAACTAGGGATAAACAGTAGGAGATGGAGACTGATACATGTATGCATCATCAGTCACTGAGTGTCACAGACCCTTTTCATCACCCCAGCTTCAAAGTCACAAATTAAGGTAGAAGTTAAAACAAGGGGTTTGCTTCTCCAGGCCATTGCTATAGATTGCTTTATTGCTATATAATACTCTGCCTGGCCAAAACAAAGTTGCCACCAAAAAAAAGGTCACGCTAATATTTTGTTGGACCGCCTTTAGCTTTGATTACGCCATGCATTCACTGTGGCATTGTTTCAATAAGCTTCTGCAATGTCACAAGATCCATTTCCATCCAGTGTTGCATTAATTTTTCGCCAAGATCTTGCATTGATGATTGCAGATTCTGACTACTGCACAAAGCCTTCTCCAACACATCCCAAAGATTCTCAATCCGGTTAAGGTCTGGACTCTGTAGTGGCTTATCCATGTGTGAAAATTATGTCTCATGCTCCCAGAACCATTCTTTCACAATTCAAGCTCGATGAATCCTGGCATTTTCACCTTGGAATATGCCTGTGCCATCAGGGAAGAACAAATCCATTGATGAAATTCAATTCAGTTCAATTCAAAAATACTTTATTAATCCCAAAGGGAAATTATTTGTTGTTGTAACTCATTATCCTCATTTCATTAAGAGATGTTATAGACACTGATGGCTGTAGATGGGAAGGATCTCTTGTAAAGGTCCATCCCACAGTGGATCCTAAGAAACTGGCTGCAGATGCTGTCCGATCCATCCACCCAGACTCGGCTGGCCTCTCGGTTCCCCCGGGCTGTAGGACCGCCCGAATGCCGGGCAGAACTCCTCCCAAAGTGATGGCCACTCCTCCCAGCAGTCTGCCGAGCTCCTCATCGCTGCAGACAGCCAACTGTATGTGTCGAGGGACGATCCTGTTCTTCCGCTGTCATGAGCCGTGTTTCCTGCTAGTTCCAGGATCTCAGTGGTCGGGCACAGCTGGCAGGTAGATGAGAATGCGTCCACGGAACATCCTTTCAACTCGTTTGAGATTTGGGGCTGTAGTTGAGATATATTATTTGAGCTTTTGAGATGTTAATCAGCTGCTCCTGGTTATAGAAAACTACCTTGTTGCCATGGTTACGCATCATAACAAATGTCCAAACCTAAAAAAGTTGAAGTAAAAATCCTTCCAGCTGCACAGCATCTAATACCAGAGGAAACAATCATACAAAAAAATGTGATTTACATCCAGAAAAAGAGGAATTAAAGTTTCCAAAAGCAAAATCTCAGAATGAAAGTAACAGAGCTGCTCCAACATGCAGCCACCTTGAGCGGCAGCAACCCCAGATCATAGCACTGCCCCCACAGGCTTGTACAGTAGGTACTAGGCATGATGGGAGCATCACTTCACCTGTCTCTCTTGTCTCCCCCTGATGCGCCCATCACTTTGGAACAGGGTAAATCTGGACTCATCAGACCGCATGACCTTGTTCCATTGCTCCAGAGTCCAATCTTTACGCTCCCTAGCAAATTGAAGCCTTTTTTTTCTGGTTAGCCTCACTGATTAGTAGGGGTGCACCGATTTATCGGCCCCAATTTCCTTAATTTTGGAAAATCTGAAATTGGCCGATACTTGCATGAGAAACCGATTTTACTGTTTTTTTGTTTGTTTGTTTTTTTGTTTTTTTTGTTTTATTTATTTATTTTTACAACAATTGTCTGAACTTAATTTATATTTCAGAGCACAACCTCATGGTCAGTTAAAACAAGTTTGTATTGTTTCCAGGATATTGTTCAAGGGTATGTTTTTCAATAAACTGATATTGGAAAATTGTGACCTTATAACACCTGACAGTGTCGCTTATAAAAACAAAGTCGGTATCGACCAAAATTGGAATCGGCAGGTCAAACTTTTTAGAAATCGGTGATCGGCCAGAAAACTGCAGTCGGTGCACTCCTACTGATTAGTAGTTTTCTTAAGGCTACACAGCTGTTTAAGAAATGAGAATCAACTCATTTCCCAGTTGGGATTAAATAACTTGTTGCCAGCTGAAAGCCAATCATCCATGCAGGTTTTTTTTCTTCTTCTTTCGGCTGCTCCCTTCGTTAGGGGTCGCCACAGCGAACTAAGTCGCACGAAGACTTGGCAGTTATTTTTACGCCGGATGCTCTTCCTGATGCAACCACAGACCACCGAACTACCACAGCCTCTGTGTGGAGCAGCGAGCTGCTATCTAGGACACCCGGAGGAGCAGATGGTGGGGGTTCAGGGCCTTGCTCAAGGGCTCAGAGTGGGGCGAATGAGGGTGGGGGGCAGGTGTGGGTGCTTCACCTACCTCACCCACATTTTTTGATGTTGTCGGTACCGGGGCTTGAACCGGCGATCTTTCGATCACAGCTTCTCTAACCTCTGCACTACCACTCCCAATGCAGTAATTATCCAATAAGAGGCTCGTACTTATTTGCTTAGTTAAATCCAGGTGGCAACTTTTTTTGGGAGCCAGGCAGTGTAGTTTGTTGACGAGCATATAATGTGCTGTATGCAGTACTCTTGTTTCTTTATTCAATGGACAACAGCAGTGGATTTTGTTGATCCCAGACAGTGGTTCAAATCCTCTGTTGCCTGGTTTCGGAAATCTTCTTCAACAATAGTTGGTTTAAAGTAAAGTGGCTTTTATATAGGCCTGGCATGCCTTCTTTCTGTTTCAGTGTGATTTACAAAGGGATTTATGAAGTCAACCGACATCATTACACCTCTGAGCCTCCAGGGAAGGTATCCACAGAGCCATGATGTTTGATACCATCAAAGGCTAAGCCAGCATCATGGCTTCAATGTAATGACAGATGGTCTGTGCGGCCAACCAGCCACAGCCAGGTGATTTATAATGAGGAAATGTACGACACGGTTTATGTGTAGTGCTCCATGTCAACGCCACTGAGTTACACTCGAGGCCTCTTTTAGTTTAACGATTTATGAATGATCCCATCAGTTTGAGCTGTATGTAGATGAACTGGGGAACTATGAACAGCTAGAAGCAGCATAAAGAGATGTTTTTTTTTCTTGGTGGCCATATTGTTTAACAGGTGAAAAAGACTAGTGTTGCCTCTTTCAATGAAGCTGAAAAAAAATTCTCTTATGCTTTTATTCAAGCAGGAAAAGGTTTGCTTCCTGCCAGCTGGCTTTGGTGACAACTTTAATTTATCATCTGATGGTCCCAGGTCCGCACAGGCTTTCAGGCGCTAACTGTTGCAGTTTTCTGCTGTCACAAGAGGAAATATTACCTTCTAGGACGGGTCACCCCTTTTTTCTATTCAGGCTTACTCTCAATTGACCCGTACATAGTGCCATCATAGTGCCATCGCCAAGGAATGTTAGCTATTTTCTGTGGTCCTTACCCCAAAACAGTCTCTTAATTACTTCATTTGAATCCTTGTACTTCATCATATTTATATAGAATCAGCTTAAATAAAATGTACATAATGCATTTAAATAGTCTCTTTACTAAGTTCTAAGCTGTAAATCAGATTGTTTCATTACTCTGTGCTTGTGAAGTCTATTAAAATGTAGATCAGGGCTTGGTTTGTTTACCCAGTCGAGCTGTTTTAGGAATGATTTTCACCTTTCATTTGGCTGTGGTCTTCATCTCCATCCATCTGCCCTGCAGAGTTGAGACAGACCTGCATAAATTCACACACTGCAGGTTCGTTCCTGTGTCGGGGTGTGACGACTGGCTGCATGGTGATAGCAGATGTTGTAGAGCTCAGAAGCTGACGTGAAGGCATGTGTGTGAGAAAAATGATGACATTTAAATTGGTTTGTGTTCAGTTTGGCAGCGAGGCAGCAGCAGATTGTTTGAGACTTTAATGATAGTCCTTTATCAGTACCCGTAGCGACTTTATGTTAGGAATTTGGAAAATGATTTTCTTTATTACACTGAAAACAATCACCACAGCTTGTGTTTGATAGCTTGTTGTACCACTTCTGAGCATGCTCAAAAACAAAATGATTATTATGTTAATTGTAATAAAAGCATTTGTGTCTAAAACAATAACACAGCTTTTGTATGGGTTTTCGTCATATTCCCCTCATGGTTCATTAAATCAAATCAGTTCGAGCTGCAGTTACCTTTTCATTCAAAGCGATTCCAGTTTTAATTGTTTACAATTCAGATTCTGACTCTTAGAAAATAAAATGAACAAGATTTAAGTAATTTCTTGACTGGTGATTAGAAATTGTTTCTACGAGTCGCATACAAACGTATACATAACCATTTTTTTTTCAGAGGGCCAAAACAAGATATTTAAGGCAACCCAAGGGTTGCATAGAGAGTTGGATCAAGCATGCTTCGTAAAAAACATGTCTTCCCAATACACTTTAGGCTTTTATCAACATTTAAAAGTTTTCAATTTGTTCCTAAGAATATTTGGGGCCAGATGGAAGATTGTCGAAGGGCCACTTTCGGCCCTCGGACCATATGTTGAGGGGATCCGTTTTGGTGGCCTTAGGATTGCTTCTCTGCTTTTTGCAGATGATGTGGTCTTATTGGCTTCATCAGATCGTGATCTACAGCTTTCGCTGGAGCGGTTCGCAGCCGAGTGCTACGCAGCCGGGATGAAGATCAGTTCCTCCAAATCCGAGGCCATGGTCTTGACACGGAAAAGGGTAGAGTGCCCTCTCCGGGTCAGGGAGGAGGTTGTGCCCCATGTGGAGGAGTTCAAGTATCTTGAGGTCTTGTTCACGAATGAGGGAAAAATGGTGCGTGAGATCGATAGGCAGATAGGTGCAGCGTCGGCAGTGAAGCGGGCGCTGTACAGGTCTGTCGTGGTGAAGAGAGAGCTGAGTCAAAAGGCAAAACTCTCAATTTACAGATCGATCTACGTTCCTACCCTCATCTATGGTCATGAGCTTTTGGTTGTGACATAAAGAACGAGATCACGGATACAAGCGGCCAAAATGAGTGTTCTCCGCAGGGTGTCTGGGCTCTCCCTTAGAGATGGGGTGAGAAGCTCGACCATGCGGGAGGGACTCGGAGTAGAACCGCTGCTTCTCCACGTCGAGAGGAGCCAGTTGAGGTGGCTCGGGCATCTGGTTAGGATGCCTCCTGGACACTTCTCTGGTGAGGTGTTCTGGACACGTCCCACCGGGAGGAGACCCAGAGGAAGACCCAGGACACGCTGGAGGGACTATGTTTCTCGGCTGACCTGGGAACGCCTCGGGATTCCCCCGGAGGAGCTGGACCAAGTGGCTGGGGAGAGGGAAGTCTGGGCCTCCGTACTTAAGCTGCTACCCCCACAACCTGACCCCGGATAAGCGGAAGAAAATGGATGGATGTGTGTGTGTATATATATATATATACATACAGTGCCTTACGAAAGTATTCGGCCCCCTTGAACTTTTCAACCTTTTGCCACATTTCAGGCTTCAAACATAAAGATGTAAAATGTAATTTTTTTGTGAAGAATCAACAAGTGGGACACAATCATGAAGTGGAATGAAATTTAATGGATGTGTCAAACTTTTTTAACAAATAAAAAACTGAAAAAGACTATCCTTGTCCTCTCTGGTCCGGATGACATGGCGTCCCAGTGTTCCATAAAGAACTTCAAAATCGTGACTCATCTGACCACAGAACAGTCTTCCATTTTGCCACACTTCATTTTAAATGACCCCTGGCCCAGTCAAACGTCTGAGCTTGTGGAGCTTGCTTAGAAATGGCTTCCTCTTTGCACTGTAGAGTTTCAACTGGCAACGGCAGATGGCACGGTAGATTGTGTTCACTGATAATGCTTTCTGGAAGTATTCCTGAGCCCATT
>NC_056519.1:21612417-21643392 GCF_014905685.2 Nematolebias whitei | reverse complement strand
AGTGAAGATCTCCTCACTGTCCTCCACTGTTTGATCAGCAGAGTGATGGATGGCCTCCACCTCCTGTTGAAGCAGCTCCACATCTTTCTCTCTGTCCTGGATCTCCTGCTGGATCGTTTCTCGTCTCACCTCGACCTCTCTCTGCCTCTCAGTCCTTTCTGCTGCAGCTGAGACTGTGTCGTGGCCTCTATGTTCCTCCACAGAGCAGAGATAACAGATACACTTGTGATCAGTACGACAGAACATCTTCATCGCCTCATCATGACGAGGGCAGATGTTCTCCTGGAGGTTCTTGGAGGGCTCCACCAGCTTGTGTTTCTGAAATGGAGCTGAATCATAATGAGGCTGAAGGTGTTTCTCACAGTAAGAGGCCCGGCAGACCAAACAGGACTTGATGGCCTTCAGTTTTCTTCCAGCGCAGACATCACAGGCCACATGTTCAGGTCCAGCATAGCAGTGATCAGCAGGAGCAGCTTGGAGTCCAGTCTTCTTCAGCTGCTCCACCAGGACAGATAACATGATGTTTTTCTTCAGGACAGGCCTCGGTATGAAGGTCAGCCTGCACTGAGGGCAGCTGTGGACCTTCTTCTGATCCTCCTCATCCCAGTGGGTTTTAATACAGCTCATACAGTAGCTGTGTCCACAGGGAACAGCCACCGGATCCTTCAGTAGATCCAAACAGATCGAACAGGAGAAAGTTTCCTGGTCCAGCTGATCTCCTCTCTGCGCCATTTTATGTTTTAGTCAGCCGCTGTGTGTGAGTTCTTCCTGAGAAGTGAAACTGAACTCTGATCTACAAATCACGTGTCTGTGCAGAGAGAATGAAGCCAATCAGCTCCAACATCCAGCTCCTGTTGGTGACATCACCTGAAGAGGAGGGAACAAGGAGATATGAGGACAGACTGGATGGACCTGCTGTGTTTGAGAGCAGGAAGAAGAGACTAAAACCAACATGAATCTGTAACAGAACCATATTCTTATCATGAAAATGTTCAACGAAGTCACAAATCCAAAGAGAAATGGTCTTTTTGTCAGATTAGTTTGGTTTACAGCCGCAGATGTCTCCCCCTGCTGGACAAAATGTAATGTGGAGACCAAACTTTTCCTTTGTGGCTCGATCACCACAGGTGATGAATTGACAACTGTTTGGACCGTGCCCAATAATGTTCTTTAATCACTGTGAAACGTTATTCTAAGGTCTGAAGCAGCCTCTGAAACAAATGTCCTCAGTATAATTGCAGATTTATTGTACAGGTAAGTGGAAATCACAAACTCACATGACGTCTGCCGCTTTCTCTTGAACATCCGCCCCGTTAACAGCGCGCGCCACACTTCTCTTCACGAACTTCTTCTTCTTCTGTTTTTTTATTGGTGGTTGGCAAACAACTTATGGTGTGCATTACCGCCACCGACTGGTATGGAGTGTGGGTCAGAATGCTTTTTAAAATAAATAAAATAAATAAATTCTATTTACTTGTGTATGTGTTGTCTGTCCTAATCACATCCTATCGATCAGCTTTGTTTTAATGAAGAACCTTATCAAAATTTTTACACTTTTACTCCCTGACTCTTTCTGTAGTATGTTTGTGATATTTAGTGTTTCTTTAATCTTTCTAAGTTCCTCCATCATGTGTCTTCTTTGTCTCTCATATCTCTGACAACTTAAAATCACATGCTCTATTGTTTCTGTCTCTCCACAATACTGACAATTTCCTGTTTCGTGTTTATGTAGTGTGAATAATGTGTTGTTCAGTCCAGTGTGTCCAAATCTCAGTCTTGTTACTAATCTCTCTTCTCTTCTGTTTCTCCCTCCTGTTCTCATCTCTCACACTCTTCTTTGGATCTTATACCCTCTTCCTTTGTTTTCTTCATTCCATTCTTTCTGCCACTTTTCCTTCAGTTTTTCTTTAACCGTGCTTCTTGCTTCTGATTTGCTTGTAGTTATTATAAAGTTAACTTGTTGTGTTGTTGCTCTTTTTGCTTCCCTGTCTGCTGCTTCATTTCCTTCAACCCCAGTGTGTGCTGGTACCCACAGAAATACAACTTCCAAACCCATCATCATTATTCTGAATAATGCTTGCTGGATTTCTAATAAAATGTCTGCTCTGCTGTCTGAGTGGCTGTGCTGTAAACTTGTAAGTGATGAACCTGAATCTGAACATACTATTGTCTTTAATGGTCTGACATCTTCTATCCATTGTACTGCTAATAATACTGCGAACATTTCCCCGGTGTATACTGACAATCCATTTGTAATCCGTTTAACTTGTGTCTTATGGAACTCTGGGATGATAATTGCTATTCCTATTTTCCCTGTTGTGTCTTTTGATGCGTCTGTGTAAATCTGAACGTAACCATAATAATTATTTATATATTTCTGTACTGTATATGAGTTAAAAGTGGTTTTTTTTAATCTTTTTTCTTTTCCATAAGTGTAAAATCTACTTTTGCAGTTGGTAGTATCCATGGTGGTATTGTTGGTAGCGGTATTATTGGACTTATTGTTAGGTTTCTTATTTGAACTTCTTGTATCTTCTGATTGATTATCCAACCAGAGCTTCCTGTTTCTCTCTTTGTTTTTTCCCAGCATGGTTTTAAAATGTCTAATGTTGGATGATCCGGGTTATTTCCTTGTAAGTTGATCCAGTAATGTATTGCTAGCTGTGTTCTTCTCAATTCTAAAGGCATCTCTCCCATCTCTACTTTAAGTGCTGCGGTTGGGGTGGTCCTGAATGCTCCTGTACAAATTCTTAGTGCTTGATGTTGGATATTGTCAAGTTTCTCCAGATGTGTTTTTGCTGCAGATCTATAGATTACACTTCCATAATCTATAGTTGACCTGATCATCTTTAATGCTGTTCTGTCTGCTCCCCATTCATTTCCCGCCAAACATCTCATAATATTTAAGACCCTTTTACATTTATCAATAATTTTCTGAATGTGAATATTCCATATTACTTTTTCATCAAACCACATTCCCAAAAACTTTATACTCTTAACTTGTTCTATTTCTTGATTGTATAGTTTCAGTGTTTTGACTTCTGTAATTCTTTTCCGTGTAAATATCATTGCCTTTGTTTTTGTCACTGAAAATTTAAACCCCCACTTTATTGCCCATCTTTCTATTTCATTAATAGCCTTCTGTATTTTTTCTACTGTGACTTCTATATTTCGTCCTTTTTTCCAAATTGCCCCGTCGTCTGCAAAGAGTGAACAGCCCATTCCCTCCTCTATTTCTACAAAAACATCATTTATCATTAAAGAAAACAATAAAGGACTTATGATGCTGCCTTGTGGTGTTCCATTTTCTACACCATATTTCTCAGAATATTCTTCTCCTATTCTAACTTGTATTGTTCTTTTTGATAAAAAGTTTTTGATCCATTTAAACGTTTTCCCTGTAATACCTATTTTCTTTATTTTAATTAACAACCCTTCAACCCATAACATATATGCTTTTTCAATATCAAAGAACACCGCCACCACACTATCTTTATTTATCTGCGCTTTTCTGATTTCATGTTCTAACCGTAAAGCTGAATCATATGTATTACGCCCTTTTTGAAACCCACTTTGATATTTAGATATATATCCTTTACTATTTAAATAGTATGTTAATCTCTCATTAATCATTTTTTCCATTATCTTACATATGTTTGATGTTAGTGCGATTGGTCTGTAGTTTTCCGGTTCAGTGTTGTCTTTTCCTGGTTTTGCTATGGGTATGATGACTGACTCCTTCCAGCTCTGTGGCAGTTCCCCCTCCTCCCAAACTTTATTGTACAGCTCTAAAATGATTTCTTTGGATGGTTCACTGAGATGATCTATCATTAAATACCAGATCTGATCTTTTCCTGGTGCTGTTGTCTTGGTTTTTCTCAGAGCTCTGTTTAGTTCATCTTTTTTAAATGGTGCGTTCAATAAATTATCATTTACTTCACTATTCTGTTGTAAATATTTATACCTTAGTTTTGTGGCTTCCCTCCCTTTCTTTTCCTCCTCACTGATAGTATTTGTACTATGAGTCTTTCTAAAGGTTTCAGCTAACATTTCAGCTTTATCTTTATCTTTAATCATCGCTCCTTTGTGTTCAATACTGGGTATACATATTCTTTCCTGATGCCATTCATTCTTTTAATCACTTTCCAGATTTTGTCAAGTTTAGTCTCTTTCCCTATAGTGTCAAAGAATTTTCTCCAGTAGTTTCTTTTTGCCTCCTTTATTATCCTCCTTACCATCGCTTGTTCTCTTTTATAATCTATTAAATGTTGATAAATAGGATTCTTTTTAAGTATTTTAAAGGCTTTATTTCTTGACTTGATTGCTTTATTACAGTCATTTGTCCACCATGGTACTATTTTTCTTTCTTTCCTTCCGCCTCCTTTCTTCACTGAATGTTCTATTGCCTCTAGAATAACCCTACAAATATTTGAATTTATATTATTTACATCCGCTGTCATGTCAATTTTTTGTAATTCTTGTTCACTGATATAATTAAATTTATTCCATTCTGCTTTGCTGAAATTCCATTTTTTATTCCCCTCTACTTTTCTGCTTTCTGGTTTTATTTGTATTTTAATCTTAATTGGGTAATGATCGCTTCCATTTGTTGTATTCTTATCAATATCCCATTCACAACTGACAGCCAGTGAGTTTGATACTAGTGTTAAATCAATTGCTGATTCTTCTCCTGTTCTAACGTTGATTCTGGTTCCTCTTCCATCATTAAGACACACTAGGTTTTTTAATTCCATCAATTCTTCAATTTCTTGACCATTTTTATCATTACTTTTACCCCAGAGTGTACTATGAGCATTGAAATCCCCACACCAGATTACCTTTCCTTCTAAATATCCCATTATTTCTTCCATTGATTCAATTGTTATATTTTAACAAGGATTATAGAAATTTATTATTTTATATTTTCCATCTTTGTCCCATATTTCCACCACTATATATTCTAAATCTACTCCTTTTCTTAATATTTGATATTGTGTTCCTTGTTTTATAAATATTGCACACCCTCCTCCATTTCCCTCTTGCCGATCCCTTCTGATGCTCTCATACCCTTTAATTACAAATTCTAATGTTGCTTTTAACCATGTTTCCTGTATACATATTATTTCTGGTTTTTCTTCTAATTTTTCAATATATCCCTTAAATTCTTGTCCATTTGCAATAAGACTTCTGGCATTCCATTGTAGTATTAACATCTGAGTTTATCGCCCAGTGTTACCGGTCTCCCATCTATTTCCAGCCCTTTGTTTATGTTTTCCCAAGACGCCTCTTTGACCCCCAGAAACTTTTCTGCCCCTCTTGCTATTATTTTAATCTTCTCTGTTCTGTGCTTAGCCTGATCTGTGCAGTTGATGACATATGCTATGAATAAAATGAGTTTTTCTACTGACAGTGTGATGTTTTCCTCTGTTTGCAGTTTGGTTTGTTGTGGAACTTGATTCTCGGACTGGTCTGCTTCTCTTTTCTTTTGTCCCTGAACACTCCTGACTGCTTCAGCGTAGCTAATATTTTTAGTCATTTTGATTTGTTGTATTTCTACCGCTCTCTTTCTCACCTCACATTTTCCAGAGTTAGCTCTATGTTGACCCCCACAGTTACAGCACTTTTCTTGTTTGTCCTCTCTGCATTCTTCTATCCTGTGCTCCTCTCCACATTTAGGACACCTCTGCTTGCCTTTACACACCGCTGCCATGTGTCCATACCTCTGACATTTGTAGCATCTGAGTGGTGGGGGGATAAAAGGCCTGACCGGGAAACTCATAAATCCTATTTTTATTTTATTTGGCATTATTGTTTCGGAGAACTCTATTAAAATAGACATGCTTCCCACTCTTTCTCCATCAACTGTTCTCATTAATCTCTTTAATCTGTTCACCTTTACTCCGACAATGCTTGGTTTTAATTTATCCAAATCCTCCTCCACTGGTATTCCTGTAATCACTCCCTTCAGTACTTTATTTTCTCCAACATTGTGTTTCTCTATCACCACCTTTTTTGCAGATATTATCAACTTGTAATGCTTTGTTTTTTTGTTCTTCAGTTTTGCAGATTATCAGTAAGTTTCCATCCCTCAACACCTTCACCATTTCTACCTCTCCTATTTTCTTTTTTATTTCTTTAGATATTATAATTGGGCTTAAGTATCCCTGGTTTTCCTCCCTCTTAAACTTGAGAATTATTTTAAATTCCTCCCTCACGACCTTCCTACGAATTGTTCTTTCTTCATCTGAACTATTTTCCTCTAATTTTCTTTTATTTCCTTGACTATCTAACACCCTCCCACCTTCCTTCGCATCTCCGCCGCTTCCTCGACCTTGTCCTTTTCCTCTTCTTACTTGCGTCCAATCCTCTAACATCATGTCCTCCTCGTTACCTCCTACCTGGTTTGCCATTCTGACCCAGTCACATTCCAGCTTATGCCAACCGTCCACTCCAAAATCCACAATTTTCCGTCAAAAGTTTGTCCGTCCAAGTTTGAATTTCGCGCTCCACCGCCGAGAGACACTGACACTCTGAGAAGCTCTTTTTATACCCAATCATGTTGTCAATTGACCTAATTAGTGTTAATTGGTCTTCCAGCTGTTTGTTATATGCTCAATTTCCTTTTTTCCAGCCACTTATTGCTACTTGTCCCAACTTTTTTGGGATTTGTTGATACCGTGAAATTTTGAATCAACATATTTTTCCTTTAAAATGTTACATTTACTCAGATTAAACTTTTGATCTATCATCTATGTTATATTACGAATAAAATATTGACATTTGCCATCTCCACATCATTGACTTCAGTTTTTATTCACAATTTGTTTAGTGTCCCAACTTTTTTGGGAATCCGGTTTGTATATACACACACACATATATGTAACATATAACACTGCTAACAAAATTAATGGAAACACTAAAAGAACACATCCTAGACCTCAATTAATTAAATATTCCCATTGACAAACTTTATTATTAGCCCAGTGGATTTGATTGAGAAGAAAATAACAAAAATTATCAATGTAAATCAAAATTATGACACTGGAGATCTGGATTTGGATTCATCCTCAATATGAAAGTGGAAAACAACATAACGGGCTGATTCAACGTCAGTGAATATTCCTCAAGACAAGTCTAAAAGAGGCTCAGTGTGTGTGTGTGTGTGTGGCCTCCACGTGCCTGTAGAACCTCCCAACAACGCCTGGGCATGCTCCTGATGAGACGGCGGATATTCTCCTGAAGGATCTCTTCCCAGACCTGGATTAGAGCATCAGTTTGCTCCTGAACAGTCTGTGGTTCGATGTGGCCTTGGTGGATAGACCGGAACATGATGTTCCAGATGTGCTCAATTGGATTCAGGTCATGGGGAACGGGCAGGCCAGTCCATAACATCAATGTTATGGACTGGCCATAACATGTGTCAGGGACTGCTGACACACTTCAGCCACATGAGGCCTAGCATTGTCATGCATAAGAAGGAACCCACTGCACCAGCACATGGTCTCACAGTGGGTCTGAGGATCTCATCCCAGTACCTTATGGTAGTCAGGGCACCTCTGGCTAGCACATGGAGGACTGTGCAGCCATCCAAAGAAATGCCTCCCCACACCATGACTGACCACCACCAAACTGGTCATGCTGGAGGATGTTGCAGGGAACATAACGTTCCCCATGATGTCTCCAGACTCTGTCACATGTGCTCAGTGTGAACCTGCTTTCATCCGTGAAGAGCACAGGGCGCCAATGGTGAATCTGCCAATTTTGGTGTTCCCTAACAAACGCCAATCATCCTGCAGTGTTGGGCTGTAAGCACAGGTCCTATATGTGCACGTCAGACCCTCATACCACCCTCATGGAGTCTGTTTCTGACAGTTTGAGTGGAAACATGCACATTAGTGGCCTGCTTGAGGTCATTTTGTAGGGCTCTGGCAGTGGACCTCCTGTTCCTTCTTGCACAAAGGGCGAGGCAGTGGTCCTGATGCTGGGATGTAGCCCTCCTACAGCCCCCTCCATGTCTCCTGGTGCCTATTCTACGCTCTGGACACTGTGCTGAGACACAGCAAATCTTCTTGCCACCGCTCGCATTGATGTTCCATCTTGGATTAGCTACTTGATCAACTTTAGTCGGCTGTAAAAACACCTCACGATGCCTCTACAGCACTGACAAAATGAAAAAGAGACTAAAAGTTCAACCAGAAAGGACGAGAACAGAGAAATGACCTGTGGTCACCGCCTGCAGAATCACTCTTTTTATTGGGGTTGTCTTGATAATTGAGTCTCATTCCAGCTGTTGTGTGTTCCACTTGCACAGCAGCAGCTGAAACACAATAAGTTACTACCTAAATGGTGACATAAATTCCACAAAGGTGTGACTGATTTAGTTATTGTTTTGTTTAGGCGTTCCCTTTTTTTTCGAGCAGTGACTATAATAAAGTTAAAAAATGTAAGATGAGCGCGAGCTGATTCTGATTACCCATACAACCTGTCAGTTTAACAAATATTGTGCAAAACAAAAAAAATTGGTCGTAGTTGAGGGTCATCTTCAACACGTACTCCGAGTGCTAACAAATAACATGAGATGGAGCACAATGTTATTTCCAAGACTTAACCAAAATGGCTAATTTGGTCCCTTTACAGCACAAGATGATCTTAAAGGTGATATGCATTCCTTTAAAGAACTCCAGGCCTACACTACGTACACATTCATGAAGACTCGTTTCACATCCAAAAGTACGTTTGCATTTTTTATTCCCTCACCTCTTTGGGATTTAAGACAAAAAAGCACGTCCTCCAGTCAAAGGTAGTATCGTTTATTCATTGGTCAGTAAATTCTAGTTGCTCAAGCAAATACACAATTAATTTGAAGTTCACTTCATCATGCTGGAATCACGAGTACAGACTACAGAGTGCAGAAACAACCCATCAGGTACGTTACAGTCATCACAACTAATACAAAAAGTTAAAGCACACTTCTAAAGGAATGTTTTCTGATGGCTACAAAAAAAAACAACTAAAGTCTGAGTCTCCTAAAGGCCTGAAAAGTAATACTTGTCATGACAGGAATGCTAGTTGGTGACAGAGTTCAAACATTTGGATGTTTCAGGTTTGAGGTCTGCTTGTATTCATGAATAAATTGGGTTTTTAACCCCGCGGTGCCGTTATTAGTCGAGAAAACTTTAGAAACAGACAGCGCATGCTTAAACACAAGATTACGTTCGGTTTAAAAACTAGCGTTTTTGTTTAAATAACTCCAATTTAAAATGTGAAACTCTTCAGTTTTCCAGCCCCGCAGACTAAATCTTCCTCGTTGCATCACTGCTTTAGAACCGGCAGCTCCCTCGGCTTAAAGAAGGCCTGAGCCATCCCCATGGCGAAGATGTAAACTTTGGAGTCCACCACGATCTTTTCTCTCTGCAGCAGATCTGTTCGCGAGAAAACGAGCCGAGAGTTGGTCAAAGCGTATTTCCCACAGTCCCGCCATCGTGTGGAAGCCTCACCATCAATTTTTGTCTGGAACTCATCGAGCGGCAAAAGAATAACTTCGACAAACTCTGGAAAGAGACGACCGGGGCGTGAAAAATGATTTAGGTTTCGGGCGAAA
Organism: Nematolebias whitei; assembly: GCF_014905685.2. Classification (NCBI taxonomy): domain Eukaryota; kingdom Metazoa; phylum Chordata; class Actinopteri; order Cyprinodontiformes; family Rivulidae; genus Nematolebias; species Nematolebias whitei. The sequence goes on along the minus strand of NC_056519.1, from coordinate 21,633,791 downwards.
GGTTGTTTAAAAAAATTATTTGTAACTCACCTCCATCACCTGCGGGAAAAACACAAGAGAGCAACATTAACCCTTTAAAGCAACAAGTCCATTTCAAACTGCTAAATGTTTTAAGACGAGCAAGATTTTGAAATCTACAGAACCGTTTTCACAGAAAGGCTAAAATGAGCAGAAGGCGAGCTAAAAACTGAGACCAGAAGGACACTTGGTAAAAGCTAAAAGCAGAACAGATGCTAAAATTAGAAGAAGAAAAAAAAAAACAGTAGCTATAAGTTCATATCCCAAAGCTAAAATAAATACAAATAATGTAGCTAAATTAGGAAGACAGATGTTTACAATAACAAATCTGTAGCTAAAAGTAGCAAAATATGACACTAAATTACAAGTCAGCAAAATGCTGTAGCTAAAAGCTGAAAGGAGCAGAATGGTAGCTAAAGAGTAAAAGAGGCAAAACAGTAGATAAAAATAGCAAAATGCTAAACTTAGCAAAAACAGTAGCTATAAGTAGTAGAGCTGTCATTTCTAACCCGGGCCCAAAGCCCGACCCGGATTAGGGCCGGGCTGGTGTCGGGCTTTTGATTGCGTCAGTGGACGTGCGAGGCTGATGATCTAATTATATGGCAACATGGCTTGCCATATGGCCACCAGCTGCACGCGGCCATTTGACCACGCGCTGACCGGCCTTGAAAGAAGTAAAAAAGTTCAGTTAAAGAAAGAAAGACATTCAAACAAACGAGACATCTTTGTTCTTTCCTTTAGAAGGTGGTGGTGTAAGTTAAAAAAGATTGAGCTGCGCTCAGCGGACGCACGCAGCCGACGACCCAAACAGGCGAGATCCCAAAATATCCGACATGTCAGAGCAGGGTCCATGTATGAATAATGCAGAATGCAGGCAGAAGCAGGGATTTAATGCGCTTTGACAGCCATGAAAGGACAAACACCTCCTCAGCTCTGATATTCTGCCCCCTTTATTCAGCCAAGTGTGTCTGCTGACCATTAATAACTATATAAGCAGTCAAAGCTTTATTAAAAATGGCAGAGGGGTGGGGGGTGGGGTTCAGGTTTAGACCTGTAATTACTGTTAATTTTTTGGGTTGGGTGGGGTTCAGAAATGATGGCTACGGGCTGGGGCCGGGTCGGATTTGTTAGGGACTGAATGAAACTCTAGGAACAATGAGAGGCAGCGCGACATTAATAAATCAGCATCTTATCGTATCGCTAAAGACACGGTCCCAGTCTCAACTGTGGAACAAGACGGCTAAAGACAACAGGGCTAACTAACGTCGTGAAGGCAGCACTGTTGAAGAATATTATTATTTACTACAGTAGTCTCTCGCTACTTCATGTTTCGTTTTTCGCAGACTCGCTCTATCGTGGTTTTTCAAAATAAGATCGGACATGACACACAATCGGCTGACTGATGGATGAGGCGCACGATCGGCATGGAATTTGAATTTAAAATAAATTATTTTAAATTATTTACCACCTGCTGCACCTCTGTGCAGCCCACACTGCAGGATAAGCTTCCTGCTGCAGCTGATCTCCGTGCAGAGCAGAGAAGTGGGCGTGGCCAAGAGCGAGCGCTTGCAGGTGGCAAAGTGCAGCCGTGGCTGAGAGGAGGCAGAGCTGAAATCATGACATTCTGTGCTCTTTTAGAGCGTTTAGAAACTCTGGTTAGAATATTGTAAGAGTGTGAGAAGGGTTAAAACGCCTTAATATACTGTATATATAAATACTAAAATGAAGTACTACTTTCTACTTGTACTACTATTCCTACTTTGCGGTTTCTCACTTATCACAAGGCTTCAGGGTACGGATCCCCAGCGATAAACAAAGGACTACTGTATATGTAAATAGTTTATATTTTTAGACGTTATTTAGTAGAGTTACAGCTGTTTGTTAATCAATGCACCTGGGAATTGGGACAAAGCTTTGACTCAGAAATTTACTTTTGTTATTACTGTATTTTCCAGCATATAAGTCACAGTTTGTTGCATAATTTACATGCCCTGCGACTTATACGCTGAAGCGACATATTTATGGATTTTTCCCCATATTTATAAACCATTTTTTGCCTGAGATATGACGTTTTCATTCATTCCGACTGATTTTTTTTAGCAGTACCACTTTCAGCCACTAGATGGTAGCAGAGTAGTAATAGCTATAAGGCATGCCGTTGTATCATATAAACGTAAACGTGACTATAATGACAAATTCAAAAAAGTTCAAGACAAAAATAACTGGACTTTATTTATTATACTTTACTTTATACTTTATTGTTGTTTTCTTGAACTTTTGTGAATTTACCATGTCCTGGATGACCGAGAATCTTCACCAGCTATTAATGACTCAATCAGTCTGCCAAAAAAATCCACTTTCGTTCTGCTCTGTGCTGCACCGCCCTGGCAAAATGCAGCTGATTTGACCATTAAAGTGTATTTATTAAGTAAATATTAGACAGAGACACACCTTTGCTATAATTTCGAGCAAACAAATAATTGTTTTTAAGTGTTCATCTTGTTAAATTCTTGTTAAAGTCCTCCCGTGCACACTCCTGCAGTCGCCATTTGGCAGCCCATCGATTTTTGGCACAACACCGGCCCACATTTCCAGGTTGTCACTGGTGACGCATAATAGATGCGACGTATACGGCGAAGCTAAATATTTAAGGATTGTTCCACTTTATTAGACAAATATGGACTGATGCGACTTATAGGATGGAGCGACGTGTCCGCCGGAAAATACGGTACTTTTGTGGAAAGAAAATATATACATAGATATATATCGTATATCGCCATTCATTTTAAAATATCAAGATATTAATTTTGGTTCATATTGCCCAGCCCTAGAATCCTCAACTGGTAAAACTAGCTTTAGGGACCTAATAGTGGACTCACTGTTGACCTTTGTTTCATCTATTTTAAGTCTTTATAACGTAGCTGTGCTTGTTTCATTTTTTAATATAATCTCTTCCATTTACTTTTCATTTTACATGTTTTTTATGATTGTCTACTGTCATCATTCTTTGTTTAAATCAGGTCTCTCTTGTAAATGAGTCCTCGAGGCTCAATGAGACCAACCTGTACAAATAAAGGTTGAATTGAACTGAAGAGTCCGTACATCTAAAACATGCCTCGATTAGACGTTCTGTACGGTTTTTGAACGTTCAGTAATGGAACGTGACGGAAGACGACCGTTCTCACCCAGCTGCTGCACCGGGTGAATATTCTCCATGTCGTCTCCGTTGATGTTGACCAGAACGATCTGGGTGGTGCAGTTCGACAAGCCGGGGTCCAGGCAGGTCACTGCAACCACAGCAGCAAAGGTTTAAGATAAAACATCTGTACGAGCCCACTGTTGACCCCTGACCCTGAGCAACAGCAGGAGATAAGATACCACTTGCTAATGCAATCAAGTACCTGGAGTGACGCCGACTACTTCCCCCTTATAGCCAGTTTCTTCCTTCAGCTCCCTCACTGCAGCGGCCTCCGCTGTCTCCCCTTCATCAATCAGACCTGAACGCAGCAGAAACGAAAACACCGGACAGACGTTTAGTCATAAGAAACGTTCTAAGTTCCTGATTTTAAGTAAAAGGTTACAAAAAAACAAACTCTCTGACCAGCAGGAAACTCCAGAGTGAAGCGTCCTAAAGGAGGACGGAACTGCTTCACCATCACTACACAGTCTTTATGGAGCGTCCGTTTCAGCAGAGCGATGATCCCCACACCTACACACACGTTCTTGTAAACATACTTTTTGGGGACTTTACATTGACTTCTATTCATTTTCAATAGCCTGACCCTTACCCTAAACCTAACCCCCCAACGAGACTTAGTTGTAAAATTAGTCCCTACAAGGAAACCTGAAGCAAAAACGTCCCTGATCAACTGTTAGACAAAGAAAAAATAATAAAAATACTGACCGTCTGTGTCTGTGTTGCTCCTTCTAGTTGTTCGCTTCACAGTCTCCCATATCCTTAAAGGAAACAAAGAAATTGAACAATATATTTCTTGATTTTTATTAATTTTTTACCTAAAAACAGACGAGCTGAACAGCAACCTGGTGTTTCCAGCAGGATCAACATATGTGGTCTTCTCCAGTTGCACCCATTTCCCTTCTGCTACGAGCTGGAAGACACAAGCGAGGCAAAATAAATGCAACGAGCTCAGTGTGCTCAGGTACTTGTAAAAACCAACCCCTTAGTTCTACGTATCACATCGAGGAGTCATTTCCTCTTGTTGTTATCGTTCGAACTGGTTTTCTTGGCTTCAAAAAAGTGAATTCAGTAAAAATCATTCCAAGTGTCTAAAATCTGATACGAAGGACGGAAACACACGATTCTGACCTCATCGCAACAACAGAATAATCTTATAACGAACGTACAAGTCCTGCAGAAATGTTCAAGTTCAAGTAGGCTTACTGGCATTTCACCACATGTGGTGCATGAGGTGGAATGAAATTGTGCACAGGGTCCCAGTTACATTCAACAATAGCAAAAAAGTATCAAAAGAAACAGTAACTAAGGATCTAAGATCTAAGCTCAACCAGGGGTCTGCAACCTTTACCATCAAGACATTTCTGCTCTTTCTTTCACTAAATTAAACGTGTCCAGAGCCGCAAAACCTGCTACAACTGCCATTATCAACTGGTGGCCCATGGGCCACTTTATGTTCGTTAGAGGAGGCTTTTCTGGTTTGTAGGTGTGAAATTATAAAACTAAACACATCCAGTAATTGTTAACATTTATTGATATTTTTACATGTTGAGACAAAAGAAAAGACTCCCTCCCTCCCCTTTACTCGCTTCTTCCTGTTCGGGTTGCAGGACGTCACTTGTGCCCATTTATGTTTTTTTTTTTTATTGTGGAGAAATATGAGTATCCTACTTTGAAGAAATAAAGCATAAAGTCAAAGTAAGTATAATTTACTCCCGTGTTTTAGTACAAATATCCACATATTTGCAAAGGAAGTGACAGGAAAACTGCTAAAACTAGTAATTTTTTGTTGTTTGTATAACTTTTTTTTTTAAGCTTATTTTTACTGTTTGTCATTGTCTACTGTTATTGTTGTCTGTAGGTGTTCTGTCTGGAACAGGTCCCGCTTGGAAATGAGTGCCCGTAGCTCAGCGAGGCTAGCCTGTATAAATAAAGGTTGGAAAAAAAACAACAACATCAGATAAAATTCAGTTTCATGTTGGTTTTGGTCAAAGCTTGAAAGAGCCGCTGCAGAGGGACCAAAGAGCCACATGTGGCTGCAAAGCTGCAGGTTGCAGACCCCCCGTGCTAAACACTAATCATGTAAAACAACACGGCGAAACATGAGTCTGTGGTGTTCACATGAAGTGGGCTCTGTCTAAATCAGGGGTCTGCAACCTGTGGCCACATGTGGCTCTTTAGTCCCTCATCTGTGGCTCTACGAAGCATCGACTAAAACTTACAGGAAATTGAACTGTTCTGGTTTTTACTACTATTTTTTGCTTTATTACTTCAAACGCTTGATTCCTCCTCGCATGAAAGGGCCTGCGGAGTTCAGTGTTCTCATTTTCATTTAAAAGGTAGAAACTAGAAGTTTTTACATCTGTACATAAAAACATCAATAAATGTTGACATTCATTATCGATTATTAGTTTTAAAACGTCGCCCCCACTGGTCAGAAAAGCCCTCTCTCCAACTAACTCAAAGTGGCCCATGGGCCACCAGTTGATCATCAGTTGTGGCAGGTTTCGTGGCTCCAGGCACTTTGATCCAAAAGGTTGCAGACCCCTGGTATAAATGTTAGGTTAACAGGCTGTTTTGATGGTTTTTTATCATTCTGCCAATCAAGAACAGAAAACAGATGTAGGGTTTTTACATTTAGAGCGTGAAATTTGCAGTTTTTAGCTCAAAATTAGTTGATTTGACTCAGTTTTTTGGAGCTCCTGCCCTCCTAACAAACAGAATACAACACAATAAGCCACAGTCACAAACTTTACACTGACACAACTCGAAGCTTTACTTCTGTAGAAATTATTTGACATTGTGCTGGTGTGGTTTGTCTTACAATGATGTGGAGTAAATACATACAAACCTCTTCTTTCTCTATGTGTGGTGTTGTGGTTACTCTGGGGTCCTCAGAGTTGCTCATTTTCAGTCTGTTCCGTTAAAAACATGAAGGAGAATTGAGTTAGAAACCCACAACAACAAAAAAACTGAACATCACCTCAGCGAGTTTAGATGAGACTGTAAACAAGTGACGAAACTGTGAGAAATTTTTGCTTTGAAACGACGAGGCTTTGACTAAAACAGTTACATTATGTCCTTTTACTATAACAGGCTCGCCTGTATTTTCTTCTGTTCGTTGAACAGAAGCGAAAGGCTTTTGCATGCGATATCAACCCAATGGGTCGAAGCTTTTGTCTTTTAAACGTAAAACTGTTCTACAAATTGACATAAACTAAACTTAACTCACGTGAAATCCCAACCGAGTGAAACGAGCGGCAGAGAGGGGTTATTAGAAAGATGCATCACTCTGAGATAATTTCTTTGTGTCGCAATCGTGACTACAACAGATTCAAATACATTCAAATTCAACAACAGATACAAATTCGATATTTGAATTGTATTAAATTATTATTTTTAATTAGATACTTTATCTTTGGTAAATCAATTTGTCTTTAGCATATTTAAAAAAACACAAAAAAGAATATAATCTTTTGTCAAAGTTTCCGTTGTTGTAGCTCAGTTGAAACTTTATATAAATTAACAATGACTTGCTCACAGAAAATAAATGCATTGCTACTTCTACTCTTTTGAAAGATTTATAGTTTACAAGAACTTTAGCTTGATAAATTGTTTTACATTTACATAATATTTTGTCGAAATTAAGACTTTAAAATATATAAAGGAGTAACGTCTCTACTTAATAAACGATCTATGTTACAAACTGTTTGTTGCGTCATTTCTCCCCCTCTGTTTGTGCAACCAAGAAATACTTCCCTCTAAAAAAAATGACCCGAATATTTGGAATAAATATGGAATAAATAAAGTTAACTCCGCTTAATTTTATAAATATACAAAAAATAGCAATAAGTTCACATTTATAAGGTATTTTTAATATTTACTGTGCAATTTAATGGAAAAATTTACGAGGTTAGTCGGATGACTTTTACTGATGGACACGTTTCCTGAACAGCGTTTGCAGCATGAAGAAGGAGCAAGTTGTAAACTGTCAGTTCTCCGTTTGGTATCCGATATTTAAGAAACACACGATAAAAAGGTAAACGGAAAGAAAGTAAAGTAGTAAGAAAAACCAATTAAAAAAAGGTTTATTGTTGCTGTTAAGCACGGCTAGCCTTAGCTAGCACAAGCAAAGTCATATACTTCGATTTTATTTGGTTAGTTGGGTCAGGGCAGATTATTGTAACTTTTCTTTCTTTTTTCCCCCCTGTTAGTTGTTTTTTTTAGATGATAATTGTTTATTTGTAAATGACATTTTCTATTTCTTTCAGTATAATTCTTCCTTTGCCAAAGAATGTAATAGATTATTTACTGGACGATGGAACACTGGTAGTCTCTGGAAGGTATGAAACACAAACACTATACAGCAGAGCAGTATTTGTATTTAAGTCCTGACAGAGACGATGATGCTAAAGTTGTGTTTTTGTGGTTGTATTTCTTCTTGAATGTCTCTGTTTCTCCTCAGTGATCAGAACACGCAGTCGATACAAACGACCAACAGCGACTCAGATGCAGAGGAAGATGTTCAGGTAAGATCCTCTCGTTTGAAGGAAAGTAAATGTTCGGCGCACTCTGTCACCAGCTGAAGGAAAGGATTCAAAATCCAATCTCGTTGAGGTGGTAACGCGTCTGACACAGACCAATATAAATAACCTCTCTGCGACACACCGATTAAGAACAATTCTTATATTGTACTTGTACTGCTCACAAGAAGTTATAGTTTTAGCTCACTTAAAATATTCCAGCTGGTAATCTATCGGTATAGAAGTTGAATAAAAATCAAATAATGACACGCCGTAAGAGTCAAGGAATGAAGTGACTGACTGAGCGGACTTAGGGTAGTTTTTCCCATCGAGCTACGGATCGAGAGATGAAATTGCACAATTTGTGTCGCCACCATTTATAAGATCATGTGTTGATATATTCAGTATGTTTGAGAAGAGCTTATTAAAACATGTGGGGATGTTCCAGTTGGGAGCATAGACAGAAACTAAAATTACTGGCAGCATGTACAACTTCACCACCAGCATGCACACTCGAGGCTGTAAACTGTACCTGTGTACCAAGTGTAAAAGCTTCCCCTCTTGATTTGGATGAAAAATTACATTGAAACACCTGACCAGACCATTTCTTAACACATTTTCCACTATCTACAGAACTCACATGGGTAAAAAGGCAATGCCAGCTGTTTTAGATGTAACATTGTGACCACTGAGCTGGCTGCACTCGGCCCTTATCATCCTTTATACACACCTGGTCTCTCCATGTACATACTTAATTTGTCAGCCGTTCAAGTTGATAAAAATGACACTTCCTTTCCGGACTGCGAGAGCAGCAGCCACATCCACCCCTTCCGTCCAACAGACGCTTGTAAAAGCCATTAAAATAAATCGGAGGCTGTTTAACCCTTGTGTTCTTGGTTGTTTGTGGGATTGATAATAATCCCGTAAAATAATATAAATAAAATGGTGCCAGAAGCCGGTGATGTCATCGAGTCAAACGTTTGCTCAGCAGACGATAACGGAAAACTGATTCCTGGTTCTGCCTCTGAGAGATTTTCGTCATGACCTCTGAAGCTGTGGGACAGTTTGTGTGGGAGCCATTGCCTTTGGAGCTCTGGGGAAGAATCATGGAGACTTTTTTTGAATTTATTTTACATACATTGAAATATACATACCTTTTTTTTTTTTTTTTTTTTAAATTGAAAAATACAAAACTGAAAATGTGTGTGGAAAAAAAAAAAAAAAAAACGTTTGTCATCTCTGTACCAAATGGGCTACACCATGTAGATGGTCCTTTTGTGATGATTTAAAACAAACAAACAGGAAGTAACTCTTTAAAATCCTACTTGTCAGGAGGGATACCTGACTGCCACCCCTTACAGAAACATTCACAAACATAGAAAGAAAACCGTCACATAAAATACTGGCACCCCAGATGGGACACTTTGCAATACATAGTGAGTGACAAATGTATTTTGAGCTCTACGACAAAATAAATGAATAAACAATAATAAGATGAGCACAGAAGCAAAGCAAACCGAGGAACCTCCAATCATTTCCTCCGCCCCAGTGGAGATGCCCCCTGCTCGCTCCACAGCATACTCTCTCCTGGACGTGGAGTTAATCTGGATTCGGCGTTGAGCTCTCCTTTAGTGCCGCCGCCTCCTCCTCGCAACAGGAGTTCTGATAACCGAGCGAAAAACTGCAGTTGACGATTGGTTAAACTCTGCTCTGAGGTCTGCGGTGTTTCCAGCAAGCTCCGCCCTGACCGCCTTCAAATCGCTCCTAATAAAATTAACATCATCCGTCAGAGCCGCCTTCATCTCCATCCTGATTATCACTGTGACTTCAGATTTAACTGAAGCCAGGATGTCTGACCGAGGCCGCAGTTGTGACGACGGGCTCCACGAGGGAGGACGTCGCTGCTTTAGATGTCTGTGGCTTAGAGTCCAGTTCGCAACTCCGTCGGCTGAATCCAGCAGAGGCGGTGAGCGTAGAATTATAAAAGGCAGTTTTTCAGCGGGGCTGATGGGAGCGTGGCAACAACGCAGTTCACCGATTCACCGCCATGTTGCGCCTCGATTGATGACTTTCTGAGAGTTTCGATAAACTAAACGGTTTATGAGACTTTTTTTTTTTTTTTTTTTCATTTAGCCTTTATTTATCCAGGTTAGTCTCATTGAGCCACGAGAACTCATTTTCAAGAGAGACCTGTAAATTTTTGTAATTTTGCTAACAGACAGGCAAAAACAGTTGGTAGAGCTGTTGCCTCTCAGCGAGAAGGTCACCGGTTCAAATCCCGGCCGGGGGCCTTTCTGGGCGGAGTTTGCATGTTCTCTCCATGCTTTCTCCGTTCCACAGACCAAAAACACGCATGTTGGGCTGATCGGTAACTCTAAATTGTCTCTAGGTGTGAGTGAGAGAGTGAATGGTTGTTTGTCTCTATGTGTCCCTGTGATGGACTGGAGACCTGTCCAGGGTGTCCCCTGCCTCTCACACAGGGATAGCTGGATATGGACACCGGTGACCCCCGCGACCCTAAAAGGAAGAAGCGGTTAAAGATAATGGATGGATGGACAGGCCAAAACATTACTGCCGTCAATAATGTTGGTTTTATTTGTGTTCTGAGTGATGCTCCAAGGTTGTTGTTTTTTTTTATAACCCTACTGAAAATTACATTTTGAAGGAGGTCGAATAATTTTAATAAACTAATCTTTGTTGTTAATGCTCACTTTTAAATTGTGTTTTGACTCTTTACTCCCCTCTAGTGGTCAGACGATGAAACAACCACCACAGTCACTGTAAGTATGTTTGATTTTCTGATTGTTTGCGTCCTCTCCTATTCTTCTATATTTACTGATTAATCGTGAGCCACTTGATGCTTTGTCCGTATCTCTACCAGGCTCCCGAGTTCCCAGAATTCACCTCCGAAGTGCTGGAGGCCATAAACTCCCTGGGCGGGGGCGTCTTCCCCAAACTCAACTGGAGCGCCCCTCGGGTAAAACGCTGCACTCTGCTGCTTCGGCTGTTGTTTCGCATGCGTTTCCTAAAAGTATAACTCGTGTGGTAAAACTCCTGAACACTTTGCTTCAGTTTAATCTCAGAGCTGCTTCTCGCCAACCTTTAAGAGGCGGAAGCATAAACTCTACAAAAACGTGTGCTTTCTTTCGTGTGTTCCTCTCAGGATGCGAACTGGATCGCTCTGAACAGCTCGCTGGAGTGCCGCAGCCTCAGCGATATATTTCTGCTCTTTAAAAGCTCCGACTTCATCACTCACGACCTCACGCAGCCGTAAGTCCGCCCAGCTGTCCCGACAGTGTGAACGCACACCACCGTCGGGACTTGTTGTGCATTCAGATGAGCCGGGCATCGAAAGAACTGGCTCTAAAACACGAGCGATGGCGAGAAAAAACCTGGCAAGAACTTAGATTTATGTGGCACTCTGCTGTGACAAACGTCCGGTGCTCAGAGAGATTTACTGCAGTGTGAAGCCTCATAACATCGCTGTGTGTAAATACTGCAAAGTAAATACTCTGGTCAAACTTTTGTGTCCTTAAAACTCGTTTGACTCTCTTTGTCTCCTGAGCAGGTTCTTTCAGTGCAGTGACCAGGACTCCCCTGATCCACTCATCAAATACGAGGTATTTATTCTCCACAAAGAGCCGTCATTTCAGAGGAAATGTGAAATTCCTGCTACAGCTTGCTGCTGCTGCCACTATTTGCAAATAACCATAAATTATGATGCACAGTTGAAAGGTGCTTAAAAGTTGATGGAGTTATTATCTCAGCTCAGATTAGCTGTTAGCTTGTCGGTCCTGTTGGACGTTAACTCTGTTTCTACAAGTTAAGCTGTCAAAAAGATGCAGGTGACACCAGATGTTTACATACACTCGGGGCTTAATTTGTAAACCAAACAATGGCGAAACGCAAAAAGCAGTGGTGGGTGTGGGGGTTTGAGTGTTCTCCCCCAGAAAATGTTGAATAAAGTAGATGCCATTTCTTAATTCTGGTTTATTTTACTGGGTTGTTAAACTTCTATGTTTACCTATAGAGCATGCTCCGCTTCTCACGAGCATCCTACTCCCCCTCCACTCTCATATTTTTAATAAATAATCAAAATTTTATTAATAACCCACTTAAACTGCAAAACTAATTTTTGTGTTTTTAATTAAATTGGAGATTTTTTTAAGGGTAGAAGCAGAAATGCTTGAAGGAGCAGCTCTGATGTGATGTTAAGAAGTCGAACGTGGCTGTTATGTTTAAAATGAGTGTTTATGTAATTATTTTCAGTTTAAATATCCAATATAGGTTTTATTTGTTCCAGGCAGTCATATTTGCTCATAACTTTATTATTAGTGAGCCTGAGAGTTACCGGATCCAAGCAAACGGTTACCAGAACACACCCTGTCACTCGGGATCCGGTTCAAATTAAGTCCTGCATACACTGTTTTCCAGTGTAAATCCAACCCATTCCAGACTAAACCTAAACTGTTTTTTAAATCAGTTAGGATTTCCAAAAGTATTTCTGTTGGTTAAATCCCCAAATAATGAGATTTTTTTTTATTTTTACTTTCTTCAAAGTCCCATTTGTCCATATACTGTATGTTCTTAGTATTTGTTGAACGTTTTGTGGTTAAAAAAAAAAGCAGAAAGAACACATATTTGCTTAATTAGATTTAAGTAAGCAGAAATGATCACAAAACTTAGTAAATTAGCTAAAAAGACTGAAATTAGCAACAATTAAAAAAATAGCTAAAAAATAGCTAAACTTCTTTCTACCTTTTCAAACTACTAGGAGGAAGTGGAAGGAGCTGAAATGAGCTAAAAAAAAGTTGGATATTAGTTAGAAAAAGGTAAATTTAACATGAAACGTAAGAGAGACATCTGACACCTTGGATGTAACTGGGACCCCATGTACATAATTTCGCTCCACCACATGTACCACATGAGGTGCGAATGACAATAAAGAAACTCTGACTCTGACTCTGACTCTGAAATAGCTGAAATAGAAAAATCTGAAACTAGCAGAAAAAAGCTGAAAGGAGCTGAAATTAACAGAAAGAAGTTAATTAGGCTGAAAGTGTCAGAAATTGCCAAAAAATAACTTGAATTTATCTGAAAGCATCTGAAATTAGCTAAAAAAAAAATGCATTAAAAAAAGTATCTGAAAAGGTAGAACGAGCTTAAATTAGCAGAAGAAAGCAGAAAGGACATATTTACCCAATTAGACTGAAAGAAGCAGAAATGAGCACTAAAAAATGGATATTATCTGAAAAAGATGAAATTAGCAACAACAACAAAAAAGTACAAAAAAAACCAGCTGAAAAGTAGCTAAAAAAGCAGAAAGAAGCTTAAATTACCAGAAGGAAGTGGAGAGAGCACATTTTTGCTGAATTCGGCTGAGAAAAGTTTAAATGAGTGCAAAACATGTGGAATTAGCTGAAAAAGCTTAAATTAGCCTGAAAACAGCTAAATAGTAGCTGAAATAGCAGAAAAGGCTGAAACTTGCTGAAAAAAGCTGAAAGGAGCATAACAAGCTAAAATCAGCAGAAAGAAGTTAGAAGAAGCACAAAAATCTTGTAGTTAGCAGAAAGAATCTAAAAGGAGCACAAAACAGCTGAAATTAGCTGAAAAAGCTTAAATTTGCTGAAGGAAGCTGAAAGCAGCCGAAGCAGAACAATATGAAAGGAGCAGTAAGAGGTTGTAAACAGATCTGAAGAGCTGAAGGATGCAAGATGAGCTCAATTCATTTTCTATGAGAAAAAAAAATGGCAGAAAAGACTGAATATTTCAAAAAGCTAAAGTTGCACCATAGCACCCTTCTCCTGAACAAGCTGAACGTTTTGATGTCATTTGCTGAAGTAGCAAAAAAAAAAAACCCTGTGGAACAAGAAATATGTTGAAAAACGTACAAAAGAAAAACGGATCCCAATAGAGTGAGTTCTTCATAAACATTCACACAATAATCATTTTTATTACTTTTCCACTGAAATCCAGTTCAGACTGGCTCAACTTGAAATGCTGCGTCATTCTGCAGGAAAAACAAGGATTAGCCAAACTCAAACTCTAGTTATTGTGTCTTTTAGGCCATGTGCGCTGCTGGCGTACTTTATAATCCCGATGAATGGCATCTTCTAACAGCTCGTCTCTCCTCAGCTGGTCCTGAGGAAGTGGAGCGAGCTGATTCCTGGTGGAGAGTTCCGCTGCTTCGTCAAAGAAAACAAGCTGATCGGTAAAAAGAACGAACAAATCCTCCTCACGCACTCGAACCAGCCGCCCCGAGTCGGGCTTTTTAAAGTGGTCAGCTGCCTCGTCAGTTAAAAATAGAAGTTTATAAAAAGTGACTCGCTTGAAAAACATTAGACTTCACGAGCCAAGCATGACCAGTTTGACCGGCGCTAATTTCTGAGGCAATTATAGAAGCTAATTTGAGCTCCACTTGGTGTGTGTGTGTGTGTGTGTGTGTGTGTGTCGCAGCCATCTCCCAGAGAGACTACACACAGTTTTACCACCACATCCCGAAGCAGGAGGAGCTCATCTCTCAGGCCGTTCAGGACTTCTTCAGCCAGCACATCCAGTACAACTTCCTGGACGAAGACTGTGAGCTTCGGTTCATTTATTTGTTTGACAGCAGAAAGTCTTTCTGTACGAGCTAATTAAAGTGGAGTAAGCACGGTTAATGACGCGCTGGGAGTTTCATGGTTCATTATGAGCATGTTTTGCAGTCAAAATGAAATAACTTTTTTATTTTTTTTCCTGCTTTATAGTTGTGTTTGACGTCTACAGAGACTGCCAGGTAATTTATCTCATTACTGCAAGATTTTTAAGGACTTTCCAAGCTACTTATAAATGTCATTTTTGTTGGTTTTTTTTTTAGGGGAGGGTGTGGCTCATCGACCTGAACCCATTTGGAGAGGTGACGGACTCGCTGTTGTTTCGTTGGGACGAGCTGACGTCAGGCGGAGAAATCGCCCAACGGCAGCAGCAGGTTAGCAAACGCAAAGCCCTCGTTCAACCGTGTTTGTTTGGTTCTTCCTCTGCAATTATCAGTCCGAGGCCTGCCAACCAGAGCTGTCTTATAAACTGAGCTTTCAAACTTTTTTCGAAGCTGCGATATTCTTCCCACACAGGAGCACCCAGTCTTTCGTTACACCACGAGCGAGGTGACGGTGCAGCCCAGTCCCTGCCTGAGCTACAGAATCCCTCGGGACTTCGTGGACCTCTCCACCGGTGAAGACGCCTACAAACTCATCGACTTCCTCAAACTGGTTGGTACTCTGCGCACATTAACACGTTTCCTGCTTGGCACGGCTTTCAGATCAGCTAGACAGACGCTAAAATTAACTCGAGAAATCGCATTTCCTGCGAAAATGCGGGGTGAACGCTTATAGCTGAAGAACTTGCTAATAAAGCAGCTGAAATGAGCTAAAAGCATGCTGAAATATAGCTGAAGTATAAGAACAAGCCTAAGTTAGCAGAAGAAAAGAAAGAACGCATATTTGCTGAATTAGATTTAAATAAATGGAAATGAGCACAAAAAATTAGGAAATTGGCTAAAAAAGCTGAAATTAGCAAAAACTTGCTGAAAAGCAGCTAAAAGGCAGAAAGAAGTTTAAACTACAACAAGGAAGTGGAAGGAGCTGAAATGAGCTCCAAAAATGTTTAATTAGTTTAACACAAAAACAGCTAAAAAGTAGCTGAAATTTAAGAAAAAGCTAAAACTAGCATAAAATAACTGAAAGGAGCGTAACAAGCTGAACCCAACAATGTTCAGTCAGGTCGTCTGGACCAGTTTGGTTGGTCCACTATGGGAGTGTGCTGCTTGGTGGGGAAACAGTTTGTTTGTGTCTCCTCAGATCGATGAAGTCCTTCGGCTGAAGGACGAAACGTCTCTCAACAAAAAAAGAAACTGTTCAGATGACCTGACTGAACATTGTTGGGTTTTTTACCTGGTTTATTGAGCATAAATTTGATAACGAGCTGAAATTAGCAGAGATAAGTAAATTAGGCTGCAAGTAGCAGAAATTTCCATGAAAAACTTGAGTTTATCTGAAAACAGCTGAAATTAGCTAAAAAATGTAGCTGAAAAAGTAGAACAAGTTTAAATTAGCTGAAGAAAGCAGGAAGAACACGTTTACTGAAAGAAACAGAAACAATTACGAAAAAAGTGAAAATTATCTAAAAAAAATATTTTTTTTTTAAGCTGAAATTAGCAACAAACAAACAAAAAACCAGTTGAAAAGTAGCTAAAAAACAGAAAGCACCTGAAATTACAAGAAGGAAATGGAGAGAACACATTTTTGCTGAAATGGGCTGAACAAAGTTTAAATTAGTGCAAAATATGTGGAATTAGCTGGAAAAGCTAAAATTACCATGAAAACAGCTATAAAGTAGCTGAAATAGTAGAAAAAGCTGAAACTTGCAGAAATAAGCTGAAAGGAGCATAACAAGCTGAAATTAGCACAAAGAAGTTGGAAGAAGCACAAAAATATTGAAGTTAGCAGAAATAATCTGAAAATAGCACAAAACAGCTGAAAAAACAGCTGAAAGTAGCTGAAAAAAGTTTAAATTTGCAGAAGGAAGCTGAAAGAAGCTGAAGCAGAACAAAATGTGACAGGAGCTGTAAAAGGTTGAGAACAGATCTAAACATGTGAAGGATGTAAAATGAGCTCAGTTCATTTTCTGTGAAGGAAAAAATGTCAGAAAAGGCTAAATATTTCAAAAAGCTAAAGTTACACTAATAGCAAAAGTCATAGCAGGATTGTCCTGAACGAGCTGAACGTTTTGATTTACGAGTTGTTGAAATGGCACAAAAATTGTGGAATGAGAATCGCACTGAAAACCGTACGGAAGTAAACTGGATCACAATAGATGAACGCTTCATAAGCATTCAGACAACTAGAACGTTTCAAGTTGTTAGCTGAACTTCCGTGTTTGAAGGACGTAGAAAATGCAACAGGAAGTTCGTTTCAAGTCGAGGTCAAAGGTAAATCAAGGTCTTTGCTTGTCATTGCTGTGGAATGGTTTGTCACTGGGCGTATAATAACGTGGTACTCTTGTTAGTATTTTTTTCTAACCCCACACAGATCTGTTGAGTAGAAGTACGAGAGTTTCCCACGAGACTCGTTTGGTCACACCGAAGCCGTCAGCTGTATGTTTTGTTTATGGCCAACCTTGTTTTCTCTGCCCACAGAAGAAAAACCAGCAGGAAGAGTCCGAGGAGGACGAGGAGAATACTGTACCGTGACATCAGCTCTTCGTGTAACGTGTGCATGAATTGTTGAGCTTCTGTTCCTTTTTTTGTTTGTTTTTTCTTGGAACGCTTGTACGGCAGCTTCCGTGAGACTGCCGGAACCTGTTATTAAATCATGTCACTCCTTAAGGATGGACATTTCTCTCCAGTCTTTCCCCTTCCTGTGAGACGGACCTCTGCGGAGTTGAATGAAGCGTGCGGAGGGGCCGTGTTATTAAAATACTGTAAAACAAAAACTGATTTTATATGTTGAACTAAGTATTGATCGATTACAAACGATACTGTTTAGTTTCTCTGCTCTTAAAATGTATTGGACACAAACACGCAGCTACAGTTAGCACACTTCACTGCTTCCAGGCTCCTTTTTTTGTGTCTTGTTTTTGTTTTTTTTCCCCATCATGCATCACTTTGGACATTTGCTCCCACCCCAACAAAACCCCATTAAACTCCTTGTCATGTATCGAGCGGCTGTCAGTCCGGTGGGTGCAGTAAACCAGCGCACAAGAAATTGATTGTGCCTTTTACGCAACAGTTCTCATTACGCTGGGAGCTAAATGAGTTGTGTGAACGCGGCGGCGCGGGGCAGTTCATTATTATTATTTTTTCGAACTGGATTGATGGCACAATTATACGGAGATGGAGAGTGCCACTGTGCTGAGAGTTGCAGCTCCCCGGGTGAACTGTGGACAGGAAGCGATGCAAGGCACAGAGTGTGTGAAAATGAAATCACACTGTTATGAGGGAGGCGGCCTGCTTTGACTTGGAGACAGTTTTTGGTATTAAAACTGTGTTTTCATTGAATCTAAACTAGGGGTCTGCACTCTTTGCAATAAAAAGAGCCGTTTCCCCCCTTTTCTTACTAATTACGATGCCCTGTGTACTGTCAACTGGTGGCCCATGGGCCACAAGTTGGTTGGAGACAATTTTTCCGGCCAGTGGGGGTGCTATTATAAAAGGAAAAATGTCTCAACTATTAATAACAATTGATAGTTTTATATTTTAATACAAACAAAACGGCCAGATTCATGTAAAGAAAGAAAAAATATATGATTTTTAACAATTCTGTAAAAATGAAAACCCTGAACTCTGCAGGCCGATGCGACTTCTCTTAATTGTTGAAGAATTAAGTGTCTTAAAGCATAAAGTTAAAGACAGTATAAAATTAGGCCAGTTTGTTGGATATCCATTTACATTTCGTTTACTTTGACTTTGTTTTTGTGTTTTATTCTTAGTGTCATCAAAGTTACTCACCATTAATCCTTCTCAGCAGCTTGTCTTAAAGATATTCCAAAACATTCTGGTGGTTTGACAGAAAGATCACGCTGAGAGACTGGAAGTCGACTTAGTGGCTAACAAATTACTAGCATGACCTAGTACATGTTTTACACCTTGTATTTGTACTATTGTTCACATATCCAATTTTCAGTCAGGTCATCCAGACGTCTCAGCACACACACAAAAAAAAATTTAAAAAAATTACAGTGGGTAGGTTCATTCATGTCAAGATTGGATTTACAATTTGTTTAAATCAAATATGGAGATTGAATAACCTTTGTTGCTTCACTAAAAAAAAAAATGGTTTGAATGTATGACAGTACAGTTCTAGTTCTGGGAGATATCAAAACCACTTTTGCGCATGTGCCGAATAATAAAATCCTCGCAATTCTTGAAAAAGCACATTAAAAAATAAATAATAATCCACCATCTCCTCTTGAACAGAAACGATGATTTTTCTCCCTGCATTTCAGAATTAATTTAAAAAAGGTCTTTAAAACTTGCTAACAGTTCAGCATAAGAGGGAGGATTTTCAATAACTTTCTGTCAACAGTTCATCTAAGTCATCAATTTCAGGACCTAAAATGTTCATGTTTTCTGTATATGTCATCTAAAAGATTCATATTTGGTGAATGGACTGACAATCAGCAAGTCCACGCTATATTAAAGTTGGCTTCATGTGCCTGAATAAGTCCTATGTGCTGAATCACTAATTAAGGATGGTGTTCCTCAGGGACCAGGGTTGGGACCCATTGCAGTTTCCACCCTCTCAGCCCTGATCTGTGCGTTATCGCCATTTTTAAGGTTAAAAATCATCAAGTGTGGCTGAAGGGAGGATATTTTTAAACATTTTTCTCCCCTTTGCATCAACTAACGTATGGCTGTTTGAAAGATCTGCTGTAAAAATTTCAGCCAGCGAAGAACCACCTGCAGTCCACAGCGAGCACGGTCAGCCTGTGAGACGAAAAACTCGGAACAGACAGTGAGTTGGTGAAGACCGCCCTCCCAACAGTAACCTGGCTGATCATCGGTTTGGGGAACAAAGTCAGGAGACCAACCAAGACGCTTTGAAGTCTTGTCCTGCATTTTTTACTGACAGTCATTGACAAACCCGAGGTGCGTAAGGCTCATGTTGGATAAATGTAATCTTGGCAGGGTCAAAGTGGTAGATGCTTTGAATCTGAGAAGAATACAGCCACACATGAACCTCCTCGGGTTCCCTCGTAGCTCCGTTCATTCACAGCCACCTGCACTATTTGTGTCGGTCTGCAATGCAAACAAGAAGCCCTCTATTTGACCTTCAGCCTGTATTTAACTATCCCTGCTGCCGTCCTCTCCTCTTGCCTTTGCAGCTGGGTAATCATCTTTCATCAAGAGAGACGGGAGTTGCTGACTCGGGAGTAAAGGATTAGGATGAGCAGAAGAAAGGGATGGAAGGGAGGGGGTGGAGAGAGGAGCTTTCCTCGGCTGCTGCTGTGGAAGAGCTGCAGTAGTTTGCAGTTGGAATACTCATGAGGAGTTGAGGCTGCAACACATTGGCCTCCCCCTCCTTCCTCCGTTTCCACAGGTTTAACCACACAGAGAAAAGTAAGAGGGTCAGGAACAGCCTAGTGTGGCTGTTGTAAGGTGACATGACCTCAGCTGTGGCAGTGCTGTAGAGCCCCTGCCTCCATGCAAAGTGAATCTTGTTATCCAGGGCCATGTTGAACCCGGGTGAATGAGCAGCTGCAGCTGGGGTCCCTTCTGATCCCTGGACGACTGTGCCGAATCACGCAGATGCCTTTGGGGATCGCAAATAGTTACGCATGGCGGCTGTCAGCAAGTTGATGCATTGCGAATTAACTGCTCCAGTGTGCTGGCTGGACACACTCTCACACAGGACGGACGAGTGGCCTCCCATCAACTGCCTTTATAGCCAGAACAATGTACCGCACACTGCTACAACAACACCAAACCGTGGTGTATAAGTGGAATAAACAATCTCAATATACTATGAAATCTCACAAAAAGATGGAGCCCATAGTACCACTGACAGTCCATCAGTAAACTGTTTAGTCACTTGAAGGAAGCATTAAGTTTTCTGTCAAGTAAGAGACAGTTAAGTAGCTTTATACAGGAAACAGTGGAGTTTGTT
Organism: Nematolebias whitei; assembly: GCF_014905685.2. NCBI lineage: Eukaryota > Metazoa > Chordata > Actinopteri > Cyprinodontiformes > Rivulidae > Nematolebias > Nematolebias whitei. Next base: position 21,613,413 of record NC_056519.1, on the reverse strand, counting down.
TTCAAAATAAAAGCAGATAATTTTTGAAATCGTAGTAGCAACTACAAGAGCGGTAGTACAGGTTGGACATCTCCAGCGTTCAGCGGGAAAGAACTAGGCTACACCCTGGATAGATCGCCAAGAACTTCATAGAGGCAAATGAAATGATTTCTTCAAAATGGAGCACGTGGAAGAGAATGCAGAGGGACGATAAGAGTGACAATGAGAGTGACCCAAGAACAGAACCCTTGGGTACGCCACAAAGGCTAGAAAAAGAACCAATCTACCAAGGCTTACAAGAAAACTTTTATTACACAAATCATTCAACATCTTTAATATTTAGGGCTTTTTACAACTTGATTCCATCCATCCAAATGTTTCCCTTATTTGTTATGGGCTGCAGAGGCATGAGGTCCAGGAGGGAAACCCAGACACTCCTCTCCCAAGCATTACTCTCCATATTCTTCTGGAAGTTTCCAAGGCGTTACCAGGCCAGAATGGGTACTGCTCCTTCCAGTGAGGCCTGGGCCTTTTTAGACTTCACTTCCCAGTGGGACATGTCCATCCGTCCGTCCAGCTGGGGTCACAGGTGCACATTTCCAGCTATCACTGTGCGAGAGGTGGGGGACACCCTGGACAGGTCTCCAGTCCATCACAGGGACACCCAGGACAGGTCTCCAGTCCATCCCAGGGCCACCCTGGACAGGTCTCCAGTCCATCACAGGGACACTCTGGACAGGTCTCCAGTCCATCACAGGGACACCCAGGACAGGTCTCCAGTCCATCCCAGGGCCACCCAGGACAGGTCTCCAGTCCATCCCAGGGCCACCCTGGACAGGTCTCCAGTCCATCCCAGGGCCACCCAGGACAGGTCTCCAGTCCATCCCAGGGCCACCCTGGACAGGTCTCCAGTCCATCCCAGGGCCACCCAGGACAGGTCTCCAGTCCATCCCAGGGCCACCCTGGACAGGTCTCCAGTCCATCCCAGGGCCACCCTGGACAGGTCTCCAGTCCATC
>NC_056519.1:21608437-21612407 GCF_014905685.2 Nematolebias whitei | reverse complement strand
GTCTCCAGTCCATCCCAGGGCCACCCTGGACAGGTCTCCAGTCCATCACAGGGACACCCAGGACAGGTCTCCAGTCCATCACAGGGACACCCTGGACAGGTCTCCAGTCCATCACAGGGACACTCTGGACAGGTCTCCAGTCCATCACAGGGACACCCTGGATAGGTCTCCAGTCCATCACTGGGACACTCTGGACAGGTCTCCAGTCCATCACAGGGACACATAGAGACAAACGAGACAAACAACCATTCACTCTCTCACTCACACCTTGGGACAATTTAGAGTTACCAATCAGCCTAACATGCATGTTTTTGATCTGAGAGGAAACCAGAGCACCCGGAGAAAACCCACACATGCACGGAGAGAACATGTAAACTCCACCCAGAAGGGTCCCGGGCTGGGATTTGAGCCGACGACCTTCTCGCTGAGAAGCAACAACTAATGTGCATGAATTGTAAGACACGAAATAACAAGAAAGAAAGGACTATTTTACTCTGTGTGTGATGATCTATGTAATATATGAGTTTCAGTTTCCAAAATTATTAGAAAAATAAAAAACTTTTTCACGATATTCTTTTTTTTTTTTTTTTTTTTTTAAATGGACCTGTATTTTGAAAGAGCAGGCAGAAGAACCATGATGTTCCGGTGAACTTTACTTCTGTTCCACAGAGAGGAGGAGGAGGAGGAGGAGGAGGGAGGCAGCAGGGATACAGGAACCTGCCGGAGGACTCACATGGTCCTTCTGCAGCAGAGCTCCAGCCCAACCTCTGACGCTCAGCTACTTTTTACATTTCCCGCCGAAACTCCTCAGTTTTGACGCGTTTTAACCGTGAAGCGTTATTTCTCCGTGCCCCTCCACACTCCCAGCCCAGAGGCTCGGCCGGACTGGGGCCGGTGAAGCAGCGACATGGCCCGGGAGAACGGAGACACCGGCGGCGGGGAGACGTGGAAGAAACAGATCGACGACATCAAGAAGATTTTCCATTTGAAGGAACTCCTCGGAACGTGAGTGACACGCGCCCTTTGATCGAGTGCACGCGAGCAACCGCTTCTTCTTTCGTGTCCCGACAGCGCGCGCACCTGGCGTTTACATTTAATGACTTGTTCAGAGTTAAACGGAGCTAAGTTTTATCACGCACCTGTTCTCTGTTCTCATCAGACGCTCGAATTGTTTACGTCACCGTTTGATTTCTCACATGACGGAAGTAGATGCAGTGTAAAGTTTACACTGTAAACATGTAATATTACATGACACAGTGTTGGAGCATGTTTCAGTCGTGTGGTGCTGGAAGCAAACAGACAAAAAACACAAACTAATGTCACATTTAACCAAAGTAGACGACAATATAAAGCTGTTTAAAGTCGTCCCTGCTATAGTGTGGTTTCACTGTATTGCTGTTTTTATAAACATTATTTTTAAAAAGTTTATTTCATCGTGTTGAAGAGCATATGACGTGTTAATAAGAGAGTTGGAAAGGTTTATAGGAGTGTGGGAAGGGTTTATAAAGCCTTAAACTTATAATTAAATAAATGTAACGTTAATGCTTCACGGTTTTTCACTTACCGCCGGAACGTAACCTCCGCGATAAGTGAGGGATCACTGTAATTGTAAAATTTCTGAGGTACAATAACTCTGCGGCTTTATGTACCAGATGCGCAGAACACTATCAGAATAATTTTGGATTTTAAACGCATTCATTCGTCCATTTTCTTTACCCGCTTCTTCCTTTTTGGGTCGCGGGGGTCACTGGTGCCCATATCCAACGGTTACTGTGCAAGAGGCGGGCACAAATGAAATCCATTTTTTAAATTTTTATTAATTCCTTTATATTTATTTGCACATGTATATGTCTTCTGGCAGGCAAAAGTTGGTGCTGCAGCACCCTATGCACCCCTATTTCCAACGATCTAGATTTTGTCGACGACATGTCAAACAGCAGTCCTTTTAGGAAAATATATTTTGGTTTTAGATCTTTTTTTTTATTAGTTAACTCAATTTTCTGAATTTGTCAAGAAACGTCTGTAACACTTTAGTCAAAATACAGTACTACAGTACCAAGGTACCATATACCATACCATACCATACCATACCATACCATACCATTTTATTTATAGAGCACTTAAAATAGCTACAAGGCCAACCAAAGTGCTGTACAGACAGAACAACAGGTAACACATGAAGCAATATACAAAATGAAGTAAATTAAAAATATACTGTAGACATAAAAACGATGCATATAATAAATGACGACTAACCAGTGTGGAGCGTACAGGTTCAAAACACAGATCCTCTGGTGTTGAAAGCTACTGAATAGTAGTGAGTTTTCAAATGGGATTTGAAAACCGAGAGGGAGGGGGCCTGTCTGACAAACAGAGGTAACTCGTTCCAAAGTCTTGGTCCTGTTACAGAGAAGGCCCTGTCACCTCTGCGCTTAAGATGAGTTCCTGGAACTGTGAGGAGCAACTGGTCCGCTGACCTCAGGGAACGTGGTGAGACATACGGTTGTAGCAGATAAGAGAGATTTTGGGGGGGGGGCAAACTGTTCAGTGATTTGTAGACATACGTGAGTATTTTGAATAGATTCAAATGTGAACTAGTAACCAGTGCAGTGAGGCCAAAACTGGTGTAATGTGCTCTCTTTTGCCTGTACTGGTTAAAAATGGGTCTGCTGCATTCTGGACCAGTTGTAGTCGTGCAATGGAGGTCTGACTGATACCAAACAGGAGTGAATTGCAGTAATCAAGCCTAGATGTAATGAATTCATGTATTACTGTCTCCAGGTTATTTTTGGACAATATGGGCTTCAGTTTAGGCAGCACGGTGGCGCAACTGGTAGAGCTGCTGCCTCTCAGCGAGCAGGTCCCTGGTTCAAACCCCGGTCCAGGGGCCTTTCTGGGTGGAGTTTGCATGTTCTCTCCGTGCATGCGTGGGTTTTCTCCGGGTACTCCGGTTTCCTCCCACAGTCCAAAAACATGCATGTTAGGCTGATTGGTAACTCTAAATTGTCCCTAGGTGTGAGTGAGAGAGTGAATGGTTGTTTGTCTCGTTTGTCTCTATGTGGCCCTGTGATGGACTTGCGACCCGTCCAGGGTGTACCCCGCCCCTCGCACAGTGATTGCTGGACATGGGCACCAGCGACCCCCGTGACCCAAAAATGGAATAAGCGGGTAAAGAAATTGGATGGATGGATGGATGGGCTTCAGTTTAGACAGCCGCCTCAGTCACTTCTTTTCATTGAAACTTAAGAAATTTAAAACCATCCAGTCCCTGATGTCAGCCAGGCAGTCGAGCAGAGGTTGAATAGAGCATGTACCATTGTGTCTTAGGGGGAAGTAAATTTGACTGTCGTTGGCGTAGCAGTGAAAGGGCATGTTGTGTTTCCAGAAAATAGCACCAAGTGGCAGCAGGTATAAAGAGAATAGGAGGGGACCCAGGATGGACCTCTGCAGAACCCCCATTTAAGCTCTGCCGCTGCAGAACTAAAATCCTTGATGGAGACACAAAAGGATCTGTCAGTGAGGTAAGATCTGAACCAATTGAGGGCTGACCCTGTGACGCCCACCCACTGCTCCAACCTAGCAATGAGGATCTCATGGTCGATGGTGTCAAAGGCGGCTGTGAGGTCCAACAGGACAAGCAGCACAGAATCACCAGTATCTGTGGATCTGAAGATGTCGTTAAAAACCTTCAATAGGGCAGTTTCAGTGCTGTGGAGAGGTTTAAAGCCAGATTGGAATAGCTCTAGGATGGCGTGATCCTCCAGGAAGCACTTCAACTGGGACTCAAATGTTTTCTCCAGTATTTTAGAAACAAATGGGAGTTTGGAGACAGGGCGGAAGTTGGACTCGACTGAGGGGTCAAGGTTTGTTTTTTTCAGGAGAGAGAGATACATTGTCATGTAGTACCATACAATACCAAGGTACCATATACATTGTCATATAGTACCATACAGTACCAAGGTGCCATATA
>NC_056519.1:21546397-21608427 GCF_014905685.2 Nematolebias whitei | reverse complement strand
ATATACATTGTCATATAGTACCATACAGTACCAAGGTGCCATATACAGTGTCATATAGTACCATACAGTACTAAGGTGCCATATACAGTGTCATATAGTGCCATACGGTAACAAAATACCCGTCTTTAGAGCTGATTTATTTGCACTTGTTTTCCCCTCTCTTTTCTGCAGGATGTGTCTGTTTTTGAAGTTGGTAAAAAGAGTTCAGGCTAGATTTACTAAACTGCTAATAAATCCCAAAGTTTCATTCTTACATCTCTACATGTTCAGTGCCTGTGGTTCAGTGTAATAACGTAAATCTTTTCATTCAACCTTTATTTATACAGACTAGTCTCATTGAGCCACGAGGACTCATTTAAAAGAGGGACATGTTCCAGACAGAACAACATACAACAATAACAGTAAATGATAATATAATATGAACCTTGTGGAATTGATTCAAGGACTGAATAAGACAGCAGATTCAGATGTTGAGTAATGAATCAATCAAGTGGCCACCGAATGCACCATTCACGCTTTATGTTTTTCTACATCATAAGTTACGCTATAAACTCTAGTTTTAACTGTTGGTCCGTGCTCTTCGTTTTCTTAAAGATTTTAGAATATAACATCAAGAATGCATGCTTTTTTGGATTAATATAAAACAAGGATAAGTGCTTGTTTTCCTTATAATGGCTTCTTTAATGGCAGGTTCACTGAAAATCTGAATTTCTATCCTTCACTTGGAAAAACCAATATATAATCAAAATTAGATGAAGTGTTAAAACATCCATCCATCCATTATCTTTACCCGCTTCTTCCTTTTCGGGTCACTGGTGCCCATTTCCAGCTATCACTGTGCGAGAGGTGGGGGACACCCTGGACAGGTCTCCTGTCCATCACAGGGACACATAGAGACAAACAACCATTCACTGTCTCACTCACACCTAGACAATTTAGAGTTACCAATCAGCCTAACATGCATGTTTTTGGTCTGTGGGCGGAAACCGGAGTACCCGGAGAAAACCCATGCGTGCACGGAGAGAACATGCAAACTCCACCCAGAACCCCCCCCCCCACCCCACCCCGGGCCAGGATTTGAACGGGGCAACCTGCTCGCTGAGAGGCAGCAGTTCTACCATCTGCACCACTGTGCTGCAAGTGTTAAAACAATAATTTCCAAAGTAAAAAACAAAAACACGGCAAAGAAATGAGCTTTCAAGTTAATGTGTGCAACATAATTTAGAGGTAGATTTTAAACTTTATTATGACTCAAAAGAGCAAATAATCATTTGATATTAAACTGCAGCACAAAACCAATAAAACTAAAGAAATTGCATTTCCTACAAAAATGCAGTGTGAATGCTTATTGCAAAAGAACTTGTTGAAAAACAGCCGAAATTAGCTAAAAAATGCTAAAAATGTATCTAAAAAATTTAGAATAAGCTTAAGTTAACCGAAGAAAGTAAAAAGAACATGTTTGCCCAATTAACCTGAAAGAAGCAGAAATGAGCACAAGAAAATGGAAATTATCTGAAAAAAAGCAGAAATGTGCAAAAAAAAAAAAGGCTAAAAAATAGCTAAAGGCAGAAAGAAGCTTAAATTAGGAGAAGGAACTGGAGAGAGTACAATTGCGCCCAGTTAGGCTGAAAAAGTTGACATTAGTTCAATAAAATGTGGAATTAGCTGAAAAAGCTAAAATTGGCATAAAACAGCTAAATATAAAATAGCAGAAGCTGAAAGGAGCAGAACAAGCTGAAATTAGAAGAAAGAAGTTAGAAGATGCACAAAAATGTTGTGGTTAGCAGAAAGATCCTGAAAGGAGCACAAAACAGCTGAAAGTAGCTGAAAAAAGTATAAATGTGCACAAGGAAGCTGAAAGAAGCTGAATCAGAACAAAATGTGAAAGGAGCCGTAAAAGGTTAAACAGATCCAAAGATTTGAAGGATTTAAAATGAGCTCAGTTCATTTTCTATGAGGAAGAAAAATGGCAGAAAAGACTAAATATTTCAAAAAGCTAAAGTTGCACCAATACCAAAAGTCATAGCAGGATTGCCCTGAATGATCTGAACATTTTGATTTGATTTGTTGAAATGGCAAAAAAAAAAAAAAAAAAAAAAATGGAACAAGGAAAATGCCGAAAAATGTAAGGAAGTAAAATGGATCACAACAGTGTGAACGCTTCATAAACATTCACACAATAACACAACAAAACAGAAAATACTGTTACATTTCAATTGCAATAAATAAAAAAACACACAACAAAATAGAGCACTGTTTGCGTTCTTGGCAACTTTTTTCCTGCAGCTTTCCTGTTTAAAAAAAAAAAAAATGCCTTGTAAGATTAGTGTTAATTTTACTCCATTAGGTAACTAAAGAAAAAAAAACGGTACCTATAATCCATAATGTAATAACTGGTGACGATTATTAGCAGAGCAGCCATGTTGTTTGATGCCATTAGCGTTACTTCCTGTTTTGTATATACACAGATTACCTTGTCTTGCCCACAAACTCTAACTGAGCATTAATCGAGCCGTTTAATGATGTCACTTCCGGTGAATTTACGCAGAGGAGATTAATTAAGGGGATTATTTGAATTGCTGATGACAGCGAGTTGTTTCCAGTGTGCAGCGGCATCAATAACAGAAATGGACTCTTTAATTCTTTCATGAGGGAGATCCATGTTAAAAAATCCACCTCGTCCCGTCTAAACCTCAACCAGTCGCTGGCGTCTGGTCCCCTGCTGGGAGAATTGAGCCCTTCGGACGGCAGGAGAGGAGGATGCAGATTGGGATTATCTGTGCACTTGGATTAAGAAAACTTCCGTCAAGCAGAAGGAAGTTCAGACCTGTTTTGTGCAGCAGTGAGGAAATGGGGTTAAATATTGTTTGGTGACTAAAGCACACCTGAAGTTTGGACTGGATTTGAAACGGGCCCGGGAAGTGGAGCTGCACCGGGCTCAATGATCCAAGTCGGTTATGTCGCTATACCGCACATTAACCAGCACCGCCGATGGATCTTTGAACCCGATGCATCAGCAGAAACCAGGAAGTGGTGTGTGTGTGTGGCAGAAAGGAGAGGGGAAATAATCCTAAAGCATTTGTTTTTACCTCAGAACCCTTGAACCCATCAAACAGCCTGAAACGCGTCAGCTACTTTTCTCTTCGACCAATCAGAGACCTTCAGTGATCGGAGTGAATTTAGTGAGTTGTTACCATCAGGAAATCACAGGTCATGCTCAGCATCAGCGTTTTTAAATTGCACCTGTACTGACAGGAAGTGATGTCATCTCCCAGTCCAGGGCGCTTTGTTGTTTGTGAACCTGAACGCCACTTCTCCTGCGGTTCCTGAAATAGTTTATCAGTGTTCGACATCCTCTTCTCTGGTAAAAGCTCGGAGGGATTAGTTCATGATAGCAGCTGTGATGTTCGTGAGGCTCTCCTCGGTGTCTTATTACCCCCCCCAGCGTGTAAAGCGGTGTCCCTGGCTGCTCAATAATTCAGATCTGCCGATGTCAGCAGAAGGGGTCATAGTGAATCGAAGAGGTGCAGGAAAATATCTTTACTGGTCCGATGTCTTGTTGCAGTGAGAAATCGATTAGAAATGTAGTAAAATAAATCAACGAAGAATGCTAATGAGGTGCAGCTCGTTTAATTAGGAAAAATCGAAAAACTGCTTTTTCAGTGAAATGCAGTGGGAAGGCTGATTGCTGAATGACTGCTGAAATTTGCTGAAGAAACTGAAATAAGTGGGTAAATCTAAAGAAACTAGCTAAAAGCTTACAAAGCAGACAGCTTGGTGAAAGCTAAAAATAGATAGACTAGCTAAACTTAATAAAGCCTAGATAAAAGCTGCTGTATGTAGAAGATAAAAACAGCAAAAGGTTTGTTAAAAATTTAAATATCAAAAGGCTAACTAAAAAAAGCAAAGACTTTTTTACAAGTTTAAATGAGTGAAAGCGTTTCTCAAAGCTAAAATTGGCAAAAGGTTATCTATATGCTTATCAAAAGGCTAGCTAAAGGAAAAAAATATGCTAACTAAAAGCTAAACATGTTCAAAGATTAGCCAAAATATTAACAGACTTGCTAAAAGTTTCTAAAGGCTAGCTAAAAGCTTAAAGTAGCCAAATACCAACTAAAATTAACTAAAGGTTAGTGGAAAGTAACAAAAAGCTAACTCAAAGTTTAAAGGAGCAAATGGCTAACCAAAGGCTAAATGTAGCAGAACAATATCAAAAACTAGCTAAAAGCTAACAAAAGCAAGCAAAAAGTAGCAAAGGGGCTGCTAAAAGTAACAATGTTAGTGAAAAGTGGCAAAAGGTTAGCTAAAAGCTTAAAGTAGCCATATACCAGCTAAAAGTAACAAAAGGTTGGAGAAAGTAAAAAAAAAAAAGCTAACTCGAAGTTTAAAGGAGAAAACTGCTACCCAAACGCTAAATGTAGTAGAATAGTAGCAAAAACTAGCTTAAAGCTAACAAAAATCAAGCTAAAAGTAGCAAAAGGGCTGCTAAAAATGAACAATGTTGGTGAAAAGTAGCAAAAGGCTAACTAAAAGCTAAAAGGAGCAAATAGCTACAAATATAGCAGAAAAGTGGTGATAAAACGAGCTAAAAGCCAAAAATTGCAAAAGGTTAGCTAAAAGCTAAACGTAGCATAAAACTACACCACTCGGGGAGTGGTGGTGCAGAGGCTAGAGAGGGTGGGCCTGTGATCGGAGGGTCACCCATCAACTTCCCAGTTCAACTCCCCGGACAGACTTCAAAAATGTGGTGGGAAAGGTGAAGCACCCACACCTGCCTCCACCCTCATTCGCCCCACTCTGGGCCATGGGCAAGGCCCGTAACCTGCCTAGATGGCAGCCCTCTGCTTCACATGCGTGTGCTCACATGTGCAATTGGAAAAATGCAGAAAATTAATTTCCCCATTGGGGATTAATAGAGTACAATAAAATAAAAATATAAAAATTTACGTTTACAAAGAACCGAGTAGCTCTCTGTGTATTTCTATGGTGGAAATTTGTGTACATACGTAATGGTAAATGTTTTAAAACATGTTGGCGTTACAAAAACGATGAAGTTATATGACCAATCTTCTAAATGAGCCGAACATTTTTTGAATGTATTATTGGTTAAAACAGCACTAACTATGTTAGATTGCAGAAACAACCATAAAAATAAAAACAGGAGAACGATAACGTTGAATAACGTGAAGTAGAAACAACATTCGCAATGAATTTCATTCAAGCTGTTTATATTAATGAAGCTGAAACCGTCCCAGAGTTGGACAAATGTCCCCCTTAGTCTAAATCAAAATGACATGAAGCAGATCATGTGTGGCTCAGTGATTTATTGTTTTATGATGAAAATTACCTCCAGTGCCTTTTCATAATGTAGAAATGTAATTATTTCAGTAAATAAATGTCATTATCTCCACAACATCTCCTTGTTGGTTTGATAGGTGCCACCACACCAAGTAGCTTTTCTTTTTTCAACAATGATTCAGCTTTTACTTTTTTTTTTTTAGCCATTCGTATATCAAATCAGCTCATTCCGGACATGGATGTTATGACTTTTGGGTTTTATATAACATATAATATATATATTAAAAATGTAACATGATTTACAAATGTTTTTCCCTTTTGAAAAACTTAGCCTTTTGCTTTTAAAGTTCATATAAACCTAAAAAGTGTGGATGAAATTGTTAAATAATCTGATTTTATAATCAGACAAACAGCTGAAGCGTTGCTGTAAGACACATTTAGCTGTTACTGACACCAGATGATGGTCTGGAGTTGTTCCGTGTGCATACATTTCTTGGTTTTTCGTAAACGTCTAATAAAATTTAAAATGTAATCCAAGCGTCTTAATTTCTGTTTTTAGTTTATTTAACAAAACGCCAAATCTTGTTTAAACTCCACACATTTAATGCTGTCAGGTTGTTACATTAAAAGGGTCTTCTCAGTTCTCTTTTTTTTATATTGTGTCGATACAGAAGAATATTCCTCCCAGGAGATGTTCCAGAGAAGACAGCGTAATATTAAACCCTACGTAGCCCCTTTTACAGACACTTAGAGAAGTTGTTTGTGAAGGCTGGAAGACAGAAAGTAAAGTCTAGCTGTGACGGTGATGCATTGTGGGAACATCACGGTGCCATCCAGGGCACGCTGCCCTTAATTGATGCTCTACTTCCCCGATGCTACCGCTGTTCTCCGCTCACTGTTTCTGAGACTTGACGATCCCTCCCAAGTCTTTTAGTCTCTCCTTATCTACTCTTTATGTGAACAAGTTCGTCCTACATCTCCCTCAGTCGTTGCGTCTAAACTTTGTTTCGTTTGACAGTGAAGCGCTACGACACCAGCGTACACGATGCCGGTTTTCAAGTTGCCTTTCTTCTCGTTATAAATAGCATCTTGAAAATAGAACAAAAGATGATTGTTAGCTGTGTGACAAAGCCAACTTCATCAGTGGACTGCCAGCCCACTCCTAACAGTGAACATATGTGCCAAAATGTGTAGTTCGTTCAGACGGACAAACACTGTGTATGTGCAGTTCTAATCTTAGTCATATCTGTGCATGGTGATATGCACTTTTTCTCTACGCATTGAAATGATAATTGACATCAGGGTTATATGGCATTCAGCGTTTCAGCAACATCTGGCTTTTGAACGCAGAGGCAGAAAGCATAATTAGCATTCAGTCAAATGACTCTGCAGTAGTTGTGGGTATTGACTGCAGACAATAAATTACTGGCTGGTTGTCGCACAACAAAGGATGAGAACACAAAATGTTTTTTTTCCTACAGCTGTAAAATAAACTGCATCATCTCGTTCTAAAAGTTTCTGCTCATCCACTCAAACGTGCATCAGTTTTTTTTTTATAGGGATGCACAATATTATCGGTATTGGCCGATATTTGCGATAAAGTTAACTATCGGACATCGGCCGTTCTATCAAAATAACTCACCGACATAAAAGGCGCTGTTTCAGCACAACGTTATGACGTCATGCACGCCATTGAGTGTAGATTTGTGAAAATGTACCAGTTTTCACTGTTCGATTGTTGTCATTGTGTTAGAGAGAGTAAATGTCATGAATAAATTTGACATTAAACATAACCCAAGTTGAAGTGAAGTCCACTCAAAGGCCACTTAATTGCATGTTTTACTGCTTTCCCTGCTCAAATAAGTCTGAATTAATGGTTAAATTACCTATTCATGTTCTGAAGAAGCCTGTTGATCTCCCATTGATTCAAATTTGATATGTTGCTGCAGATTAACATCTAAAACGTGCAGGAGAACCAGTATTGGACATCCCTGATCCAAACACTTGTGGGTCTTCAGATTGTTATCCAGGCAATCCCTTGATCCTCAACCTTTGTTACACGGATGTCATGCATGATCTTTCTGGGTGATGTAATTTGAGGGGCCACGTTAGAAGTGGATCGCTCCTTTCTTTCCTGCTTTTTTCCCTCGGCAGCTTGTTAGTCTGCCTTCAGGCATCTGTGATCTCATAGGGATTTGCCTGGTTAAACAAAGGTTAATAATATGCCTATATGGACCATCCTGCTCTGTTTAAATGCTAAATGGACTGCGCTTGTATAGCATCTTATCGAGATACTCAAAGCTCTTTAGAACACAATCTGTTACCCCTTCATACATCACTCTTCTAGATCTGTACAAAGACTAATCAGCGCTTTAGAACATTCATACACTGATGGGACACGCATCGGATGCAATGAGGGGTTCATTGTCTTGCCCAGGGACAATTCGGCGTGTGACTGCTTGTGGAATCGAACTCCCACCTCTCCCATTGGAGGACGACAGCTCTAAACACTGCCCCACAGCCGCCTAGGTTTAAGGCTACCTCATCCCATTTGATGAGGCCTTGGCTATACTTTCTTAGGTAGTTCTTGTCCTTGTATCTCCTCTTCTCTCCCTGGGTGCATTGCTCTTTGTTCAGCTGACCTTAAAGGAATTGTTTTAGGAGGCGGTTTTGTGGGATTCAGGTATCGTGGCCTGTGCATTGTAACTGGTGCTGAATGATGATTGTGGTAATACTGAGGATTTTGTCTTCCTTTTGGACAGTAGTGTTTGTACGCCTGATGACTCAGCAGAACATAAGGTTTTTACTAATACAACACTTGTGGTACTACTTGAGCTTTCAGACATCTCTAATTCCAAGTTGTCCAACTTTCATTCCCATAAAGTAGGGAGGACAAGACTACTGCTTAATAGACAGTTCTTTTATTTTTTTTTTGTGCGTCACGCATCTTGTTTGAACTTTGTTCCGAAAGTTTGCGCAACACATTTTATATGAAAAATTTCACAGGGTTGTCAAGGATGTCTCAAACTTGTTGAGAATCCCTGTTGATTTCATAATTGTCATTCTAGCGCACTTGAACTCTATAGAGCTGTATTTTGATCCCTCTGACAGAAAACTTCTAAGGCTGCAGCCCCAAGTATCCAACAGAAAAAAAGGCCATGATTTTGGTTGTATAAAACATGTCTTCACAGCTCTCTGGTCACTTTGTTGCAAACTCAGAAACTTTGTGGCAACAGAAAATTAGCTATTTTTCTTGCAATTTGCAGTTGCCAATGAATCTCCAACAGTTGCAGTCTAGAGAAATACTTGCTTTTAAATGCTTCACGCTGTAGTACCCTTTTCTAAAAATTAAGGATCACAACAGCAAAAAAAAAAAAATACTGTTGTGTACAAGAATGCACAAGAAGAAGAGTGGTGAACAGGATACAGTCTTAATACAACAAAATTATTGTTCAGACGTCTAGAGAACTGTGAACCTCCCTATAAATTCTGTCACGCTGCTCATCTCTCTTACATTGTCCAACTCAAGCTGTAACAAGTTACATCTGGAAGTGCTCAACAAGCAATACAACACAAAAACCTCATACATGTTTGCCGCTGTGACATGCGGTGTGGTTACGAGACATTTGCGATGCTGAAAAAGTGAACACAAACTAGGCTTCACTTTGTTTAAAATTGTCTCAAATGCTGATTTTTATACGAATCTGCTACAACCAGAGAAAACGCCACACTGTTTCTACCACAACCTTTTAGAACTGTGGTGCTGAGCAGCACATGTTACCTTTATTTCCCACAAAGCAAATATTACTTATGTTTACCAGCAGTCTTCTCAACACTCAAGACACTTGATGTAAAATTGCATGGGTGAAGGCAGGGATGGAGGGTGGGGGGTGAATTGTTGTTCATCTCTCTGCGAAGATTGACTCGTGCAACCAGAGTATTAATGATCATAAACTTTAGTCCATTATCGGCTCAACGTGCTATTTTAAGCCTCATCACAATCACATCCAGCTTATAATGGCCTGATCTGAGAGCCCGTTGTCCCTGTGCTGATGTGCCACACACACACACACATACGAACGACCCTGTTTCACAGCTGTGTGTGCTCTGAGGTCCGGGTGTCATTAGAAATGGAAGATTGTGATAACATTAGATGGGTTTGTCTCGGAGGAAATTTAATTATTCTGTTCACTAAATGTCAGAGGGAATGAAGGCACTACTATTCGATTCCAAGTTCAGACACTTTTTCTTACAAACCTCTCTTATTGCTTTTACTGCAGAAAGTTTGGCATTTTAAATTACTTTTCTTTCTAACCTGATGTCTTTTAATAGGGAAATTTACTCCTTGTACATAAAAATTCAGAGCACGGCACATATTTCATTTTTGTCTGCAGCAGCCAGCTCTCTATAGTCTGTTTTTCTCGTATGTGGAAAAACCAACTAGTCTTTACTCATAAATTATTAAAGACAGACAGAAATTTACCAGACAGACTGAAAACAAATCCAACGAATTGAACAGAAAATTGAAAAATAAATGAATAACCCTTATCCCTTGCTCTGCATGGTTTATTATGATGTTCTGCGTGAACCTTACAAAGGAACAAAGCAAATGCAGGTGGTGTCGGAAACTCTATACTGGCGCTGCAGGTTGTTTATCATGACTGCAGGATTTGGTTTCAGTCCTGTTGTGCAATCTTAAAGGGTCTTGACAACAACATCTGTTATCTGAGAGGAAAATCAGGGATTCAACCCGTAGGGACACAAACGCTTGTTATGGTGAATTTAGTGGTTGGCGAGTGACCACATTTCGGTAATCAAGGACGACAAGGGGTGCTGGGGGTCAGTGGAGCTGCAGCGACGTGACCAGAGAAGGTATCTGTTCTCCTGCAGGCATTTGGCCCATCAAACCTGCATTAGAAGTCAACAGAGAAGATTGTGCTGTAATTAGTGTCAACATGATTTTGTACCAGTGCTGCCTCTCCAGAAAAAGGGTTGTGCTGAGTAAAATAAACTACCTTGTCTATTATTTATAAAAAAAGATTGTGTTTTCGCTTCTACACCCCAGTCAAATAGTTGGAATAATCTTTAGTTATCTATCCATCCATTATCTTTTACTTTCTTCTTTCCTTTTCAGGTTGGGGTCACTGCTCTGTATGTCCAGCTTTCACTGTGCGAGAGGCGGGGGGGGGGGGACACCTGGACAGGTTGCAAGTCCATCACAGGGACACAAAGAGACAAACAAGAAACAACCATTCACTCTCTCACTCACACCTAGGAACAATTTAGAGTTCCCAATCGGCCTAACATGTTTTTGGTCTGTGGGAGGAAACCAGAGTCCCCAGATAAAACCCACGCATGCACGAAGAGAACATGCAAACTCCACCTAGAAAGGTCCCCAGGCCAGGATTTAATCCGGCGACCTTCTTGCTGAGAGGCAGTTTTACGAATCATACAGCACAAACACAAACCAAGAATGCACAATGTAAAATTGTGTTAATTTATTTGTAGAGGAGAAGGCAGTAAGTTTATACGTTGAGAGGATGGAAAAAAGAAACAGTGCAACAGTTAATCAGACTGTGGACGAGATCGCTGGCGCATTGCACAATAATTGCGCATGTGGGCTCAGGCTAGGCTTCTGCAGTTTTACGAATAATACAGCACAAATAAAACTAAATGCACAATATAAAATTGTGTTAATCTACTTGTTGAGGTGGAGGCAGGTCGGTTCGACCGGCCAGTTTAAAGAGATTAAAAAAAGTTGCATTAAGCTTAGATGGACACCTGTCATCGGCCGCGTGCGTTTGCTGACTCGCCGGTTGAAATGGACTTGCGATTTGTCCAGGAAGAGTCCTGGTGGTTCCAAACTTCTTCCATTTATGAATGAATGGCCACTGTGTTCATTGGGACCTTCAAAGCAGCAGAAATGTTTGTGTATCCTTCCCCAGCTTTATGCCTCAACACAATCCAGTCTCGGAGGTCTACATGCATTCCTTTGACTTCATGCTTGGTGTTTGTGCTCTGATATGCACCGTCAACTGTGGGACCTTCTATAGACAGGTGTGCCTTTCCAAATCAAGTTCAATCAACTGAATTTACCACAGGTGGATTCCATTTAAGTTGTAGAAACATCTCCAGGATGATCAGTGGAAACAGTACGCATCTGAGCTCAATTAGGATCTTCATGGCAAAGGCTGTGAAGATTTACGTAAATGTGATTTCTTAGTTTTCTATTTTTAATCAATTTGAAAAAAATCTGTTTGGTTTTTTTTTTTCATATAATGGGGTATTGTATGTAGAGTTTTGTGGAAAGAGATTAATTTAATACAATTTGGAATAAGGCTGTAACATAACAAAATGTGGAAAAAGTGAAGCTCTGTTAATGTTTGCCGGATCCACGGTACATGCAGCTTGTTGTCAAACGCCTTCCAGTCTTGGAGCAGATTATTGAGATTTTCATTTTAAGGCAAACACAGAGTCTAAGAAGAACAGAAAGGGGCATTTTTATTGAGAAGCCAGGCCCTGCCTAGTCTGGTTTGGGTGGAAAGGCAACTCTCATTGCAAGAGAAAATCTGTTTTTAATTGGGTTGCAGATTGACAAGATACCCAGATGATGGGAGGGAGTGTCCTGCAAGGTAATCCCTAGGAAGAACAACACATGGGTGTGTGGGTGGCCAAGAAACCAGGATTGCAACAGAATCTTTAATACTTTTACTTCCTCTAAATAGTCAAGTTTTTCCATCTTCTTGGACCCTTGTGTAGCCAGTCCAGTGACTGTATACCCCACAGTATGTGTAGCCAGTCCAGTGACTGTATACCCCACAGTGTGTGTAGCCAGTCCAGTGACTGTATACCCCACAGTGTGTGTAGCCAGTCCAGTGACTGTATACCCCACAGTGTGTGTAGCCAGTCCAGTGACTGTATACCCCACAGTGTATACAGGCTCCCAGTTTTTTTTCTTTCTAGTTGCTGTTCATCCAGATCTCAGTTCTGGGTTGTTTTTTGAAACTGGTGGTTAGTTTTGTTCATTTGACGATGTGTACAATTCACTGCCTATCGTAAGAAAACTATGTTCCTGATATTGGCAAAAAAAATCCCACTTTTAACAAGAATCACACAACCTCACAATAAACTAACAAAGAATGCTTGCCAAACAACTTTTTCTACGACTGTCGAAACACACTCGTATAATGGTATAGTCTCCCCCCGTTAGTTCGTCCATACATATATCCTCAAACTTTTTCTTGTCCTGGCCATAACTTCTGATTGGCTCAAGATAATTACTTGATACACATATGCATCATCACTAGACGTCATCACTCCAGCTCTAAGGTCAAGGTCAAAGTTAAAACCATGTCTTTTGATGGGCCATTGCTATAGATTGCTGTATGCGGTACACTTGTTCTTCTTTCAGCTGCTGTGCTGCGACTCGTCCCCCTACAACACGAGAAACGAACACTGATCACGATTTTTAGACATGCTAAAACAGTCCATTTGAACACTAACAGCTTCATATGATTTGTGCTGTAAATGTCTTTTTGCGTTTAACATTATTAGAAAAAGCAGCCTTTAAATCAGTGAAATAGCTGTCACAGTCTAAAACCAGAGACTTTATATCTTTATTCATGCTCAATAATCCAGGTAGATACATTTAACAAGGTCTTAGGCTTTTGGATAAAAGACAAAATGTTTCAACAAAGAAGAACCCATCCAGAGCACACTTTTTACGTATCAGGTGACAACTGAACACGTTTGTTGTGAGCAAATTATTTCTAGTTCTTTGGCACAACACTTCGCCACAGAAGTCACATTAGGTCAAACCTAGTAACATATGCGTATCACTTTCAAAATGTAGCAGACAGTGGTAGCAAACCACAGAAACACTATCTCGTCAGCTTGTGGTCGGGTTTATATCAGATCTTTGTGGCAGATTGTTGCTGAAACAGCAAATTGTTGTGCGATAAATCAAGATTAAGTTTGTCTCGGCATGTGTTCTAGTTGCCCTCTGGGATTTCACATGGCACTGTTCGATGACTATATATCATCTTAGATCTGCTCAAACAACATGTCTCCTTTCTGACTTGGCAAACCAAAGCAGTAATTTTCTGAATTGTCTTTATTTAATCCATAAAACCACAAGCAAAGACATCAGCCAAATGAAACTACTGTTGAAACAGGTGGACCAAAACATGAAAACCTTTATTTTAAAGACAGTGATTTTTAAAAGTACAAGACATTTTACCATTTGACTCTGATCACAGTGGCGCAGCTCGCCTGAACAGAAAGGCGAATCAGAAAGCAGCTTAGCATATTTTCCCTTAAGGCTCTGCTGCTTGTGATGGAGCCAGCCAAAATTTGTACAAAATAATGGAGTGGAGGAGGAGGACGGAGAATAAAAGATAACACGATGGAAATGATGAGCTGGAATTGAACAGAATTGAAGGAGGGGGGGTTAGAATCATGTATAAGCCTAAAAGGGAAGCTTTAGGGACCAAAAGCGTTCATCTTCTACTGCTAAAGGATAAATAAAAGGGAAGCGATTCTTCACTTAATTTACCATCTGATGACATTTGGACCATAGAAAGCTTTTGTTTGAGGGGAAAACCGTGCCCTTTCTTTGTTAGGAGTGATAAAGCATGATTTTGTACATGCTATTCAGTAACAAATTAATCGTAACCGGCAGCAGCGTTGAAGGCTCACCTCTCAAACAACCGAGAGGATGTGGGTCACCATTCAGAGTCCAGAATGAATCATTCGTCAGGTCATCTGTGTTGGAGTCGATCCAACGTTCCTCACGGCACTCCTTCTGGTCAGATTAATCCATAGCACAAACACAGAGACGCAAGCTTTCTTTACCGTTTCCTTATCTTTTTTGATTACGGTGGAGAGTACAAGAGCAGGTGACACAGCTAAAAATGTTTATTTCTATTCAAATCTATCCATAAAAAACTTTGGGGCAAATTCAAAACCTCTGGGTGTTGAGTTAGCAGTAAAAGGATAGGTTTTTATCTTAAACTGACTTTATGCTGCTCTGTATTCTACTTCAGCCTCAAGTGTTTAGTCAGGTTATGTGCTTGCATGTTTTTTAAATCTACATCACTGAGAATAAAAGATTTGGGAACATTTGGCATCAACACTGGAAAAGAAAAGGGTGGGGTTGACAGAGACACAGCTAAGCTGTGCACAGACCATTTTCGAGCAGGGGGGTGGGGACAGATGCATCTTGTACCAACAGTTTTGGGGGTTTCAGTGTTCGAGGGAAGAACTGCCTTTAGCGTTTTAGCTAGCATGCCTGTATTGCGCTTAGCGCTACATCAGTGCTGATGAGGCGACGGGTGGGGGAGGGGGTGGTAAGCGCAGTTTAATTTGGTAGGCGGGGCACTCGGTTCTGTTGACGGGGCGGGGCACCCCACTTATATAATGGTAAGGGAAACTGTGTAGGTTAATCATGAATGTAGAACTCTCTACCACCTTGTGCATAGTGTTTTTCCAAATGTTTGTATTCTGCTTTATTTTTTTTTTGGTGATTATTTCATGTTTTTTTGTTGTTTTTTTTTTCTCTATAATTAGAACATGCTACTGGATGCCTTGAATTTCCCCCCGGGGATTAATAAATTATTTGTCTGTCTGTCTAAGATCAATTGAGGCATAAGAAACGGTTATATGGTCATATAATAAAAAAAAAACTTAATTGTAGAAACCATCAATGGTATGTCTTTGTACTAATGAGGAGAGGGAAGCTTACTTCTCTGATGGTATGGGGGTACATTAGTGTCTATAGCATGGACATTTTATACATCTGGAAAGGCACCGTTAATGCAGAGTATATACAAGTTTTAGAACAACATGTGCTTCCATCCAGGCAGTCTTTTTCAGGGAAGGCCTTTAATTTAGCTAAATTACAGCAGTAACATTAATTATTTAGGTAATCAAATCAACAAAAAATACTCTCTCTTAATTATGATTTCATTATTAGCTTTTAAAGTGAATAGATGAAAGTCTGTTTGAACTGGGTTGAAGTGTCTGTGCCATCAGGAGACTACTTCCATCAAGTTCAACTTAACTTTGAGTGTTACTTCCATCCCAGACTGGCAGTACGTTTTTAAGACTGATTCAGTAACTAACTAATTTATAGCGATGTGATTAAAATGCTTTGCTTAGAATAGCAAGAACTTTAATATATCGTAGAACGGCTAAAGTTGGCATATGGATCTCATATTTTTGCTAATAATTTCCTTAGATCTTGAGTTTATTAAAAAAATCATATAGCCATAACCTTTTTAGGACCTTAAGAAGCGCTCAGATGGCTTAGATTAGTTAAAAGTGTAACAGCTTGTACCTAAGTAATAATATTTAGCAGGCATGCAACAGGGTCTCCGTGGTAACCGTTAGCCGCTGCCCATCAGATTACGAACGATTTACGCCGTTGATGGAAGCGACGCTGCTGCAGCTCCACTGGTGACCAGAGCACACTCCGTCATCTCGACAGGTAATTTAGGGCAGACCACACTGTCACATACACACACACGCACACACACACAGGTTTGTTTTGCTATCTTTATGGGGCCTTTGCATTGACTTCCATTCATTTTTCATTCATTTCTATAGCCTAACCATGACCTTTATCCTTAACCTAACCATTACCAGTACATACCTAACCCTAAACCTAACACATCCTCAATTCACACCTTAGTCCTAAACCTAGCCCCTAACCCACCAACGGGACTTCTTCTTATGGGGCCCGGGCTTTGGGCCCCATAAGGAGCAGTTGGTCCTCACAATGCAGTATAAGTTGGAAAAATGGGCCTGACAAAGTAGCATAAACAAGGACACACACACACACACACACTCATCACAATGTTGTTAAATTCTACAAAGATTTTGCTGTGTGAAGAAATACTTTTCAAAAAGTCACACACTCAGTTACACCTTGGAGGCTCTTTTTGTATTATAGCAGACCTACTTTTACTCGGACCCATTACTGTGCTCAGATCAAAATTGTGTGTGTGTGTGTTGTTTATCTGGCTCATCTTGACCCAGTTACACATGTCAAGTTGTCCTTGAGTAGAAGAACCCCACACTTTGGATATAAATGCAAACCTCAAAGCATAAAGGTTTTAAAATGTCAAAGTGTAGAGTGAGATATCGTAGCAGTGGAAGTCATATTCATGGACTAAAACCTCATTAGAATTTAATAATGTGTTTATATGTGTGAGACAAACTCATCAATTCTAGTCGGTAACATGGCTGCTCTGTCTAGATTTCAGTCGTTTGTTTTGAAAGACCACCATGTGATAGTTAATCTGTATTGTCTAGTGGACAACAATATGTTCCTCATTGGTTGCATCACAGATGATACTCGTGCATTTTCTGCATGAAGAGTCAAATGAGCAGTCTGTTGCTCTTTAAACAAAACAGTTATACAGTACAGCATTAAAGTTGCCCCCCTTTTTTTCCAGTACAGTCTATCCATCCATGCATGTTGTGAACACGATAACTTGAAAAATAAGTGAGGTACTGACTTCCATATTGGTGTGTGGCTGAATCCAAGAGTAAGAAAGATTCCTTTCAAAAATTGTACTGACATGGCAAAATTCAAGATGGCCGCCACCATATACATAATGTAAACCGGCCACCCCATTATATGAAAAAAATATGCTTTGTAATTTTTATAGCGCTTTGCTTATCTAAGTGTAGTTTTCTCAAATTACTGGGGCGGCCAGATATTAATCTATGGTGGCCAAGGCCTCCACTTTCTACCCCCTGGCTGCGCCTTTGCATCTGGTAGTGAAATAGCTCCCTCAAGTCACCAGGATCCATCACTCTGCGCCACCTCGGGCAAGAAACGAAACCTACGTCTGTTCTTCCACACGGTGTAACTCCTACTTGAATATCTTGCACCAAAAACATTAAAGTCCAGAAAAACACTCGTCTTGAAAACTACAAACATCTATTAAATCCCTCAGCGATGGGGGACATCGACATACCGCTTGTTTAGATTGACCTTGGCTGTTCATGAATCACCTTTCGAACTACACATCCCAAAACAGATGAGAGCTTTTATAAATTAAACCTTACCCCTTCAAGCATCGACTGCTCTGTTACCATCTTGCTTGTCCATTCAGAGGCATAATGGTGGTGGGTTAACTTCAAAACCTCCTCTCCAATGCCACCTTGTTTGTTTTATTTTTCTCCAAAAACACAGATAGAAAAAGGTGTCTCAGTAGAGTGGATAATAATAATAATTTAAAAAAGCAAAGTGTGGTACAAGCACCAAATTTGGTATCGTGATTTTATTTTATTTTATTAGGTATCTGTCAAATCCGAAAATCAGATGGCCTTTTTTCAAGATGGCTGCCAAAGTAGCTTAATTTTGCACAGTAATCTAAAAGTAATACAATTGAATTTTAATTTCTGTGTACACTGTTTTTTTCTGTCACTAACCTTGTACAATGCTAGTAACACATATTAGTAAATTAATAGTTATGTAATTGTAATAATAAATGAACCATTTTGGATTTTTAAATGGCCAATCAAGTAGAAATGATCAGGAGTCTTGGGAACAACCATGCCGTGTTTGGTACTTGTATCACATTGATTTTAGCTGCTTCACTAGAAGTAAGGCATTCAAGCACGTTGGCTTGGAGGGATTCTCCAAGTGCTCCCCACTTACCTTTGGTTTCTCACTTATCTTCACCTGCTTGAACCACTAACCTCGATGATTATAGCTGTCCATCACATCTCAAGATGATAAATTACCTTGTGTTCTAATTTGAGAATTATGCCAAATTTTCTTCTTATTGTCTTCAAATAGATCCATCAATGGTCCTTTTAGCACAGTTAGGGAACCACGAATCTAAAAGAAACGTACTTGGATTAGACACATTTAGACAATCTGTCGTTAAAGGATCTTTGGTAATGCCTGGCAGAAACTCTTGGCAATGAATGCTTGAGGTTTTTTTACATAACTATAGGAGATTGATTTGGTTCATAAACATATATCTGGAGGTTTGCTCATAAGGATGCAAAAGAAGGACAAAGCCATCAGGACTCTGAATTAGTTACCTATTAGGTTGGCTTGGGGTTTTAGCCTTGGTTGACTTGCGCTGCTTGTATCAGTTTTATTCACGTCATCCTGCCCCACAGTGCTAATTAGCAGTCATTTCTAAGAATCTCAGCTGCTGCTGGATACATTTCACTGAGCAGCTTTCTGCCTCTGTTTACACTGCCTTCTTGTATGTTTGTGCAAGTTTAATTTGAGCTTTTGTGACGTTAGCGGGTGATTAAATCAATTTGTAATCTGTCAAGCCAAGCCAAGTTAAAGCTTTGGGTATACCGGTGATGTGGTAACGACTTGTTAACACCTGTGTGTGTGACCGTGTTAGGATGTGACAGTAGTTTTCATGGAAGTTCGTGTGAAACAGATGCAACACAGGAGCTGGGGGAGACTTTAATGTGCATAGTGTAATCAGAAAAATATTGCTTGTATGGGCATGAATGTGTGTCTCAGTGAAATTCTAGCTTTGGTAACTGAATACACAAACAGCTTTCACTGTACGCTTGTTAAAACTTGTCCGTAAAATGTCTGAAGCATCTGGAAGGCTTGTTTGTTAATGAGTAATTTTTATGGAGAGCACAAACTAACTTTAAAGATATGCTATCCAGCACATGGATTTGTCATGAAGCCATTTAAAATCCCTTTTAACCACTTTCTCCGCAAAGAAGAATCTCTGGGATTGATGTAACTGTTTCAGCTGTCTCTGGACTATGAACATAACAAATATAATAAACGTTATAGTTTCGAAGTTCACGTCTTGTGAGCTTGGCAACTTTAACAATAAGTGAGGTACAGACTTCCATTTTGGTGTGTGGTTACATCTAAGCATAAGAAAGATTCCTCTCAAAAATTGAGTTGCCACGTCAAAGTCCAAGGTGGGTGCCTCCAACGGGGCAGCTGTGGCTGAGTGCATGGAGCGGTCACCCTCCAATAAGAGATAAGGGAGTTGGGGGTTTGATTCCATCACTATCCAGTCCATTGGCATCAGAAGCATTTGTAACTGGGGTCTGGGGGTCCTCCCCTATAAAATTTTGAATAAAGTAGATGCCATTTCTTCCATTCTAGTGTATTTTACTGGGTTGTTAAACATCTATGTTTACCAACATAAGTAAACACTTGAGTCAATAACTATTTTAGACACACAACAAGAAGTAGCCTGACCAACAGCTCTCCTTGTGTGAATAGCGCGCGCTCTGCTTCTCTCACTTATCCTAACCACCTCACCCAGTCGACCACTGCCGGCACCAACATAGCGCTAAATTAGTGGCGCGCAATACAGACGCACTAACTAAGATGCTACAGATGTAGTGCTCCGCTTCTTTCACGCATCCTAACCCCACCTCCACCCTGGTCAATAACTGCTGGCACTAGCGTAACTCAAAGCTAGCGTGTCTCCCCCTCCTCCCCCCGCCCCATCAATAAAAACCCAGAAGATATGAAATAATATGGAAAAAATAAAATATGGGTTTGAGATATACAATTCATTGTTTTCTGTTTTTAATATACTGTACATTTTATTGGGGCGGCTGTGACTGAGTAGTAAGAGCAGTCTTCATCCAATGCAAGAGTTGGGGGTTCGATTCCACTAGCAGTCACATGCCAAAGTGTCTCTGGGCAAGACACTGAACCCCTCATTGCCTCTGATGTGTGTCCCATCGGTGTATGAATGTGATCTGAAGCACCAATTATTCTTTGTATAGATAGAGTGCTGTATGAATGGGTAAATTAGAGCACAGATTGTGTTGTAAAGAACTTTGAATAGCTTGATAAGATATAAAGGTTCTATATAATAATGTCCATTTACCATTTTACACCATCTCACATATTTTTCCAGATTGGGGTTGTACTTAATCTTATGGACATAAAACCCCAGTGATTGAACAGGTACTAAACAACAGCTTAACAGGCAGTTATCCATCTATCTATCTACCTACTGTATGTATGCATATATGACCTTTCCTTGTGTATTTGTCCTAAACAGCGTGGCAGTGCTTAAACCAGCTCTGAATGAAAATAAAAATGGCTAATTCCGTGTACCCAATTTGATGGTTTTCTGTTATTGTTAAAAAAAAAAAAAAGCACAGAGAATAATCAGTGCTGATTTTATTGACACTTTCTATTACATTTTACAGCTGTTTGAACTTACTTTTTTCCATAAGCAAGCAGTGTTTGTGACCCGTCTCTGGCAAAATGAGTCACAGTGAGAACTTTTTAATATTTAGTTATCTTCTTTTTGTAATTCTCCATCTCAGAAGCTTTAAAATAATACATAGTTTGTTTAACTTTTTGTAGTTGATCATCTGACCTGGTAACAAATTAGATTTGTTTACAAGAAACTTGATTTTTATTGGTCTGGAGTAATGGCACTTCAGCAGTCGACAGAAAAAAAAAAGATTGATTAAAAAAAAGAAGCATTAATTCTGAAGGCTATGAGAAAACATCAAATTCAAAGTATATTAGGAAGATTACAGGTTGTTTTAGTTACTGGGATCAATAGATTGTGTCTTCATGGACTAATTTTCGAAAACAATATTTTCACATTTGTTTCACTGCAACCTGTGCTTTTTTATTTGTAATATAATTTTTTCCAGTTACTTTTCTTTTTATTTGCTTTTTTATGATTGTCTACTCTTGTCACCTGTGTTCTTTGTTTAAATCAGGTCTCTCTTGTAAATGAGTCCTCGAGGCTTAGTGAGACTAGCCTGTAGAAATAAAGGTTGAATTGATTTTAATCCTGACTCATTCTGCCAGCACAGGTCACAACTTGATGTTACAGTTCAGTTTGATCAAACTGCACTGACAAAAACCAAAGAGTTCAGCGGCAGAAGGGAGGAATGTTTGCGTCTGATAAAAGGTTAAGTGACTGTACTGCAGTGGTTACAGTACCAGGTCTAATGGATAACTCTCAGCAGTACAGCCATTATGCTAGTCCCAGGAAACAAGGAAAAACATGTTTAAATTCCAGTTTTTATTATTATTTTTTAGCATTAGTCAGGATTAATGCTGGAGATTATACCACACATGTTCAGGTAGGGACAGATCAGGTGACCTGGTTGACCACGGGAGAACCTAGACATGACACAGGCAGTACATAGACAAACGTTATTTGTCAAGGAGTCCTGATTTTTCTTTGAAAGATGACACAAGGGTGCTGTTTTAGAAGGGGTAAGACATGGGAATGTATCACTGACAGCACTGTGGCATCGGTGTTCACCGGATCGCAACCAGAAGTGACCTAAAGCCTTACCCTATGGCTCCCTACATCATGATATGATGATTAAGGAACACCAGATCTGGGAAAGTTAACACTGACAAGCTGATGTTAACTTGCAGAGATACAGTGAGCCTGCTCCAGGCTGTTTGTTGTACAAATAAGACCCACTAACACTTGCAAGTTACGAATGTCCTGTTGAAACAGTGTTAAAAGTGATGACTGCCGTGCCTCTGGTAGACAAAACATGAACATCTGTGATTTTTGCTGCATGGGAAATGTTCATACAACTGATTCTGTTCTTTTTATTATGAGGGGAAAAGTTGTGGACGGTGACCATTAAACAACTGTCAGCTTACTAGTTTGGACATTATTCTTTTTGTCCTTCACGAAACAAAAAGGGGAAATCGGAAAAACAGTGGTCCCTCATTTATCATAGGGGATCCGTATCCTGAAGCCTCGCAATAAGTGAAAAAGCGCAAAGTAGAGATAGTAGTACAAGTAGTATTTTATTTTAATATAAATATATATATATATTCAGATATTTTAAACCCTTCCCACACTTGCAATATTCTAAACGTTTCTAAACTTTAAATACTCTAAAAGAGCACAGAATGTCGTGATTTTAGCTCTCTGCCTCGGCTGCACTCAGCCACCTGCAAGCGGTCTTGGCCACGCCCACTTGTCTGCTCTGCACAGAGAAACAGCTGATCAGCTGCAGCAGGAAGTTTATCCTGCAGTATGGGCTGCACAAAGGTGCTAAATAATTGAACATAATTCATTTAAAATAAAGATTTCATGCCGGTCGTGCGACTCATCCATCTATCAGCCAATTGTGTGTCATGTCCACTCTTATTTTGAAAAACCACGATAGAGCGAGTCCACGATAAACAAACCGAGAAGTAGCGAGGGACTACTGTACCACCTGTTTGCTCATGCATGTTGTGAGCATGACAAATTGAAAAATAAGAGGGGTATCGACTTCCATTTCTGTGTGTGGCTGCATCTAGGCATAAGAAAGTTTCCGTTTGATAATTGGGTTGCCAGGTGAAAATACAAGATGGCTGCCACACACGCACACACTAAAATACCTACATTGTGAGCTGGTTAATGTGAAATACAGGCAGGCTAACTTTCTTTTTGGTGTGTAGCTGCATCTAGGTGTAAGAAATGTTCCTTTCCCAAATGGGGTTGAGCGCTCCAGTACCTGCCTGATAACACCATCACTCCACTCATGATGGTGCCTTTTATGTCTTCTAATGCCTGTTGTAAGATTTTCCAGCTCCATACAAATTGAATCTATATGCACCCATCACCGATCTGCATGTGGACTAAATTACGTTCAGATCAGACTCTTTGTTTATTTTTTTCTTGTGAGTGAATTTTAACACCACGCTGTTCTTTAACAAAACACACATGTGATCTCACTTTCTGCTGGACGGCATGAAAGAGAATTCCCTTTTGTCTCCTGATCATCAGCACATCCAGACCAGCTAATAGAGCAGCAGATGACCCTTAACGTGCCCTGTAACGTGTCAGACCACATCTTCTTTATCTTTAGCCTTTGCTGTCTTCATCTCTGTCATCCTGCCCCCCCGGTCCTTCCATATGGCTCTCTCAGCATGTCCAGACTGCGAGGCTCTGATGGTGAGCTGGCAGTGTTTATGTTGCTGTCGCTGCACTCAACTTTGCACCGTTTGCACCACTAATGCTTTTGTAAGCGTTTCAATTTGTTCTTGTCTGCTTTTTTTATTTGCTGCTTGTTTGAAATGTTTCATTTATACGCATTTAAATGGTTTATTTTTTGAATGAATGATCTTTAAGAAATGCATTTCGCCAGTTGTTTTTCGTGTCTCTTGGGTTTGCCGTGTCACATTTCATTCACTGTATGTGCTGTTAGTGAATAAAGTGCACTTGTTGGTGGTAAAGTTTGTATTTTTTTTAAAATATGAAAATTACTTATTGTTTTACCTTTGACTGTAACATGCCTTTTCTTTCATACACCTCATTGGATTAATCAGCATGCCTTCTTGCGTCCAAGTGGTTTCCATAGTAACTGATGTAAACATATGGACAGTGTCCTGACATCCCAGTAGTAGTTGTGGTTGTTACCACGGCAAATCCATACCTCAGTGGTTATCTGCTGGTGTATTATTGTTGTTTGTGTGATGTGAATGCGCTAAAGACACAAGGAGTCCGTTCTGAATTATATCATCTTAAGTGTCTTGTTGTATTTTTTCTTCCTGCTGTGTGATTTGATCGGGGTTTTGTGGCAGATCGGTTATAAAACTATCTGCAAGAAAAAGAAACTGGACGAGGTCAGTTAGAAACATTGGGCAAACCGTTCAAATAAAACAATGTTACCAAAAGCATCGGTCCTCTGTAAAGCAGGACAGTCACTTCACTCTCAGCAGGTTGCAGAGTCTTGGAAGGTATCATATTTGCAGTAGTAACTCTCAGAGCAGAGGAACTGAGAGTAACAGACTCGGAATAAAGGTTAGTGATACTTGTTTACAATGGAATATTTACAGGTGGCACTGGGAGGATCTTCAAAGGAGGGAGAAGGGTAAGTCTGGTTTTCAGGTTGTTTAGTGGTGAGGTTCATAAGAATAATTCTTCTTACAGGTTCCTTGTGGCCTAATGAAACTGAGAGGAAGGTGGAGGATTCCAGGTAGGTCTAGTGGCAAAGATGGAGGTGATGAGGTAAGTGGTGGTGGTTACCGTATTGGATTATAAGCAGGTAGGTTAATGGCAGGCTGGTGAGCCACAGAAACAAGCCTTAGGCAGAAGTCAAGTGGCATCAGGAGTTCAAGTTCTAAAGTTAAGCTCAACTTGGAGACACATGGGAAAATGGGTAAGGCCAGGATCAGACCTCAGGTAACAGGAACTCCAACGTAGAGAACTGGTACGTATAAATCTTTTAATTTTGGGAAACACAAGCGTGCTGTCCCAATACCAGTTGGCATCTAATGTTCCAGTGGAGAATAGAACACTTAACAGTCCTTTATTCTCCTGGAGCTCATCACTGGAATAGACCACAACTGCTGCTCATTGATGCCACCTTCCCCACGCAGGAAGCTGCAGGAGGAAAAACACTGGAACCACACGTGTTGGAGGGAAAATGAAAAAACTAGGCAACTATATCATCTACGTTTTAAATTATGTCATGATAAATAAAAAAAAAAGAAATGGATCCATCTGTTGGATTCACCTAAACATAAAACGTGTAGATTTAAGGGGTTGACAGATGATGCCAAACAGTTGACCTTCTTGAGCTTCTACATTATCCACGTCTCACCAATAATGGCTCCATTCATCCGATCATCCATCCGTACGTCTTTTTATCTGAGGTCAAGTTTTTGAGACAGCCGGTCCAGGAGGAAAACCCTCATATCTCCCCAGTGACCATTTCCAACTCCTCCTGGGAGTTTCCAAGATGTTCCCAAATAGAGAGAATGTATAGCTCTAGAATAATGAGTATTGCTTTTGTTTTCGGAAATCAGCATAGCTAGATGTTTATCAGCCCTTCCAATCTAGTGTTTGTTGAATTCCAACACAATAACATTTCATTCTACTACTGAGGTCCTGATTGGGTGAACACCTGACCCAAAGGTTATTAAAAGAGGAAAAGTCTAAATACCACTGCTGTGGTCCTTCTTGCACCAGGAGCAGCTGAAAAGTAAAAACATTGCTAGCAGCTACTAAAATGTAACTGGAATGAAACAAAGAACTATTACGCATGCCCAAAGAGTTGAAAAGAAAGGTTCAGTATGGCTTTGCTGGCAGAGTGAAACACAGTCGGGTTTCTTTGGGGCTCATGTGTAGATGAAGGACCATCGATCAAGACTCTGCCAAGACCAGCCTGATCTCCAGACCTGCCTTATGATCAGGAGGAAGATGGATATCATACCATACCATACCATTTTATTTATAGAGCACTTAAAACAGCGACAATGCCAACCAAAGTGCTTGTGGATGGTCACAAGCCATCAAACAAAGCTGAGCTGATTGAATGTTTGTGCCACGAGTGACAAATATCTTCCATGTGTACTTTTCGTTAACATTTTCCCTAGTTCATATCTTAGATCTTGTTACTGTTTTTCTTTTACATTTTAATACTTTTGTTGGATGTAACTGGGACCCTGTGTACACAATTTCGTTCCACCACGTGTACCACATGTGGTGCGAATGACAAATAAAGAAACTCTGACTCTGACGTGGTGTGTATGTCAAATAACAAACCTTGAATCCTTGAAAACTTCCCCTAACAGCAACAAGAAAGACTGGGGAAGAGTTAGTCGAAACAAATTAAAGCTGTGATTTAAAATCAGGGTTGGTCCACTAAATATTTGATTCTGATCTTTTCCTAAGTTAAAACATTAGAATTGTGATCTCTACAAATGAATATACTATTTTTTATCATTTGTGTTTTTTTTAGATCTACAAACATGCTGTTAGGTTAGGACATTATACAGAAATGTTTATTTTACTCAAATACTCACATACTTAAAAAAATAATAAAATCATAGCTAACCTGAAAAACAAAGGACTCATATTTGCAGGCCACAAAACATGACTCAGCTGTTTTTACTCATTACATGTAGGGCTGGGCAATATGGAACAAAATTATCTCAATATTTTTAAGATAAATGACGATATACGATATATATATATCAATATTTTTTCTTTCCATAAAGTAATAACAAAAATATATTTCTGAGTCAAAGCTTTGTCCCAGTTGTCACACAGGCACATTTATTAACAAACAGCTGTAACTACTAAATTTGGGGCGGCTGTAGCTGAGTGGTTAGAGCAGTCGTCCTCCAATGCGAGAGTTGGGGGTTCGAATCCACCAGCAGTCACATGCCGAAGTGTCCCTGGGCAAGACACTGAACCCCCTCATAGCTTCAGATGTGTGTCCCATCAGTGTATGAATGTGATAAATCACTGATTAGTCTCTTTAGAATGATTTGTTCATTTAGCTTTATAGAGATCTAGTAGAGTGCTGTATGAATGGGTAAATGAGGCACAGATTGTGGTGTAAAGCGCTTTGAGTATCTTGAAATAAGATAGAAAGGCGCTATATAAGTACAGTCCGTTTACCATTCCATTTACTAAATGTCTAAAAAATAAACTATTTACTTGTATTAAATAATAATCCCGCGCCACCTTCATGATGTTAGTAAGCGTGTGTGAAGCAGCAGTGAGGGAGAAGGAGGGGCCGCGTGCAGTTGGCAGTGCAGACGGTCGATATTTGAATGGCAATTTATACTCGATGATTGAGATACAGCCATTTTAACCATCGTAAATTGGAAAAATTGTGATACATCGAATATATTCGATACATCGCCCAACCCTAGTTGTGCAGTAGATTTTTGGTACTGAATGACGTGTACTTAGAACTTCTTGTCCCCCATCATAGAGCGAAATGTGGGCGTTGGAAATACCATCAATTCATGCGTGCGTGCTGTGAGTCTGATAACTTCCAAAAATAAGTGAGGTACCAATTCCATTCCGATGTGAGGCTGCTTCTAGGTGTAAGAATGTTTCCTTTCAAAAATTGTTGCCAAGTCAAAATCCTAGATGGCCACCACTAAACCTGTTGCGATAAACAAAAAAATCAATTAATCGCATGATAATTGAAAATTATCAAACTCATTTTCATTTATCGGCGTTATCGTTTCTTCGTGTCTCTTTCTACTGAAGACACTGGATGACAAAAGGCTCAACTTTGGTGCTCTTCACTGACCCCTTCCTTTCTCTGTTCTTTTTAAAATCCATTTTAACGATCCAAAATCGCGTTTTTGGATCATTAAAAGCAGCTAAGCTGAGAAGCTAAGTTAACAGGCCAAGCTAGGGAAAAAACCTCCGTCTCGTCAAAGCTCCAAAATTTACGGTTGAAATCTGTGCCTTGGTGTAAAAAGTTGTTTTTCTCTGAAAAAAGAAGCTGAGAACTTTTTCACAGATTTTTTTTTTATTAAAAGCTTTGTGTGAAAAATGCTATGCTAAACAGTTCCAACCACACCGAGTGTCCACCATTTTGAGAACCAAAAAAAAGGAAAGAGAAACAGCCCATGTCATGTCGAGGAGCCTCCCTCCTATTTTTCTTAAGAGACACGCTGCTCGCTCCCTCACTATCCATCCTTCAGTTCGAACAGTCTTATACTGCCATCCGGTGGTCGAAAAAAGATATTACATGCAAAAGAAACTAATCTTTTTAAATTTGACAATAATTACGAATTATTGTCAAATTTCAAACAATATTATCGTTTATCACAATAACTTCTGAGACAATTAATCGCCCAGCAAAATTTGTTTTCGAGACCGGCCTAGCCACCACCGTATACATGTAAACCCTATCAACCGCCCTATCATTTTAGGAAACTATGCTTTTTAGGTTTTGAATTGCTTAAAAATATAGTTTCCTCAAATGAATAGTGGTCAAAGATTAATCTATGGTGGCTGAGGCCACCATTAGCCACTCTCTGGCTCCACCACTGCACCTGGTGGTGGATAAAATTGGTCCCTTCACTCGCCAGGATCGTCACTCTGCGTCACCTTGGAGCAAAAAATAAATAAAAATACTACCTATCCACTTGAATACCTTGCACCAAAAAACATTCAGGTTTACTTACTTTCTCTGTTCAATTCGAGTCTAGAAAAACACTCATCTGGAAAACTACTAACCTTCACTAGTCAAGCCCCTCAGTGATGGGGGACATCAGCGTACCGCTTCTTTTCAACATAGATGACGCACCCATACGAAAATATTTATCAGCTATTTAAAAAATGCTCGTTTTGACATATAATAGCTTTTAAACCTTATTTGCACCCGAGCCTCTAACTTGGCTGTATATATCGGTGTTAGGTACAAATCTCAACATTACAGTCTGAAAATCTGCTTCTTAAATTTGTGCTTCTTTATTTGAATGAATAGCCCTGCTTTACGGTTTAGCTCAAGATAAGCGTTTGTTTTGTCTCCAGGTTGGAAACCTCCTTTGCCCAGATATGCGTCTGCATGAATCTTTGTCTGGATCTCAGGTCTGGGCGTTTGAAAGAATCTCGAGCATTCATTCATCTTTTCCACGTTTCATTTTTCTTGTCTGCATGTTTGAAATGCGGTGGAGCAGCTCGTTCTTAACTCCTGCACAAACAGCGGGGTGGATTACGTCGGGGCTTTCAGAGCAAATTCTTGTTGGCGCATCTTTTTCCTGCAAGTTGTTGTCCTGACTGTAGACATTTGTTTAAGGCTTTTCTTTCCCTCTCTCCTTCTTGTCTTCATCTTCTGCCTTCAGAGCCACTGTTATTCTATAATTGGCACTTAATTGCTGCCGTGGCAACCGTGTTTTTTGGGCTCTGCAACAAAACCATATAGCATGCACTCGCAAACAATCTCTTCTCCTCATTTCACTGTTTATTTTGTTGACAAACATTAACAGGGCAGTGCTGTTTGCCTAAAAATAGTGTCGGTCTGTGTGGGCAAACTCATGTGTGACACGTGCGTTTTTTTATTTTACCCGCCTCATTTTTCTGCTCCATTGCATTTACACTCCAGCCGTAATAAATCCTCATCCATCACACTTTACCTCCTGTTGCCATAGCGATTCCGATCAGCAGCTTTCCACCTGTGGGCTTCAACACGGCTGCTGGTTGTGAGATTATTTTCATTTAATTCAGTTTAATAGATGTGAAAACAAAATAATAATAATTAAAAAAAAACCTGCCCAGAAAGGTTGCACTGCAT
Organism: Nematolebias whitei; assembly: GCF_014905685.2. Lineage (NCBI taxonomy): Eukaryota > Metazoa > Chordata > Actinopteri > Cyprinodontiformes > Rivulidae > Nematolebias > Nematolebias whitei. The sequence continues at coordinate 21,579,120 of NC_056519.1, read as the reverse complement.
TTTTCATCATCTTCTTTCCACCACCCTGTGGATGAAAAACCTTCGAGATAAAAGCATCTATGTTGTTTGAGGGAACTTTATATTTAATTTGTGAGATTATTAAAGCCAAGTTGAGTATGTTAATCTGCTTCTTTCGGTGAGGTTGACTCCATAATCTGAGGAACAGCTCAGTTAATCTGGAGGTAGACAAGGAACAATAAATTGCCAACTGCTTACAACATTACATCAATAAAATAAAAATAATACAATTACAAGCCTATTGGAGCCAGTGCCCTTATTTTCCTACAATGAGTGGCTTTCTTCTTGTCAGATGGGAAAAAAATTAAATTTCACATTTGTTTTTATTTATTTATTATGCTTGTTGGTAAATAATAATAAAAAAAATAGCAGTACGATCAATTGTAAACACTAAAGTTTACTTTAAAGTTGTATAATCAGCTTGAAATTATTACTTAAGGCCTATTATGAGGGGCGGCACGGTGGCACAGTTGATAGAGCTGCCGCCTGTCAGCGAGCAGGTCACTCTGGTTCAAATCCGACTGGGGGCCTTTCTCGGTGGAGTTTGCATGTTCTCTCTGTGCATGTGTGGGTTTTCTCCGTGTACTCCAGTTTCCTCCCACAGACCAAAAACATGCATGTTAGGTTGATTGGTGACTCTAAATTGTCCCTAGATGTGAGTGAGAGAGTGAATGTTTGTTTGTCTCGTTTGTCTCTGTGTCCCTGTGATGGACTGGAGACCTGTCCAGGTGTCCACCACCTCTCACTAGATATGGGCACCAGTGACCTCCATGACCCGAAAAGGAAGAAGCGGGTAAAGATGATGGATGGAAGGATGGTGGCCTATTATGAATTAAACACAATAAAGTAGAGAACATATTACAATTTTTCACAACTTTTACATTCATTACTAATATTGCTGTGAATATTTAGTGAAGAAGTAAATACCGTATTTTCCGCCGCAAACATCGCACCGCCCTAAAAGTCGCATCAGTCCAAATATATCTTACTAATGTGGAAAAATCCATAAATATGTCGCTTCGGCATATAAGTATGTAAATTATGTTGAAAAAAAACGACCTATAGGGTGAAAAATACGGCATATATTCGTTCTGTTCTGGGGCTGCTTTTCTGCGTCTGGCCCAGGGTGTCTTGGATCTGTACAAACTACAGTGAAATCTCAAGACATTCTGGAGGAAGATGTACTGCCCAGAGTCAGACAGCTTGGTCTGATTCACAGGTTGTGGATCCTTCAGCAGATCAATGACCCAAAACACACCCAGGGATGATTCAGAACCATTGAATAGTCAGTGATGGTCCGAAATCTAGATTTTTTTTGCCCCATACTTTTTGTGCTTAGATTTCAGATTTTAGTGGCTCAAAAAATTTATTCATTTAGCTAGAACGCTTAAAATAAACTGCCATAAAGGTGAGAAAGGGTCAGTTTTGAAGTCGCGGGTCAATGTAGAGCATGTTTGGTAAAACGACAAAAAGACAAAATTGCCAAATCTATACAATTAAAAAAACAACAACTTGATTTTCAAAAGACCATAATCCTCCTAGAAGCAGAGATCTTTTCAAGCTCTTGAGTGTGATCTGATCTTGCTATTCTTGCTTTGCTTTGGCTCAGAGTGCTTTAAATTGCATATTTGTGTCCTCGTTTTGCTGTTGAGGTATTTATTAAAAACTAATACAAGAAAAAACTGCACCCTCTTCCTATTTGGGTGTTGATTGCCTGTGACTAATGGATTATTTGTTTGATTGCACCAAATCCTGATATTAGAATCGTGACAAAAACAAAAAATGTCTTCTTTAATGATGAAAAACAAGTAAAAAAAAAAACTATTTAGTTAGAGAGTTTAGGTGTATATCTCCACCAATCCAAACCACTTGATTGCAAATGAAACAGTTTCTCCCTGGGTCCATTTAAATTCCTCACTGTCGTATTCTCTTTCTGATTTGGTGCGCAGAGCTGTAGTTCTTTCCGTTCTTCCTCAGACGCTACCTTCTCTAGTTTTTCCTCAGTTTGTTTCTCATTCACATCATCTGCATGGATGTTCTGGGTAATGGTCCGTCTTTTTTACTTGTATTTTTTTATCCTCATGTCACTGTTCAGCCAGATGACTTAGTATTCCATGCATATGAAATGACGGTGCATATGTTTGTATGGGGTCTGCCCGGTACTGACGTTAGCTTTGAGCTGTAGAATCGTCCTTGTCCACGCTTTGTCATTATCAGGCGCTCTGCTGTGTGCCTGTGAGCGTGCATGAGTCCATTTAGAGGCGACCACTTCTGCTTTGATGAAACCACTAATTATTGATCGGACAGGAACGAACCTGCAGAGCTGACAACCCTCGCTGCGTCTGAGACAGAATGAGACTAAAACAGATTTATACAAATCCAGAAACCTGATTTTGCAGATGTTTTTTTTTTTTTAGTAACGCAGTCGGTTTTTATTTGTTTGTTAGAAAGTTGTTTGTTCAGGATGAGCTTTCATTTTAATAAACAGAACTGTTTAAATCAGCTCATCCCAGCCGAGATGAGGATCAGAACCTCCGAGGCTGAAGCCATGGTCAGTTGTAAAAAGGTGGATTGCTCTCTTCGGGTCGAGGGTGAGGTTCTGACTCGAGTGGAGGAGTTCAAGTACCTTGGAGTTTTGTTCATAAGTTAGGAAAGAATGTAGCGTAAGATTGACAGATGGATCGGTGCAACTTTCGCAGTATTACGTACTTTGTGTGGGTCTGTTGTGGTGAAGAGAGAGCTGAGCTGTAAGGCAAAGCTCTCTGTTTACCGGTCGGTCCACGTTCCTACCCTCACCTATGGTGAAGAACTCTGGGTAGTGACTAAAAGAATGAGATCGTAGATACAAGTGGTTGAAATGAGTTTCTTCTGCAGGGTAGCTGGACTCTCGCTTAGAGATAGGGTGAGAAGTTGCGTTATCAGGAGATACTCCGACTAGAACTTCTGCTCCTCCACATAAAGAGGAGCCAGTTGAGGTTTGGGTATCTGGTAAGGATGGACCCTGGACGCCTCCTCAGAGAGGTGATCCAGGCATGTCCGACTGGGAGGAGACCCCGAGGAAGACCAAGGACACGTTGGAGAGACTATGCCCCTTTTGCACTGCTCCTACTCAGCCCTCCACAGAAAAATTGCTATTCCACCAGTACTTTTTAACTCGGCTGAATCAGGACCTTTTATTGTCTCTGCTTCTCTGGTGGGACCGTTGGAGCTGAGTGGAGCCGACTCCGGACCGAAACGTGAATGCGGGACACTGACTGGTCAGGGGGAGGAGTCTCTGGATCTCAGAAACTTTTCACCAATCCGCCGTTTGCAATTTCTCGGAATGCGAAGCAGCGGCTGGATCTATTTTTAAGATTTTAAAAACTATAATGACAACACCATGTTTAATGCTGAAGTTCAGGTGTTTTTTGTGTTTGGTAACCGATGACAAAATTCGAGCGAGCGGAGTCACCGCGGAGGATCATACGAGCTGCAAAGCTGTTGAAGCACTCGAGACCGGACCCTGAGCCCTGGCAGGCAGGAGGACCAGGACGGAGGGTGGAAATGTTTTTTTTTTTTTAAACATTTTATGTAGTATAAAAAAGTTTTTTTTTTAACCTGTGAAGATTAAAAATAAATAAATGGTGCAGACTTTATTATGAAATCCTGTTTTCACTTTGACTTAACTTTAATTCACAGATTATTTAATTAACTCGGTTGAAAAAAATCATAAAAAGACAAAATTATTGGATCTCAGGAATATTTCCCTCAAACATGTTTAAAGAAGAGACTTTGGTTGGACTTTATTCTAACCCACAGATGTACAAATCACAAAACAAGAAATACACTTTAAATCAAAGCTAAAATAAAATCTGTATACAAGAAACAAAGCCACGTATCTAAATTGAACAATAAAAGTAGACACAGTGAGTGCAAATACATCAAATGATGACGAAAAATATAGAATTTTAAATAGACGTTTTTGTAGAATCTGGTTCATCAGATTTAATTCAGTTTACTTATATAGCGTCAAGTCACAACAGAAGTTGTCTCAGGGCACTGAACAGAAACATTCATATATGAAAATAATTTAATATTATTTATCTGAGGAGCAGACTGCTTTGAGTTTAACTCATCACAGAACTCTCACTCTGTGAACTAAAGTTCATTAAAAGTTCATCATCAGGATTGTGGATTCTGGACCGATCCCGTCATGAAGTGTGGTGCAAATCAGGCTGCTCTGAGCAGAGTTGGGGCTGAGTAGGAGCAGTGCAGTATGTCTCTCAGTTGGCCTGGGAACACCTTGGAGTACTCCCAGAAGAGCTGGAAGAGGTGGCTGTGGAAAGAGATGTTTGGACCTCCCTGCTCAAGCTGCTGCCCCCACGACCCGACACTGGAACAACTGGAAGATAATGAGTGGATGGATGGAAATTATACCAGGAAAAAAAAACCATAAATGGTATTAGATATACATAGTAGGTGCTTGTGTTTATTCCTGGTTTATGGGACAGATTTAATGAATTATTCTCATGGATATTTATTGTTGAGGCATTTCAGAGCTTAAAGTTTAGTTTCAGTTCTACCTCATTAGACTTCTTCACATCCAATACGAAGGTGATAATGAACATTATGGGCTGCTCTTTACGTACTGTTTATATGTTACATGAGATCTGTTATCCATCCATCCATTATCTACTGCTTGTTCCAAAGTCGGGTCGTGGGGGCAGCAGCTTGAGCAGGAAGGTCCAGACATCTCTTTCCACAGCCACCTCTTCCAGCTCTTCTGAGAGGACTCCAAGGTGTTCCCAGTCCAGCTGAGAGACAGTCTCTCCAGTGTGTCCTGGGTCTTCTCCCAGTCAGACATGCCTGAACCACCTCAACTGGCTCCACTCGATGCGGAGGAGTAGCGGTTCTACTCCGAGTCTCTCCCGGATAACTGAAAGCGAGAGAGCGATCCACCCTTTTCCGGTTGAGGACCACGGCCTCAGATTTGGAGGTGCTGATTCTCATCCTTCACACTTGGCTGCGACCCGCTCCAGTGAGAGCTGAAGATCACGGCCCAATGACACCAACAGGACCACATCATCTGCAAAGAGCAGAGGTGGAATCCTGAGGCCACCTAACTGGAATCCCTCCACCCCCTGGCTGCACAGAGGAATTCTGTCCATAAATGTTACAAACAGAATCGGTGACTGTGACAATGGGCAGCCCTGGCGGAGTCCAACTCCCACCCTGAAGGGGTCCGACTTATACCGGCAATGCGAACCAAACTCTCACACCGCTTGTATAGGGGCCGAACAGCCTATAACAATGGGCCCGTGCTCCGTGAGTATAAGATCTGTTATGATTATCAAATATATATCTATTTGCTAAATGCCAGAATAAATGCCTTTCTTTTTAAGTCATAAGTTTACATACATGCTCTTAGTACCGTAATTGGCAGGATTTCTTTTAAACTGTATGATTCGTGTTTGTGTTTTGGATTTCCTTTCACAAACTTTTCACAATAGTTCTGTAATTTTGTCCCATTCCTCCTGACAGAACTGATCAGGCTCTGCCCACAAGTTTATATGAAATTGAGATCAGATCTTTGTGATGGCCACTCCCAAACACTGACTTTGTTGTCCTTCAGTCACTTTTTTACTAATGTAGCAATTTGCTGGGAGTTGTTGTCCATCCGAAGACACATTTGTGTCCAAGCTTTAACTTCCTGGCTGACATCTTGAGGTGGTGCTTCAATATTTCCACATAATGTTCTTTCCTCGTGAGGCCATAAATTTTGTGACGTGCACCTGCTCCTGCTCCTGCAGCCAAACACCCCCACAACGTGATGCGGCCGCGCTCATACTTCACAGCTGGGATGGAGCAATCTTCACTTTTCCATCTAAATGTGACATTGGTGATTATGGCCGAACAGTTCATCTTAGTTTCATCAGACTACAGGAAAAATACAAAGAACTTTGTCCCTGTTTGCATTTGCAAATTGTAATCCAGTATTTTTCTATTGCATTAGAAATTCACTGAGTGGCCTTTCAGCCCATGTCAGTACAAGAGTCGAACACTTTCTGACCAGCCTCAGCGACGTCTGCACAAGCTCTTTTGCCTTTTTGTGGGGACTAATACTCACATTTTGCACCTTAGCATTTCTTCTTGAGAGCACATGATCATCTTCTTCCTGAGCACAATGACAGCATACTTGTGTATAACTGTTTGAACAGATGAACGTGGCGCCTTCAGGCGTCTGGAAAATGTATCCAAAGATAAACCAAAGTCATGGAGGTCCACAATTCACTTCCTGTCTGAGTTCTTTTTTATTTTCCGATGATGTCCTTCAAAGAAGCAGAGTTAAAGAGGCAGTTTTCAGAACAAAATTGGACTAAGCAGGCCAGAACATGTAGAGAAAAAAAAAAATCAACAGCCGAAGTCTGCTGCAGCAGCTGGAAACGCTCTGATAAATGGAATTTATTTATTTTTGATGATGTTCAGCTCGACCTCGAATGTTGAAAAGTACCGATGGCTGCTGTCAGTCTGAGCGTTAAATGTGTTACTGTCACCTTGTCGGCCTATCCTCGTCTCTCCCCCTCCATCTCCGTCTCTTTCGAGATGGACCATTTCTCTCTGATCAAGAAGCACTCAGCTGCTGCCAATACCATTTCTTTCTTGGCAGTGGACCCTGACTGACATGATTACAAGAGGAAATGCAGCCATTGCTGCGGCGGACTACGACAAGTGGGGACTTCCTGTCGGTCAAACACATCAGCACAAATCTTTGAAATCAGCTGCCAGATGTTAGTTCCTTTCAATCGGACAGACGCCACTGGTTCTTCAGCCTGTGTGTTTGTGTTGCAAGTGAATGAAACGAGTGTCAACGTAACGTAAAGTGAGTCACCCCGCGTCCCTGCTGAAGTGGTAAAGGTGTGTTTCTTTGTGTATGGGCTTGGATATCACATCAGGTTGCGCATAATTCCTTTCAATCTTTTGTTCAGCTTTATTTGTGTTCTGATCCTTCCAGCATTCAGCCTTAAAGGATATGTGATCCATTTTAAAGCCTGATCAGGCTTCATTGAACATTAGCATGTGTAAATTGTACACAAACAACAAAAGCTGGATCAACTCGAGGTAGCAGCAGAGTCATATGTATGTGTAGCTTGTAAATGTGGGAAAGAGGATGTCAGTTTTTATGACTGTGATCCCACAACACGGGCTTGTTGTGTACTTTTTCCAAAACAGCAACTAGTGACAAAACCGTCAACTACTCTCTGGTGGCATTGGAGGCTGTTGTGAAAGCGTGTATTGTTTTTACTCTTCTCATTGAGCAGCAGGTGCTGCCGTGGGTCCCACCCCAGTCTCCAGGTTTCCTCAGGCAGCCCAGTTCTTGTGCAACACTCCCTTCCAGCTACAGCCAGAGGACATGTTCACTCCTTGGTTTTTTTTGAGAGCCAATAGTTGCTTTCTTTACTGAGGAGTTGGCAACACTGGTCGATCCAGTTGGTCCAAAAGTTAACTGATATGTTCGTAGCCTCCTGGCACCATCAGCATATAACGGCCTTTGCTTCATACTCATGAGACCTTGTTCCTTGGCTTTGACTCGGCCCGACTCGGTGCATCTTCAGAGTATTTCCATTGGGTGGTCCAACCTGCTTCTAGATCAGTTTTCTGACCTACTCAGCAGCAGTTCCAACTGAGCCAAGCCGAGCTGAATTATGAGACGCTGCAGACTGACGAGCAGCGACGTCAATCATGAGCTTCCTTTACAAGAATCATACAAAGTCTTTTTAAAACCTTTCAACCACACCATTTGTATTTACTTGAAAAAAAAACTAAAGAAATGTCTCTATATAGCCATTAAAATGGCAACCTGTAAACCAACTTGTGCTTGTTGGTTGACAGAATTCAGAGGAGCTCAGACCAAATAGACTCGATAAACGGGCTCCAACATGTGGAGGATGGCCTCAACTCGGCCACGGCATATTGGGAAACCGTGGCAGAGGATGCAGAGTGTTTTTGTGACTTTATTTCACTTGTATGCTTATTGCTGTGGTGTGTTTACCTTGGATAGAAAATAATATCGTAGACGTTTCAGGCTGCCACCCTACTATTGAGGCGACACTCAAGTCGTATTAAAAACCCACCTAACGCGTAGAACAGCATAGAAACAAAACAGCTAAACAAACAATGTCATGTAAAATGTTTGCCAATAGTTTGTGTAGCATTATTTCACACTGATAAGTCATGTTTAAGAAAAGTTTGTGCTATAAATCTAAAATAATTGGGGATGCGTTGGGCTAGTCTAGAAAATTACTATTTTTCCTCTTATTCCATTCTCTGTGTTCTCTGACTGTGTCACAGCTACCAGCTATTCAACGTCTAAAGGAACATCACTGCAAAGACGACTAGACTATCTTTTTGTCCCCTGTTGCGTAGCAAAAAGGGGGAATTGGAAATACTCTCCATCTGTCTGTGAATGTTGTGAGCTAGATAACAATAAGTGAGGTACCGACTTCCATTTTGGTGTGTGGCTACATCTACACATAAAGTTTCCTTTAGAAAATTGGGCTGCCAGGTCAAAATCCAAAATGGCCTCCACCATATATATGTAAACCAGCCACCCCAATCATTTGAGGAAACCATGCTGTATGGTTTTTATATTGCTTAAAAGTATATCTTTTCTATACTTTGGGTGACCAGTGGGGTAGAGGCACGGCAGCCGACTCGGGACCCGAAAGTCCCAGGTTTGATCCCCAGTCATTGCACATCTCGTGGTGTCTCTGAGCAGCACACCCTATCCCCAATTGCTTCCTGGGTGCTTTCAATAGCTGCCCACTGCTCCACCTGGTGGTGGATGGGTTAAATGCAGAGAGCCAATTTCGCCATTGTATGGGAACATACAATGATGACAACATAGAACATGTTATTATTATTAATCTATGGTGATCAAAGTCACCGTTAGCCACCCCCTGGATCCACCACTGCACCTGGTGATGGGTAGTATTCATCTCTCTGCGCTGCCTCGGACAAAAAAATACCAACTACCGTTACTTCTGTTCTTCTACAGTGTAAGTCCTACCCACTTGAATATCTTTCTCCATGAACATTAAGGTTTACTTGCGTTTCTTGGTTAATTTCAATCCAGAAAAACACTCGTCTTGAAAACTACAGACATTCACTATTCAAATCCTTCAGCGACGGGGGGTGGGGTGGGGGGCATCGGTGTACTGCTTATTAAAGTGGCAGCGTTGATTAACATGAACAAAATAGATTTTTGACAATTCTAAATAAAGTCAGAATCTTTGTGGACATCTGCAACTCTTTTAATAATAAATATTCCCTCATTACCAAGTGTGGTGCTGTGCATTATGGCCAAACAGTATCTTTACTTGGTTCTTATTTTGTATATAGAAACTTCTTTCTGAAGTTGTTTTTTTTTTACGTTGTCATTTAAGCTATAGGACATATTTGTTTACAAGTTTTTGCCTAAATTAAATGTGACGCAGTAAATGACAAATGAACAAAAGTTACAAAATTCCAACTATAAATTACAAAAATAATCTGTGAAGAGCTTTGATCTGATATTGTTGCCTCCTTTATGACTCAAACATTAGTCACAACAATCCACAGAAGTCACCACAGGTGAAAAAGGTACCTGTTGTGATGAGTAATACCACAGCTATGAACGTCTACAAATTACTGTGGCCGCCCATTCACGGATCTGTCTGCGGGGAATGAATGAAAAGCTTCTGAATGAAGCAACACGAGCTGCACGGGTCACTTGTTCCGCCCGGCTTTGTCGTCACCAGAACCCCCAGCAGCCATTATCAGTCAAAAACAAGTGTCGGCTGTGAGCGCTCGTGAGTCAATCAATGATCTTATCGCTTTCCAGATGGTCCACCTCAGTGACCGTCGGCAAACAGACAGTGTGGCTGCAGATTTGTCAGAGAGCGGCGGGATGAGGAGTAAACGAGGTTCTTGCCGAGAGTCACCTGAAACGACAGCGGGTGTAATGACTGCAGCAAAGGCAGCGACGCTGTTCGCCCTTTGACGCGCGCCGAAGTGTCGGCATGTTGGTGTTTTGAAGACTGCTCTGCCTCGAGGCTGACGGGCGGCTCGTAAAAACGTGCTTCTCTCTGAATGGCTCCCGGGCTTTCTGCGAGGCAGCGCTCGCATATCGATGCAGTTAGAGGGCTCATTCACAGCAGCTGCTTCCACCTTGAATGAAAAGCTGACGACACACACACACACCAAATCTTGGTGGTAGAAGATTAAAAAAAAATCCAACCTGATGTGAATTTTAGTTCCCCAGTAGAGAGGTAAACTGGGTTTTTAAAAAACTGACTGTATCTTTTCTAAATGCATTACATTATCCTCAAGATGTGATGTCAGCCGACACTTCTTATTGTGTGAATGTTTATGGAGCACTCACTCTGTTGTGATCCATTTTTCTTCCGTACGTTGTCCGGCATCGTTCATCATCTTTCCTGCTGTTTTCAAGCCATTTCAAAACAATCAAAACGTTTGGCTCTTTCAGCACGATCCTGCTATGACTTTTGGTATTGGTGCAACTTTAGCTTTTTGAAATATTGAACCTTTTCTGCCACTTTTGTCTCATAGAAAATGAACTGAGCTCATTCTACCTTTCTACCATTCTACCTTCAAATCTTTAGATCTGTTTACAACCTTTTACTGCTCCTTTCATTTTGTTCTGCTTCAGCTTCTTTCAGCTTCCTTCTGCAAATTTAAACATTTTTCAGCTACTTTCAGCTGTTTTATGCTCCTTTCAGATTCTTTGTGCTAACTACAACATTTTTGTCCTTCTTCTAACTTCTTTTTGCTATTTTCACCTTGTTTAGCTCCTTTCTACAAGCTTCAGCTTTTTCTGCTATTTCAGCTACTATTTAGCTGTTTTATGCTAATTTAAGCTTTTTCCGGTGATTCCACATTTTTTGCACTTATTTCAACATTTTTCAGCATAATTCACCAAAAATGTACTCTCTCCACTTCCTTCCTGTAATTTCAGCTTCTTTATGCCTTTTTAGCTACTTTTCAGCAAGTTATTTATTTATTTTATTTATTTATTTATTTATGTTGCAGATTTCAGCCTCTTCTTTTTTCAGATAATTTCCACCTTTTTGGACTAATTTCTGCTTCTTACAGCCTTGAGCAAACATTTTCTTTCTGCTTTCTTCTGATAATTTGAGCTTTTTCTACATTTTCAGCTACTTTTTTTTTAGCATTTTTTCAGCTTATTTCAGCTGTTTTCTGATAAGTTCAAGTTTTTCGTGATAATTTGTGCTACTTTCTGGCTAATTAACTTTATGCTCGTTTCAGCTTTTTTCAGTTAGTCCCTGCTATTTCGGCTACTATTTAGCTGTTTTATGCTAATTTTTGCTTTTTCTGCTAATTACACATTCTTTGATCTCACATCAGCTCTTTGGGCTTCATTCTTTCATTTATTATTCTCAATTTACTTACTTTATTTCATGATTGTCTACTGTTGTCGTCATTATTTGTTAAAATTCAAGTCTCTCTTGTAAATGAGTTGCCGAGGCTCAATGATACTAACCTGTATAAATAAAGGTTGAATGAAAAAAAATTTCGGATAGTTTAAGCTTATTTTTGCCTTTTCAGCTATTGTTTCAACTTTGAGCTTTTTTAGCTAATTTTCTAATTTTGGTATTCTCTTTTCTGCTTATTTAAACCTATTTCAGCAAATGTGTGTTCTTTCTGCTTTCTTCTGCTACTTTGGGCTAGTTCTTCATTTCAGCATGTTTTTTTAGCCAATTCCAGCTGTTCTCCTGCAATAAGCATTCACACTGCATTTTTGCAGGAAATGCAATTTCTCTAGTTTGAGTTTGACTTCTTTTGCGAGTTATGTTCTTTTTTGTACGACGCAGGTATTAGAATTTCAAGGTTCATCTTGCCTCACAGATGTGTCTACTCCCGAGTCTGTTCTATATTATAACAAGATCTTTAACAAGACCACAGCACCTTTATACACCCATCAACAATCTAATATACAGTCATCTATAGCAACAGCCCGGACAAGAAAAACCGTGTATAACTTTGACCTTGATTTGTGACCTTGACCTTGGAGTAGGGTGATGAAAATTGTATGCGACCCTCCGTCTAGTGATGATCCATATGTGTATGAAGTCTGTTAAATTATCTTGAGCGAATCAGAATTTATGGGCAGGACAAGTGAAAGTTGGCAGAAGGAGACTATTCTGTAATCCGTCTCCCCTTGGACGGGCGTATAAAAAATGTATTTTCTCTTCTTTTTCAGCTATAATATGCATTTAATTTGGGGCGATTATAATAAGAAAGATTGATGTTATGTAATTATACATTGTAAATGTTTGTTGTAATATTAGTGGCAAATTAAATTTTTACTGTTTGAACTATGTATAGTGAGTTATTGTAAAATTGTTGGTTTTCAAAACAAAACTTCTGTATTCACAATAGGGCTGTACTGTGTAAGCAACTACAATAATGTGGTTGTAACTTTACCATTCATTCTGTAAAGATTAGGGGTGCACCCATTACAGTTTTCTGGCCGATCACCGATTTCTAAAAAGTCTGACCTGCTGATTCCGATTTTGGCCGATACCGATTTTGTTTTATAAGGGACACTGTCACAATGCACCTTCAATTTTCCAATATTATTTTATTGAAAAACATACCCTTGAACAATATCCTAGAAGCAATACAAACTTGTTTAACTGGCCATGAGGTAGTGCTCTGAAATATAAATGAAGTGCAGACAATTGTTGTTAAAACTAAAAAAATCGGTTTCCCATGCACGTATTGGCCGATGTCATATTTCCCAAAATTAAGGAAATTGGGGCCGATAAATCGGCCGGCTGATTTATCGGTACACCCCTAGTAAACATGCAGGGTTCTCAATTTACCTCGCATAGGTCACAGAGACATGTGTTTAAGATTCTTCAGTTTTGAAAATATATTTTTATAAATGTGCACAAATTTTATCCAAATAGTCAAAAATTTGTTGTGGTCTTGAGAGCACTTTGGACTCTTATCATCTGACATAAACCATCCAAGAAAAATGTTTAGGTATAAAATGTAGAAGAAAAGGGGGGCAGACTTTGAGATGGACAATAAAACAATGTGCACAACCAAGTATGCAGTTTTACATACTTTGTGATTTTCAAAACATGGCCTCTTGTTGATCACTTGGTTGCAAACACTCAGAGTTCAGTGAGGTCGTAACAAAAATTCCCAAATGTTCTTGTTTCCCATCAGTCACGACTCTGTGAAATACCACCTTTCTGATCATTTTTTTTCAGTACTATCTATAGTTCAGGTGGCGCAGTTAGTAGGGCTGCTGTCTCTCAGCGAGAAGAAGGTCGCCAGATCAAATCCCAGCCCGAGACCTTTCTGGGTGGAGTTTGCATGTTCTCTCCGTGCATGCGTGGGTTTTCTCTGGGTACTCCAGTTTCCACCCACAGACCAAAGACATGCATGTTAGACTGACTGGCAACTCTAATTTGTCCCTAGGTGTGAGTGAGAGAGTGAATGGTTGTTTGTCTCGTTTGACTCTGTGTCCCTGTGATGGACTGGAGACCTGTCCAGGCTGTCCCCCACCTCTTGCACAGTAACCGCTGGATATGGGCACCAGTGACCCCCGTGACCCGAAAAGGAAGAAGCGGGTTGAGAATAATAGATGGATAATCTATAGTTCAGCTGTTTAGTTGAGCCTAGGCCTGTCGCGATAAACAATAAATCAATTAATCGTATGATAAATGAGATTTATTGACCTCATTTTCATTTATCGGCTTTATCGTTTCTTCGTGTCTCTCTCTTTCTACTGAAGACACTGGATGAAAAATAATCAACTCTGTTGCTCTTCACTGACCCCTCCCTTTCTCTTTTCTCTTTAAAATCTGTTTTCAAAAGCAGCTAAGCTGAGAAGTTAAGTTATGAGCTAAGCTAACAGGCTGACCTCAGGAACAATCCTCCATCTTGTCGAAGCTCCAAAGCGCCTCCCTCTAGGAATATGCATTATATATGGTACACACTAGAAACGATAGACATTTAGCCTATGATAGAGACCTGTATTCCATCAGCTAACCACAGCAATGCTGAATCTGATGTAAAATCAGAGTTGTCAGATTTAATAATTACTTTTTTTAGTTGAAAACAGTGCGTAAGTGGTGTTACAGTCCTTTCTTTGACAGCTAAGTGGCGAAGCTACAAGCTAACTACGGCCAGCTTGCCGTACTCGTATTCAGACGCTGCGCAAAATTCAGTGTTCCGTTGAAAGATTTTTTTCATAGAAAGTTCATTGGTCAGCTTTAGTTGAAGCATTTGAGCTAAAAAAATAAGCATATTGTGATATATATCGTTACCGCCACCCATCACAATACATATTGTGATATTAATTTTATGCCATATCGCACATCCCTCCCTCCCATTTTTCTTAGAGACGTTGCTTGCTCCCTCAGTATCCATCCTTAGGTTCAAACAGTTTTCTACTGCCATGTGGTGGTCGAAAAAGGTTACTACATGCAAAACAAACATTTCTTCTTAAATTTGACAATAATAACTAATTATTGTCAAATTTCAAACAATATTATCGTTTATCGCAATAATTTCTGAGACAATTAATCGCCCAACAAAATTTGTTATCGTGACAGGCCTAGCTGAGGCTTACCTTCTGCTCTGTGTTTCTGCCTACTTGACGTGTGCGGTTACCAGGACGATCCTAATGAGCCACTGGCAAAATCTTTCAAAGTTCTTTTGATCTTCAACATTTTGTCAGCTTAGAGAATTTTAGAAGGAAGTGCGTGAGAAGCGGTGCGCTACGTCTGTAGCTTCTTAGCTAGCGTATCTTTATTGCGCTATATCAATACCGGAAATTGTCGACGGAGGGGTGGGGGGATTGTGTGAAGGACGTTTCAGTTTCAGTAGGCAGGGCGTGGCACCCTCCTTGGATAACGGTAGGGGAAACACTGAGTATAAAGTCCTTTGACTAAGGAGCTGAAGGTTCATAACGGGTCTAACCGGACTAAAAGTTCAGACAAACACAAAGGTGGTGTCTTAATTTTAGCCGTGGTTTATAAAGTCTGAATATATGACGGTCTGGGTTGCCAGAATGTTGAGCAGGAGTGCAAACATGGGGGCACACGTGTTCGCTCCAATATGTCGCTGAGCCTGGGGGCAGATAAATAAAGGAAGCAGCACTTGCATCAGGCAGATTAACTCACCAATGGGCTCATCTTCATTCATCATCCTGCCTGTCCTCATGATGCACTCACACACCGTTTCATTCGGCAACTGAAAGACCGAGCTGAATTTAAAGATCCCAATTATTTCTCCTGATAATAATGATGATAATGATTACCAGGTTTTTGTTGTTTTTTTTATCTTTCAAAGAAACTGAATTGATAAAATGTCAGATGAAAAGCTTTGGAAAGCTGTACGTAAAATGAAGTCACATTTTTGCTCGTGTCTGTGTGCGTCTGATGGCAAAATTTCTCATGGACCACTGAACATGTATGATTGAAATGCTCTGAAAATGATCATTGGATGTACATCTACAACAGATTGTTTTGGAGTCAACCCAATTCAAGATGGCTCCCACAGAGAATCAACATCATCCAACATAAAAACATCTATAACTCGGTTTTACATGTATTGAGTTAACTGCGCATGTGGTAGTAGCTGAGAGTCATTTCAGACCCTGAAGCCGACCCTCTGAGAATGTCTGCCGTAACTCCAGATGAATAAACGTGCTGTTTTTTGTTTGTGTTGTCAGAGGGGCGTTTTCCGAGGTGGTGCTGGCGCAGGAGAAGCAGAGCGCTCGGATGTTTGCGGTGAAGTGCATCCCGAAGAAGGCTCTGAAGGGGAAGGAGAGCAGCATCGAGAACGAGATCGCCGTGCTGAGGAAGTGAGTGCCGTCGCACAAACACACACTTAAACCCGCTAATTCCTGGTTACCGCGGTAACAGCATCCCCCCCCCCCTTCTCTTTCCTTCTGTGCAAAAATACCCCCTCATCCCTCCAAAACCTTTACGATCCACAGCCTACCTATCATTCACACAAACATACCCAGCTGCACTATAATACAAACAATCAAACCCGTAGAATTTCTTGAAGAAATTACCATCGCCTGCTTCTTGCCAGAGCTCTAGACTAAGATCTTATGTTGCAAAATGGCAAAGTTGTAGCTCTTTTGGTTAAACTTTCCTAGTACCATTTAGCACAATCTCAAGCGACATCTTGTTTGATCTGTTAGTGCTTGGAGTCTGTGTTGTGCAGGATTGTCAACTACCACCACACCAAGTTTTAGCTCATTATCTATAAAAGTCACCAAGTTAGAGGGATATTTTAGTAGACTAAGGTTGACTAGCTGTGGTGGTCATCTTAAATCAAATGGTCTCCAAATGTAAATTACTTATAGATGCCCATTCAAAGATTATTTGCAGAAAGTTTTATAAAAATCCGCCAAGTGTTTCATGAAATATTTTGCTAACAGACAAACAGGTTTGACTCAGTTAATGCAAAGATTTTAAATAAAGATGCTGTTCAATGTGTTGCTTTTAAAGTATATGTTTGAGACAAGGTTTAGCTACCAAAGTTTAGCTTAATATTTGTAAATTAGGCTAATTTATAGCCATTTTTTGTTGTTTAATATCAGTTGTCCACAGCAGCCCTCTTGAACTGGATCAACTTCAAAAGTTGACCAGTTAGAGATGTACAGACCCTTTCCAAAAAATCAGAATATCATGGAAAAGTTGTTTAACTTCCATAATTCCATTCAAAAAGTTAATCTTTAATAGATGATAGATTCAAGGCCCACAATTTAAACAATTTCAAGTATTTGTAGTTTTACATAATTTGGGCTTCCAGCTCATGAAATCCACGAAAACAGGATTTCAAAAAATTATAATACTGTGGAGAAATCAGTCAAAATGTTGCAGGGCATGAATGTTTTAAATTGAGTGTGACACTAATTATCTACTAAACTCAAAGCACCTGCACAGGTTTCCTCAGGTGTCATTAAATTGCTTCAGCTTGGTTCAGTTGTCTCAGTTCGGTTCAATATGGGGAAGACTGCAGACATAACAACTGGTCAGAAGACCATCATTGATCCCCTCCATAGGATGGGTGAGCCACAAAAGTTCATAGCTAAGGAGGCTGGCTGTTCATAGAGTGCTGTGTCCAAGCATATCAATGGAAAGTCTAGTGGAAGGACAAAATGTGGCAGGAGAAGATGCACCTGCAAAAGAGATGACCATGGGCTTCAGCGGATTATCAAACAGAGAAGATTCCAGAATCTGTCAGAGATCCAGAAAGAGTGGAATGAGGCGGAGTCACAGCTTCAAGAACCACCACATTCAGACGCATCCAGGAGATGAGCTACAACTGTCGGGTTCCTCTGTCCTCTTTTTCAATGAAAGTAAAGTGCGTCTTTCATTTGGAAATCAAGGTCCAAGGGTTTGGAGGAAGAAGGGTGAGGAACAGAACCCATACTGCTTGAGGTCCAGTGTGAAATATCCACAGTCAGTCATGATCTGGGGTGCAATGTTCGGTGCAGGTGTTGGTAAACTCTGCTTTCTTAAATCCAAGGTCACCGCAACAGTCTACCAGAATGTTTTAGAGGAGTTCATGATTCCTTCTGCTGGGGATCTGTATGGAGATGCAGATTTCATCTTCCAGCAGGACCTGGTCCCTGCCCATGCTGCCAGAAGCATCAAAACCTGGTTTGATGTCCACAGTGCTTGACTGGCCAGCCAACTCACCGGACCTGAACCCCATTGAGAATCTATGGAGTATTGTCAAGAGGAAGATGAGGAGCACCAGACCCAACAACAAAGAAGAGCTAACGGCATCAAGGAAATCTGGGCTTATAACTCCCAGTCAATGCCACAGACCGATTGCCTCAATGCCACGTCACATCGAGGCAGAGATTAAGACAAAGATTCACAACCAAGTATTGAAGAATGACATATCGTTTTGAAAGTATCATATTTTGATTGATTTGTTGTGATCCTGAATTATTTCTTTTTTTTTTTCTGCAAGAACTGAGAAGTAGTGTGGGCTGATGTCGTCACAGTATTCTAATTTTTTGAAATCCTGTTTTCGTGGGTCTCATGAGCTGGAAGCCCAAATTATGTAAAAATAAACAAATAAATGCTTGAAATTGTTTAAATTGTGGACCCTGAATCTATCATCTATTAAAGATGAACTTTTTGAATGGAATTATGGAAATCAAACAACTCTTCCATGATATTCTAATTTTTTGGAAAGGGTCTGTATATCGATTTATTACTTTGTGGAAGTTTCAATAAAATCTGTTCATTGGTTCATGAGATATTTTGCTAACAGTCAGACAGGGTTGACTGCAATAGTTTATGGCCAAGTTTTAAACACAGATTTCCCACAATCTGTTAGTGCTCTGAGTATAGGTTGAATAACTGACTCGGCTACTATTGGTCTAAATTTTAGCTCAATATCTGTAAAATTGACATAGTCATAGCCATTTATGTATTTGGAAAGTTTTTTGGTTTTTTTTGCTGTGGCAGCCATCTTGACTCAAATTAACTCCAGAAATTAATCATTTGTCGCTGTCAGCCAAATGATAAACGTCTTCGTAGTTCATTATAATCTGTCCACATTCTCACTCCACCTTCGCCTTTAGCTTCTTTTTTTAACACAAATGTTCTGAATAGAGCTGAAAATAATTCATGCTTGGCGAGCAGAGTTTGTTTTGATGCGCGTTTCTGTTTCTGAATGGACCAATGCGTCGGCGCGAGCTCAGCGCCCAATTACAGCTGCCTTCCTTCAGCTCCAGCTGGGAGCTTATTGGCAGATCTGAAGAAAATGGGTGTTGTGGTCGAAGCCACCTGCCACAGTCGTTTCCATCACTGCGTGGCGTCGCACGGTTCCCTGCCTGTTGCACGTCCTGGAGGCTCGGTAATGACAGAAGATGTCTGTTTAGCAGCAGAATGCGCCGTCCAAAGCACGAACGTGACGTGTAATTTCAGCTTTCAGCTTGTGAGGCTGTTGCTGGGAAATGGGAAACCTGCTTTACGTGGAGTGTGCGCTCACCGTAAGCAGGAAATATTCATTTAAAACCTTTCAAATCTCACATTAAGGACATCACATGATAATCAACTTTTCTGTATGTTTTTGCAATCTAACTACTTCTGCAGACCCAATGCTATTTTAGCCATTCATTAATCAAAACGTTCAGCTCATTCAGGAGGTGACTGCTACGACTTTTGTTTTTTGTAGTTTTCCCCATAGAATTCAGTTCCTTTGAAAACATATCAAACAAACCAGCTTCAGCATATTTGCTCCATTTTATGTTCTTATGCTACTTTTTAGCTTTTAGCTACTGTTCTTTTTAGCTTTTCTTGGCTTTTGCTACCTTGAGCTTTTTTTCTACCATTTTACTGCTTTTAGCTTTTGGGTACTGTTCTACTGTTTTTAGCATTTACCTAGCCTTTTGTTACTTTTAGTTTCTGGCTAGCCTTTTAATAACTTTAGCTTTTAGCAAACATTTTGCATCCTTGGCCTGTGCTACTTTTAGATACTAGCTGTTATTTTGCTGCTTTTATCATTAAGTGTGACTTTCCAACCTTTAGCTAGTCTTTTGTTATTTTTAGCCTTTAGCTTGCCATTTGCTATTTTAGCCTTTAGCCAGCCCTTTGCCATGTTAGCCTAGCTGGCTTTTATTAAATTTTTTTTAGCTAGTCCTTTACGTTTAGCTTTTAGCTCCCATTTTACTGCTTTTAGCTAGACTTTAACTTTTTACATAGGTTTTCACTACTTCCAGCTAAAATTTGTATTGTTTTAGCTAGCATTTAGTTTTAACAGCTTTCAGCTAGTGTTTTGATCTCCATAAAAGGCAACAAAGCAATTGTGCTTTTGCTGTGTGTTCATATTTTTGTTGTGTTAGTGATTGAACAGGATACAAGTCAGCTCATCCTCAGCCCATGCTTCCCAGTTTTGGAACTGCTCCAAGTGTAGCCATCTCTGCTCAGGTTTTACCAGTGTTAGACCTGAACCTGTAGTCATTGAGACAGTGCAAGATGATGTAGGGTCATGTAAAGAATTCCTTCGCTACAGATGGTAGTCACTGATGTCACACTTCTGCAATGCTTGGTGCACAGTATTTCAATCCTCTCTTGGCATTGCCCCAAACCACTTATGCCTGATTTGGAACCTTCATGTAAATGGGTGTCTTCCTGTACCCATTGGTTCCAACATCATGTCACTGTCATCTGTACACTCCACACGCTGGACAGTTGTACAATATAAGTGCTATGTGTTATCATTGTATGTTCCCATACAATGATGAAATTGGCTCTTCATTTAACCCATCACATGTGAGATACAACCAGGTGGAGCAGTGGGCAGCTATGTAAGCGTCCGGGGAACAATTAGGGATTAGGTGTCTTGCTCAGGGACACTATGACGTGTGAATGGCGAGGAGTCGAACCGTGACTTTCTGGTCCCAGGTCAGCTGCCCTACCTCTTATCTACCCCATCTCATCCCATCTCTAGTAAGGAAGGTTGTAGTTCAAAAGTACTCAAAAGTATTTCCAATTTCACAGTAATCCAAAATGTTTTGTACTTAAATTTGCCATACCAAAACTAATGTCTGTGTGATACTTCTATGGCTCATAAGTGGTGAGGAGCTAACAGCAAACATGTGCTTTTTAATCCAAATAAGTCCAAAATATGAACTATTGATATAGCCACACAGTTACAGAGAAGTATCTAAGTGGTTCGATTGTGTGTGTAGAGACAATAGAGAAATATGATGCAATTAAATAAAACGAGTTTGCTAATTTTGCTCTCTGTGTAACATTAGCGAAAATGAGAATTGCTACCAGTAATAAGGGAGAGATGCTGACGTTCGTTTAGATAAATGGATGTCATTACTGCAAACAATTGAGAGCATCGCTGACAGTTTCTACCATCCTGCGCAGTGAGAGACACCGAGCTGGCATTGGAGAGAAATTAGCTGGACCACTTAATGTGACAAAACTGGAAGATGTTGCTTTTATGAGAGAGAAAACAGCTCGGTCTGATTTTTTTCTGTGGCAACAGATGGTGGAGAGAACTGTGAATGTGGTCTTGAACAGTGAAGAAAATATGGCGCTCACTAGCATCATCTTGTCTGTTCACCTTGTGCTTTTTTCTCCTGCAAAGAAGAAACGCATATTTCTGTTCTACTTTTTGAGTCAGTTTCAAACAGTGGAAACATGTAGGCTCCCTTCACACTGGATGAAGACCCTGTGAAATTAATGGAAAACAAATCTGTTGACGAAATTAGTGTTATTGGTCTTTCTGGGGTCTTGGGATAATCTTCAGGTGTGTATTAAAACCATAGTTTGCTTCCCAGTCATAGGAAATCCAGGGTGTGCAGCATGTAAACTGGCATGGCTTCGCTGTTGAGAATTTAAAGCAGGACTGGCCGCCCCCTCTGGTGCCTAAGCTTTGGCAGAGATTGTGACCATTGTGGAAGAAAACATTTAGTGATATGTCTTTAGATGCAGTAGAATTGTCACATAGAGTTGGCTGTTCACATTTAAAGCCAAGTAATGCTGCCTTCCTATTGATAAAACCTCAGCTCTACCACAGGTGGTAAAAATGTTCCTTCCATCCATTATCGTCTACTTGTTCTGAAGTCGGGTTGCAGGCCAGCAGCTTGAGCAGGGAGGTCCAGACATCTTTCCACAGCCTCTTCCAGCTCTTCTGGGAGGACTCCAAGGCGTTCCCAGGCCAACCGAGAGACATAGACTCCAGCGTGTCCTGGGTCTTCCCTGGGGTCTCCTCCCAGGTGGACATGCCCGAAACACCTCTCTAGGGAGGCGCCCAGGGAGCATCATTACCAAATGCCCAAACCACCTCAACTGGCTCCTCTCGACATGGAGGAGCAGTGGTTCTACTCTGTCTCTCCTGGATAACTGAACTTCTCACCCTGTTTCTAAGGGATAGTCCAGCTACCCTGCTGAAGAATCTCATTTCAACCGTCTGCAATCTCATTCTGTCGGTCTCTACCCAGAGTTCATGACCATAGGTGAAGATAGGAACATAGACCAACTGGTAAACAGAGCTTTGCCTTACAGCTCAGCTCCCTCTTCACCACAACGGACCAGTACAGAGTTCGCAATACTGCAGACGCTGCACCAATCAGTCTGTCAATCTCATGCTCCATTCTTCCCTCACTTGTGAACAAAACCGCGAGATACTTGAACTCCACTTGAGGCAGAACCTCACCCTCGACCTGAAGAGATCAATCCACTCTTTTCTGACTGAGGACCATGGCCTCAGGTTTGGAGGTGCTGATTCTCATCCCAACTGCTTCACACTCGTAACAATGTTCCCGTAACAAAAAAAGGTTAAATCATTTCATCTGGACCAGTTTCTTTAAGGGAGAAACGTTTCGTCGTCCATCCGGAAGACTTCATCAGTCTGTGGCCTGCCAACCAGATCTGTCTCATACGTAGCCTTCATTGCTGTGTTTCAGGCCAACCTCCTGTTGGAATCTCAAAAGCAGGCTTTTAACACATGCAAAAGGACCCATCCATCCAAAACAATCGATCATCATGATTAACGATCAAATGTTTTAGACCAGAAGGCCAACTTGCTACTCACAGAAACAGCCTGAAGACAACCAAGGCCAAAATGGTTCAGAAAAAGGTTCTCTTAAGTTTTATTTAAAAAGCATTCTCTTACTTTCTAAGGGCAAACTTCATCTACTGTTTGGAATTGTCTCGTTACTGAGATTTTCTTTTCTTTTTGTCATCAGTTGACATAAATCAGTAAGCTGGGTCTTCTTGTCTCCCTTTATTGCCCCTCTTCGTGGAAATGCCGTCTCCGTTTGTTTTGTGAGCTTCATAATTTGAAACTAAGTGAGGTACCAACTTCCATTTTGGCTTTCACTGATACTTGATAGTTGGTTTTCCATTGGATGGCAGGTTATGGATAACTGTTGTGTTCAAAAACATCATGTACAAAGCACAATGATGGTTTGGAAAGAACTTGGTGTGCTGGTACCAGTACTCATTTTTAGTTCACTTTCTGTTCATTTCCTTAAGAGTGTGATATTCTTTTTCTTGTTAAGCTACCTAGCTCTATAGCCTACAAAACATTTAGCTTTAAAAAGGATCATAAACCTAAAGGATGACGATAGTTAAAACATGAACAAGGTGATCTCTTACCTCCAGTGTCAGGTTTTTGCTGACATTCTTCTTTTACAAACATGATTTTCAGATGCTGTTCGTTTGTAGATACTTAAGTTTATATATCTTTTTGTCCTCCATTTTTTCATTTACAAAGACGCAAACACCACGGTCAGGTACTGGACAAAAAAAACAAGTAATCAGATTAATTGCAAACTGATAACCAAAACGCCTTGTGATTTCAGCACCATGGACGTAATCTGAGCAAGGAAATGCGGAGATAGAAATTGAGAGATACAGTCTTGTTGGGGTGCAGCCAAACACAGATGTGTACAGCTGGACCAATGTCACAGAGACAAAAAATAAATAAATAAATAAATCATGACTGAAAACGGCGAACCGCAGCATCACGCCTGAAATGGAAGAGGGGCTTATTGTGAATGCACTCTGACTCGGCTCTGCCATTACCCTCAGACTGTTGTCTGCCAGCCCTTTATTATCCCAGGCATGGCTTAAATACACACATTATCCCCTCAGAACCTGCACTCACGTTCATGTGTGGGTCTGTGCGTGTTTGTGTGGGATGTGTGTGTGGTTCGTTGCTTGCCTGCCGTCTTAAAGATCATACACTCCGGAGTTAAGTGTTCAGTCCTCACCTGAACACCTACTGTGTTTGTGTTTATGTGTGTCAGTCCGGAGGGAATTACCTTGATTTACAATGCAGACGATGATTAAACCAAACACCCACGCAAATTTAATCACGTTCCTCCGTGATGGAAAGCATTAGGATAATGAAGCTGCACATCTACACACATGAACCGCCCTCATCATGCTGCTGTAACCATGGAGAGGTGAGAGGAGAAGCATTGAAATGAGCAGAAGGTGTGATGGGAGAAAAGATGGGGTTAAAAACGATTAATTCACATTTTTGACAAGTTTGTGCTGGCAGGGAATGGCTGGTATGAAATTACAGAACAATCTTAATTTACACTAATTACTGTTTGCTTGTTATTGCTGCAAAACCAAAATGTATATATTCATGAGAATTTGACTGACTCCTCACCCGGACACAACGTTTCTGCATTTCAAGACCAAATATTGGAATTAAAAAGCTTCTCTCACTGTTTGTTTGCTTCACAGGATCAAGCATGAGAACATCGTGGCGCTGGAGGACATCTATGAGAGTCCAGACCACCTCTACCTGGTGATGCAGCTGTGAGTTTATCTCCATGCTTATTGGCTGTTGGTGCATTTTTAACACGATTGGTGTGTTTGTTTGTTTTTTAGTATCATTGAGTAAATTATCTATGTGGGAGAGACAGTATTAAAAGAGAAAGAAATGGACCCAGTTGATGTCCTGTATCATTTGAATTGTAGAAACAAAAAGCCTCGGCAGCACGGTGGTGCAGTTGGTAGAGCTGTCGCCTCTCAACGAGAAGGTCGCCGTATCAAATCCCGGTCGGGGGTCCATTCTGGGTGGAGTTTACATGTTCTCTCCGTGCATGCGTGGGTTTTCTCCGCGTACTCCGGTTTCCTCCCACAGACCAAAAACAGGCATGTTAGTCTGATTGGTAACTCTAAATTGTCTCTAAGAGAGAGAGAGAGAGAGAGGTTGTTTGTCTCTGTGTGTCCCTGTGATGGACTGGAGACCTGTCCAGGGTGTCCCCCGCCTCCTACACAGTGACTGCTGGATGTGGTCACCAGTGACCCCCATGACCCAAAAAGTAATAACTGGATAAAGATAATGGATGGATGGAAAAAAGCCTCGGTCATACCACACGTCCCACATGGTTCTGAGACACCAACCAACAGCACAAGGGTTTGAAGTTAACCTACCATTTTTATGTATCTGAGCTACAAAGGGAGGTAGTCAAAGAGCCAAAACAATAAGTATGTGTGTAAGGGTTAGTTGGTATCACAAGTTTGATTCTTTATTTGCCAAATGACCATAACAATACACGGTTTTCCCAAACTAAAGCCAACTTGATCATGTGGAATTTAAATTGCACTTCTTGGCTATTAAACATTTCAGCTTTAGTAATTTGATATTTTGACTCTCTTAGAAGTAGAGCTGTCATTTCTAACCCAAACCTGGAGCCCGGCCCGACTTGGATTAGAACCGGGCCGGTTCATATTAATGTGTGGGACGGGTCGGTGCCGTGCTTTTGATTGCATCAGTGGGCGCGCGCGGTTGACGATCCAATTATATGGCAACATGGCTTGCCATACAATCACCAGCCGCATGCGTCCAATTCACTGCGCGCTGACCGGCCTTGAAAGAGGTAAAAAGTTCAGTTAAGCTTCAGATGGGACTACTGCCAGCGATCCATCAGCACAAATGGATGTTCATTCAGTCGCCGCACTCGGCGAACGCGCACAGCCGACGACACAAACAGGTGAGATCACAAAATATCCAACATGTCAGAGCAGGGTCCATGTCTGAAAAATGCAGAGTGCAGGCAGAAGCAGAGAATTATTGCTCTTTGACGGCCATGAAAGGACGAACACCCCCTCAGCTCCGATCTTCTGCTCCCTTAGCCAACCGTTAATATCTATATAAGCAGTCAAAGCTTAATTAAAAATGTTGGGGTAGAGGGGATGGGGGGGGGGGGTTGGGTTGGGACCTGTAATTACTGTTAATTTGTCGGATCGGGTGGGGTTCGGAAATGATGGCTACGAGCTGGCTCGGGTCTGATTTTTTTTGGACCCGAATGCAACTCTATTTAGAAGTTGGGTGGCATGGCGGAACAGTGGTTAGCACTGTCCCCTCGTAGCAAGAAGGTCACAGGTTCACCTCACCTCAGCTCCTGCGGGATGTTTGCATGTCCTCCCTGTGGGCATGAGTTTTCTCCAGGTTTCTCAAAACAGTCATGTTGGGTTAATTGAGTGCTTTTAATTTGTCCACAGGTGTGAGTGTGGTCGTTTGTCTTTATGCGTCCCTGTGATGGACTGGAGACATGTCCAAGACTTTTACACATTAACTGCTGTACATAGGCACCAGCTCCCTCGCAACCCCAAAAGGAGAAAATGAGTAAAGAAGATGAATCGATGGATGTAAAAAACTTTTTGAATTATTTTGATAACTTGATTCAAAAATAGTCCTAAAATCCCTGAATAGAAAAAACAACAGAAAAACGTCACAAATGGTAGCAAATAAAAGCATCCTATTTAATTTACCCTAAACTGCCCTAAAAATGTCATTCCTGAATATAAAATGGTAATTATTAACTATTCTACAGTAAAGTAATTCAAAAACTCCATTCTTCGAAATAAATGGCTACATGTCTTACCTCTGAGATTTGTGCTACAAAATAGGCTTCAGTAAATAATTGTATGACTAATATGCAAACATGAGGTTTCACAGTAAACTGTGCCGTGTCCATCTGAGTACATGCTTTTGTCTGTGCATTCAGATGGTCAATTAGGAAACAAATTCACCTTTTCGCAGAATTAATTCAGCATCCTGTTTACAAGACTGGTAATCCTTGTTGGCCAGACTCCAGACGTCTTAATTCTGCTTAATCTCTTTAGCGTTATTTTCCTTTACTTAGGCTTCAGCCGCCACCTGTTTGTTGTTCCCACCTCCAGAGGAGATACTTATCCTTGTATACTTGTGACTTCATTACTTTCAGCGTTATAAAGTGCCCTACAGGGTGATGATTGTAGATTTAAATATTTGTAATGAATCACAAACTGGGAAAATGAGATGATTTGAAAATGTACTGGTCAAATGATCTGATCAACTTGAGCTTATTCGCCGTCATTTAGTTGTTTTAAACCAAACTTTAAGAGAGGTTTTACATTTGAAATCTAAAAACAGTCGGTTTTGAGAAACAGTGCCAGAGTTTGCCTCAGGAATGACCCAGCCTCTCTCACGCCTCGATCCACTTCTGCATCTTGTTTTTTCCTCGCTCACACCATCTGCCCTCTACTGGTTTCACCTCGCTGCTTCCCTTCCTCTCCTCTCACACCTTATTTCCATCTCCGTCACCTCTTGGTTTTCTCCCGCTTGCGTGCATTTTTTTTCTTTACATCTTCCCTTCTTTTCCTTCCAGTTACCACCTGTTAATGGAGCACTGGTCTGTTTCTATAGTTACCGGGTGAAAGAAGTGGGTTCTGACTTTTTTTTAGCATAACCCTGAGAACTGCAGCAGGACTTACTGGGTTAAAATGGTGAAGAAGTAAATAAGGATTGAGGTCGTCTTTAAGGGCATGGGTTGAGTTCAGATTCTCACCTATTAAATAATTATCACAGGAAATCATTCATGTCTAGGACCAGTTTAAAGAAGCAGTACACCGATGTCCCCCATCATGAACAATCTGAAAAGTGTTTGTTGTTTTCAAGATTAGTGTTTTTCTGGACTGGAATTGAACAGGGAATGCAAGTCGGAGCCGGGCTCGCCCATTCAGGTATCTGCCCCCGCCCCATCGGTGAATGAATGTGATCTAAAAGCACTGATTAATCTTTGTAGAGATCTAGTAAAATGCTGTATGAATGGGTAAACGAGGGCACAGAGTGTAGTGTAAAGCGCTTTGAGTACCTTTATAAGATGGAAAGGTGCTATACAAGTGTAATGAACTAGGCCTCCGACAACAATCTGTCTCTGAAGACCTTCATGGGACAGGAACTATTTCATTGATTTGAATCCAGAAACACAAATTAGCTCATCCAGAGACTATTTACTTGTATCCTGAATTAATCAATTGAAAGAACACTCTTCTTTTTACATTATCATTACTATTTTAGAATATTTTGATAATCAAATTGTGCTTAGTTCATACCATTTCTAAATGTTGAAGTGAACCACTCATTTTAAATCAACTGTGAAACAGTATTAATGATTTTTAAACCTCATTAGACTTGGAAATCATTTTAAATGTCTATTTACAAAGTAATTATGCATTTTGATCTTCTGTCTGAATGAGAAGTAGTGATATTGGTCGAAAGTCAGAGACAGTCATAAAACGAGTTATTAGAACGAAGTGTCTTGTTTTTAAACCTAGCAGACGGTAAATAACTTCAACTAGCATCTGCGTTTCTCACTTCGCCATAACATTTCTTTGTCTGTACTAATTGTTCCTAAACATTCCTGCATCCTCTCTTGACTTTTAATAACCCTCTGACATCACTGAAACACCCCCCTGTTGGTTGTTTCAACCAGTCAGGAAGTACCAAGTGACCGGAAGTGAGGACTCTTTAAAAGTCAACACTTCCTGGAACTAGTCAGTCTTTGACCGGAGTCTTCCTAGAGTCTTTCATGGAGTCTTCTCAAGTCTTCTGAGTCTTCAGTCTTCTTCAGTCTTTGACTGAAGTCTTCCTGAGAGTTCCTAAGGAACTTTCAGATTTAATCAATAGCTGATGGATTTGACCATGAGACGAGGGTTCGTCCATCCCAGCTGGAGTCACAGCGCCTCGCTGTGAACTCACCCGGGCGTAACGCCCTACAACTTCTAAGGAAGCTTGTTCTGTTTGACGGAGTAAACCACACGACTTCTGACAATGACCAGCCGCTTTAACCGGAGACGCTGGAAAGGTAGCCTTGAAATGGACCCTGTACCGGAGCTGATTCATCTTCTGCAAAGGTAACGAGTCGTCACGCACCGAGTGTACCGGGGGTTTGAGCTGGTGTTGGAAGAAGCGTGCTAATTCTGGTCAACAAACATACATCTTCCTCCATCCATCTACTTTTAAACTTCTCCATTCCTTCCTTTAAACTTTTTATTTTGCCAGTAATCTAGATGCCTTCAGAAATGTTCTGTTGTCTTGTTAGTAAAGCGTGCCAAGTTTTATTAATCAGAAACAGATCAGCAAATCAATGTGTACATATTTTGATGTTAAATTTTGATTCTGTTAAATAAATGACCGCATTTATTCCGATGGGTCAAAGAAAAATAGCGTCTCATGTCACTGATTAAACAATCCTCACAGTTATCTCGGTCACGTGGCATTAATTTAACTCGAAAAAGAAAGAATCCGTTGTATTTAAATAATTAATATTCTTTGTGCTTGAACTAGCTTTAAGAATAATTAATTAGTAATGAATCCACAGCAAAGCTGTGTACCCCTGCTTCACTACACAAGTACAGTCCATTTACGGTACCTCCTTCCACTTGGTAATATCTTTCAAACACATGCCAACCAATTCCACAGTTATGACACCCAGCTTTGTGTGTCTACCCTCCCACAGCACACACTGACTGCCTTTATGATATCAGATTCTGGTTCAACAGCAACTTTCTCAAACTATACAGTGAAAAAACAGAACTTTTTCCTCAATGGCATCAAATGCACTCTTGCAAATTCCAGCAACTTTCCATTCATATAGACAGCACCTCAGTTTCCCTGTCCCCCCAAGTTGAGTCTGGGTGTCATCCTGCCAACACATTATCTTTTAAATCTCATATCCATAACGTCGCTCGCTCAGCCTACTTTTACCACCGTACCATCGCTCGTTTTCATACATCCCTCTCACCCAGCAGTACTGCCATTCTTGTTCACTCTCTTTGGTCACAGAGGAGACATGTTAAAATATAAAAGAAAGAAGCTTCTTTAGCTGTCTACTGTGCAGTAAACTGCACTTTAAAAAAAATATGACATAGTTTTATAGTTTCATAACGGTACAGCAGTTTTATCATGATGGATTGTCTTTGATCTCTGTACCCAGGCTGGTGGGTTTGATGCATTACTACTGATCCATACAGCATTAAGTAGTCTCATTTGTTATTATTATGCTCCTTTACTGGAATGTCACATTTCTTATCCCCCCCCCCACCCCCACCAGGCATAAATCTCTTTTAGAAATGAGGATTTTTGAATGTATTCCATGTAATTGCATCATGGCGGATCAATGAAGTCTGACGGCATTTACTTTGCTGGCCTTACGTAACCTCGAGCACAGGGGGCCAATCAGTCGATGCGCCTATGAAAATCGAAGCAACCAAGTCTGACATGGGCTTTGAATGATTTCTGTTTGTGCTGTGAGTTGAATGCTGAGAATAAAACCCATTTGCTGTAAGGGCAGTCTAGATTTCAACCATGTTAAAAAAAAAAAAAAGTATTTCAAGTAGACAGCATTTTATTATGTTAATGCGTATTTCAGTGCTGTCTTATTGTTAGTTTTTTTCTTGATGTAAACTTTTATATAAGCAAGACAACACAATTACACGGTCACAGCTTTTGGTTTGTGTTTGCTGTATATTTGATTTGAGCGATTTTGGTCCTCTGTCGTGGAGTAATAAGGGGGAATTTTAAATACCCTGCATAGGCCTGTCGTGATAAACAATAAATTAATTAATCGCATGATAAATGAGAATTATCAACCTCATTTTCATTTATCGGCTTTATCGTTTCTACGTGTTTCTCTCTTTCTACTGAAGACACTGGATGACTAAAGGTTCAACTCCGGTGCTCTTCATTGACCTGTAGTATGTACATATCTGTCATATATTCATACTGTTAAAACGGATTCTTTCATTTTTCTGGACTGTATGATGACGTGCATTGAATTTAGAAAATGTGGACGGAAACGTTAATTATCTTTGACTCACCAAGACAGTGGGTCATTTATTAACATAATCAAGTTTAACACATCACACATTTACATTAATTGGCAAGAATTGAAAATAACGACAGCTTATTAATCAGTTTAGCAAGGAGTAAACAACACGGCGATTGTTTTCTCCCAAAACAGTGGGACCGCAAACGTCAACCACACGGCGGTGATTGAAAAACTTTGCTTCAGACATTTCTAAAAATATCTGGATTAATTTGCTAGCAGATAGGAGAGTTTAAAGATGGAAAGATGAAGTTTATCTACAGAGAGATGTATGAGGGAATTTGTCTGTTTTAACCAGAACCGACACGCTCCTTCTTTTCCAGCTTGGCCCAACGGTACGCTTAGTTGAGATCGACTCTTTTACCTTTGCAGACGATAGTTTCAGCATTGGTGTAGAGCTCTCCTTTCAACTCTTTCAGCGTCTCCGTGAGAACAGCTAAAACCTCTGGAGTCGTGAGGTAAAACAGGACAGACTTTCATAATTCCCAAATCGTCTTTGGTTCAGCTTGATTCTCTTTCAGCAGCATCCTGAATTCCAGCCTTCATGAACTCTGGAACTGCTGAGTTTCAGAACTCTCCATCATCAGCTGACAACTCAACTGCTTGCTGCTACTTGCAACAACTGGAAACTAGCTTGAACTAGGAAGTGCCAACATTTAAAGAAAGCTCACTTCCGGTTCATTTGAGAGTTTCTGATTGGTCGATGGACCAAAACAGAGGTGTGTTTTGTGATGTAAGGTGTTATGAAAAGTCAAGGAAAAGATTAAGATTGTTTAAGAACAGACAAAAAGATATTATGAAGAAACCAGACTTCGTGGAGCCAATTCTCCAGTATCTTGCTGTAAAAGTTAAACATGACATTTCTTTTCAGTAAACTTTCAGTTGACCGAAACTTGAACTTCGACACACTTACAACTTCGCTCATTGAAGACAGAAAATCAAGAAATTGAATCATTTCTCTGTAACGTATTCCAACTTGATTTCACTTTGAATGAGGATTAAGAATCATTATTACTGTTTCACAATTAATAAAAATGAGTAGTTCACTTCAACATTCAAACATTGTTTGAACTAACACAATTTGATTATCAAACATTTGTAAAATAGTAATGATAATAGAGAATAGTCTTCTTTTACTTGATTGATTCAAGAAAGAAAGTCTCAGGATGGGTCAACCTGTATTTCTGGATGCAAATCAATGAAATAACAAGTTGTGTCCCATAAGGTCCTTAAGGTCAAATCCTGACCTTATGCTTAGTTCACTACAGACCCCTCACTTTCTCTTTAAAATCCATTTTAACCGTCCAAAATCGCGTTTTTGGATCGTTTAAAGCACCTAAGCTGAGAAGCTAAGCTACGAGCTAAGCTAACAGGCCGACCTCGGGGGGAAAAACCTCTGTCTTGTCAAAGCTCCAGAATTCACAGTTGAAACCTGTGCCTTTGTGTAAAAAGTTGTTTTTCTCTGCAAAAAAGAAGCTGAGAACTTGTTTACTTTTTTTTTAATTAAAAGCTTTGTGTGAAAAATGCTATGCTAAAGAGCTCAAACCACACTGACTGTCCATTTTGAGAACCAAAGAGAGACGGCCCGTGTTACGTCAAGGGGGCCTCTATCCCATTTTTCTTAAAGAGACACGCTGCTTGCTCCCTCACTATCCATCCTTTGGTTCAAAAAGTCTTATACTGTCATCCAGTGGTTGAAAAGGGTACTACATGCAAAACAAATTAACCAACATTTCTTCTTAAATTTGACAATAATTACTAATTACTGTCAAATTTCAAACAATATTATCGTTTATCGCTACAATTTCTGAGACAACTAATCGCCCAACAAAATTTGTTTATCGTGACAGGCCTAACCCTGCATCCATCCTTGCATGTTGTAAGCATGATATCTTGAAACACAAGTGAAGTACCAACTGCCATTCTGGTGAGTGGATGCATCTAGGTGTAAACAAGGTTTCTATTGAAAACAGGGTTGCTATGTCAATAATCAAGATGGCCACCACCATATGTA
>NC_056519.1:21510526-21545997 GCF_014905685.2 Nematolebias whitei | reverse complement strand
TATTTAAACTGGCTACCCCATCATTGAAATAAATTATGCTTTGTAGTTTTTATATTACCTAAAAATATATTTTCCTCAAATCACTGGGTGGCCAAAGATTAATTTATGGTGGTCATGGCCACCATTGGCCACCCCCTGGCTCCACAATTGCACCTGGTGGTGGATAAAATTGCTCCCTCAACTCGACATGATCGTCACTCTGCGTTGACTTGGACAAAAAAACAAACCAACTAAAAAAACTCCCTTTCTTCTTCTCCACAGTGTAACTCCTAACCACTTGAATATATTCAGCAAAAAAAACATTAAGGTTTACTTACATTCTCTGTTCAATGCCAGTCCAGAAAAACACTCATCTTGAAAACAACAAACATTCACTATAGACAAATCTTTCAGCGATGTGGGAAAATGGACATACCGCTCGTTCATCTCAGAGTTCGTTATAGTTTGCTGAAAATGTGTAACTAAAAATAGAAAAAAAAGATGTATTCCCGACTATTAGTTTGTTTACAAAAACTCAAGGAAACGAATGCCTCAGTTCAAACTGATGCTTCAGAGCATTTAACTGACTCCAATTATGTTTGCAAAGTTTGTGTTTAATAATGCTAGAACATGACAGCTTTTATCCTGTTGCCTTATTCTAATTTATATGTTTGCCTAAATCAGATCTAGATCAAAGAACGCAAACTAGACATGGAAGTGCAGCAGTGTGGGGTTTTTTTTTTTTTGGTCCTGCTTGAAGCAGCTAATGATCGCTGCAGCTCAGTAACTGCTCAGATCTCTGGCTCCGTGGTGTGATTATGACCCTTCATCTCTGCCATGGTGAACAGCCTGTTAGACACACACACCAATAAAGGCTTGCTGTCAGCCACGATGCACAACCGTCTTCTCAACACAGAGACCAGGCTGCCCGAGTCCAGATCAGCCGAAAGAGGACGTATAGATGGATGGTCTGTGGAACAAGGACAGAGAAATGCTTCGTTTAATCTGCAAGAATGTTTTAAATGCGAACTACAAGAACAGAAGTTTGTGGGATGATTCTGCAGTCGTCTAAACCTTGAGCAAGACACCAGAATGCTTGAACTACTAGAACTTGAACTCCTTCACTTGAGGCAAAGACACACTCAAAACCCAAAGGGAGAAGTTTACCCTTTTCCATTTGGAAGCCATGACTTCAGATTTAGAGATCATCAGCCCAGACACTTCGCTCTCGTCTGTGAACCGTTGGTGCACGCTGAAGGTCCTGGGTTTAAGAGGACAACAGAACCCCTATCAACAGACCTTGACCGTATCTAGAATTCCTGTCCATGGACATCACAAACAGGATCAAGCAAGTCCAATGGGGCAACAAACAGATCTTCAATGGAACTCCATCAACACAATAGAATGCCTCGGACAACACAATCTTGAGCCTTCTCCAGGACCACACAACAACGGGACTGGACTAACTCCAAGAACCCCCTCAGCACCTCTGCAAGGGTAGAAGTCTGGTCCAGTAGTCCACAACCTGCTCCTCCGATCATTGAACTCTTCACTCCAACACTTCATAGAGTCAACTTTTCCACGGAGACTGAGGGGCGCGATGCCACAAGAGTTGGAACACACATTCCAATCCCCGTTCTTAAAAACACTTAGCAAATTGTTTATATTTGTATTGCTCAAATGTGAACAGCTGAAACAAAGTTGAGCACAACATTGGTTAAACAGGTCTGTTCTCTAATTACAAAAAATAATTTGACGGATGGATGGATGGATGGATGGATAAACTGATGGATGAATGAATGGATGGATGATTGATAAACAGTTGGATGAATGGATGGATTGATGGATGCATGGATAAACTGATGGATGGATGGGGTGGGTGGATGATGGATGTAGGATGGATAAACTGATGGATGGATGGATGGTTGGTTGGTTGGATGGATGTTTGCTAGTTAAATAGATGGATGAATGATGGATAGCTGGATGATGAATGGATGGATGGATGGATAAACAGATGGATGAATGGTTAAACTGATGGATGGATGGATGGATGGATGGATGGATGGATGGATGGATGATTGGATGGATGGATAAATGGATGGATGGCTGATTGGATGTTGGATGGATGGTTGCTGGGTGGTTAAATGGATGGATGGGTGGATGGATGGCTGAAGGATGGATAATTGGGTAGATGGATAAACAGATGGATGGATGGATGGATGGATGGATGGATGAAGGATGGATAATTGGATGGATGGATGGATGGATAAACTGATGGATGGCTGGTTGGATGGATAAACAGATGGATGAAGGATGGATTGATTAAATGATTGGTTATATGGATAGTTGCTTGGATGGTTAGATGGATGGTTGGATGGTTTGATAGATGAATGGATTGTTTTAATGGATGGATGATGGATGAATGGATGGTTGGATGGTTTGATAGCTGGTTAGATGATTGGTTGGATGGATCTTAGATGGATAGATGGATGGCTGGATGGATGGATGATTGATGGACGGACGATTGATGGACGGATAAACTGATGGCTGGATGATTGGATGGATGGATGATTGGATGTTGGATGGATGGTTGTTGGATGGGTGGTTAAATGGATGGATGGGTGGATGGATGGCTGAAGGATGGATAATTGGGTAGATGGATAATCTGATTGATGGATGGATGGACGGATGTTGGATGGTTAAATGGATGGATGAAGGATGGATTGATTAGATGATTGGTTGGATGGATGGATGGATGGATGGATGGATGGATGGATGGATGGATGGAGTGAACATGAGCCTCACATCCATCCTCTGTATGGTTAAAAAATGTGTTAATTACGTGCAAATATTGTAGTTTTTTTCTTGTGTGCACCTGTGAGTTTGTTTTTGAGTGTGTGTCTGTTGTGGTTACATTTTATCATGTTTTGGATCATGTGTGCACATTTGTGTGTTTGTGTGTGTTTGTGCATGTTCGTGTGTTCGTGTGTGTGTTTGTGTGGGAGCTCCTGTCTTATTGCCATGGTCTCCTTACGCAAATGCTTATGCAACCACACTGCCTGGTGGCTGATCTCCTCTTTGCTCTGTGCGTGCATGTGTGCATGCATGTGTGCATGCATGTGTGCGTGCGTGTGCGTGCGTGTGTGTGTTCAGCCCTTTCTTGTCATTCCCAGCCAAAGACGGTCTCTGAAACGGAGCGAGTCGCGGCTCTCTTTGAAGAGACAGAGAGGATTAGCGGTTAATTCCGGTCCCTTTTTTTCAGAAACATCATTAGTTTAACTTCAATAAGCTCTAATCTGATCTGTCGCCGTGACGACACCGACAGATGCACGGGACGACCACAGCTCCGTTTGCCCTTGTGAATTCTCCTTTTTCATCCCTCGTCTGTTTTATCACTCGTACATTCGCTCTGTTGTTTAAAGGTTTCATTTCAAGCGTGCTGATTGGAGAAAGATTATTTTTAAGTTGCGCTTCCACAAAACTGGTTTGTTGTTTTGTTGACAAGCTGTTATTTACAAACCTGCAGTTGGAAGGTGAAGGCTTTGCCTGTGTTCACGTCTGTTAGCAGAATATCTCAAGAACAAATGGAGGGATTTTATTGAGACTTGCAGAAAGCAATCACTGGAAGTAACATCTAAAACTGATTAACGTTTGAAGTCAATCCGTTTCAAAACGGCTGCTGCAGCCAACTCAGTTTAAAAACATAAACATTAATATAAATCAGTCAATTTTCCATAAGTTTAGAAAGTATTTGATGTGGTAGTAGCTGAGACTAATTGCCAACAAATATTTAGAGCAGTAACAGACTGTACAAGATTTTGTTTAAATTTTTGCCTTTAACTATTTGCTCTCGATCCTGTCTGTTAGCAAAATATCTCATGAACCATTGGACGGATTTTAATGAAACTTTCCGAAAAACTTTAATAAATGTTGCTCTACAACTCTTTAACTTTCCAAGCGGACCAGGTTTAAGGTGATCGCCACAGAAAACGGACTTTAGAAAACACAAACGTGTCAGTCATTCAGTCAGTTTTACAGATGCTGCGCTAAAATTTGGTGTCGCCTTACTTAAGAGTCGGTCACAACACATAATCCATGCACAGCATCGTTGCTCAAAGCATTACTGTTGAAGTCGACCTTTGTCTGTTAGCAAAATATCTCATCAACCAATGGACGGATTTGAACGAAACTTTCAGAAAGGAATCACTGGGTGTGCCTTTAAAACCCGTTTACTTACCGGGTTAATCTAATTTAAGATGCATGCCACAGCTATGGCATCTGATTCACAGATAACGGAGAAGTTTCCCTCCAGCAGAGGGAGCCAAGCGTTCGTCTGCAAGGAGACGACTTACAGTATTCCTCACCTGCCTGAACGGCGTCATGGCCACATCTGGACAAGTTATTTCATGCGGCCCACGGTCATAAAACATAAGTATTGAAAGAATCTGCCAGAGGGGAGAAACGTGCACACCGAAGTGTTTTTCTCTGCTCTAATGTGAGTCGTGTTCTGGTCCATACACTTTGATTATAAATGTATATTTTAATGCAGCTTTATGACTTCTGTCGCCGAACTTGAAGAGTTTCAGTCCAGCGATAGAAGAAGAAGAAAACACCAAGAATGGACAGAAGTGAATTCTTCTACACGGAGGAGTTTGTTTTTCCCAACTCTTGACCCCGCTACCCCCACACACACCTTGGCCTTTGACGATACACTCCCACGTTGAGACAATGTGTGTGTGTGTGTGTGTGTTTGCTGCAGGGTTTCTGGTGGGGAGCTGTTCGACCGGATCGTGGAAAAGGGATTTTACACGGAGAAGGATGCGAGCACGCTGATCCGGCAAGTCCTGGATGCTGTGAACTACCTGCACAAGATGGGCATCGTACACCGAGACCTGAAGGTTAGACGCACACAGTGCCTGCTTCCTCAACACACACACACACACAGTTTGTGTTAAATCCACCCGAGTGGTTTGCTCCCACTTGACAGCCAGTGATGTATTGCTGCAGTGAGGGCAGGAGCCTGACACATGCAGTGCATTATGGGTCAACGTGGCGTCTGCCAGCTGTTGGAGTCAAGTTTATAAATCAGAAGCATTTAAACACGAAAGAAAATAATGTGTTTCTGTAGTTGTTTTAAATACAATGGCAATAAACTGCAACTCGTAATAAGAGAAAAATGCCACTTTTCTTTATTTCTCTTGCAGCCTGAGAACTTGTTGTATTTTAATCCTCAAGATGAATCTAAGATCATGATCAGCGACTTTGGTCTGTCCAAGATGGAGGGCAGTGGCGATGTCATGTCTACAGCCTGCGGCACGCCGGGATACGTGGGTAAGCCGCTCGCGCCTCTAGGTGGGGCTTTAGGTGTTTTCTTGTTGATGGAAGCTGCGTTGCATAGTTTACTTTTTGAAGCGTCAATGTGTGTTATTTCTAAATGTACTCGGCATTAAATACAAAGGTAATCAGCTGAGTTAATGTAAGGGTAGATGTGAATGTGCAGTGTCTTTGGGTCATATTTTGTAAATCGAGAGTGTTCGCCTCCTGAAAGACAAAACGCTGAGTAATGAAAACAGTTCATCGTCCAGACTGAGGGGCGGAAATGAAAAGAACGTATGTTGAAAGGTCATGCAGCTGTGCTGAAATGATTCGAGTATACAGCCCATATTTCTCTCATGCAAGTACTTGCCTATATATTGTACACACATGCATGCAGTCTGTACATACAGTAAATATGGATATATATACATACAAGCATAGATATAATTCACAGTATGTATAATGTATGTATCTACATACATATGACTGTATTGCAGTATTTACGAAATCAAATGGATGATGAAGTTAGCAGTACACACACTGCTGAATATACCTGTATACATACAAACATATGTATGAACATACATACGTACATATATTTATACAGATGTACGTATATACATACAGTACGTGCGTACTTAAGAACATACATACATATACATATATATATATATATATATATATATATGTGTGTGTGTGTGTGGATACATGCAGTACAGTACATATGTACATATATACGTTCATATCTCCGTACATACATACATTTGTTCAGTTCCTACGTATTTAAGCCCGACCAATATAGAAATTTTGACTATTGCCATTACCGATATTGGGAGGGAAATGCTAATGTTGATAACCAATATAATGGCTGAACCTTTCAGAGCTTTGTCCTCCCTAAAAATCTTAGTAAACAGGGAGTGGAGCGGGGCTTGTTTATTAGCGC
This sequence comes from Nematolebias whitei, assembly GCF_014905685.2. Classification (NCBI taxonomy): domain Eukaryota; kingdom Metazoa; phylum Chordata; class Actinopteri; order Cyprinodontiformes; family Rivulidae; genus Nematolebias; species Nematolebias whitei. Next base: position 21,539,759 of record NC_056519.1, on the reverse strand, counting down.
AGCTGTTAGCAACCATGAAACTAAGCTAGTCAGATCCATGCTATACGCAGAGCCACAGTAGGTATACAAGTAGTGCACTGGTCATAAAAACAGTCTTACTAATGTGTATTCACATATTCTATCCTCCACTATTCACCATAAAGTTATCAAGTGTGTTACAAAAATGTAAATTAAACAAAGAATCACCCTTCCCTGTTCATTGTTTGCAAAGTCAGTCACGTATGGTGAAGATCTAATTAGTACTGACCTCAAGCTGCATTTTTTTTTTTTTTTTTTTTTTTTTTTTTTGTAGATAAGATTTCAAACAAAAAATGCATTTCATTGAGGACAACAAAGGTAATGTTACTAACTCTGGTATATATTTACCTCTGTGTTAGATTTATTGCTTTGGATAAAGTTTTACAAGGCAATAGCCTCTGCTGAGTTCGCTAAACGTTAGCTTGCTAACTTGACAGGCACGTAGCTAATGACAGTTGGGTTGGAGGATTGAAGAGAATTTATTATTGTTATATTTATTTTACAGATCTGTTCAAATAAACTTGCCGTGCTCATTTCAGCAAAATACACACAGTACACAGTATTGCTCCCTGCTTCGGCTGTGCTGAATGTGAAACTTAAAGTGAACGGCCATGACTTGAAAATAGTCTTCAGCGCCCTCTGCTGGATACATTGTACAATTACCGCCGGAAGTGGAGAATCCACCACCGCCATGATGGTTTTATTTTATTTAGTGGATTCAATAAAATAAAACTAACTTTTGCAGCTTAATAATAGTTTTGGTTTTCCTGAGACTTATGATATGAGCAGTATGATAAATGGCAGGAGCATAAATATACGCTCCCGATGTTTTGTTTTTCTTTTTTTTTGTTTTTTTTGTAAATAATAAACTGGTTTTTTTTTGTGAATAGCGTCTTGAGTTCCTATGACGTCGCATCTACTAGTCGACGTCGACTTTTATCATGTTGAAGTCGACTTTAAAAAATATGTAGTTGTTCAACCCCTAGTACTTACATGCGTACATAGACTACATAAAAATATTTCAGAAAGGAATGCCACACGGTTGAATTTAGCAGCTAAAGTTAGCCTAAACATGGATAACTTCCAGACTGTTTACGTTTAGCATAAATGCTACAAAATGTTGGTACTATTTTTTACAGAAGCCTTTTTTAAAACGAATGTGTAAAATGTTTACGTGACTACACACGTCGAAGCTAATTTTATAGCGCACCCATCAGGTTGGAACCACGTTAGTATTTTTTAAATTAAACTTTTAAACTCAACTTGGATTGTTAAAACTCGACAATACACACAGAAAGACGCTCACTGACCATGAAGGACATCGCTTCATCTTTTCCTTTCTACACATGTCTAGTATTCCCATTCATCGTCCCTCCTTTAAATCCTTCAATTTGACCCTTGACCCCCATTTTTTTCACTTGTCTCCTGCAGAGGTTTGTTGGACCAGGAGCCTTTTTCGCTGCAGACACGTTACATATAAAGGAAGGAAAACGAACACCAGATCGAGCTCCTCGCTTTGTTTTCCATATTTGAGCCAAAACGTGTTCACAATCGACTTCCTTAGTGTTGTTTTGCAGAAAGACGCATATCTTCACAATGAGTCAGAGTCGACCAGTAAACACACTGGGATGCAGTACGAGCACTCGCAGTTTTAAGTAGTTGCCAACATTTCACGCATACGTCTTGCACTTGGTCAGGTGAGTTCCCCGATCGGGCAGGGGTTGTTCTAACCAGCTGCAGACGAGGATCAGACCAGAGCCCCTCTCAAACCTCGACATCCTTAACGTTAAAGAGTCGTGAGAATCTGTCGCTCTTCCCACCATAAAACAATCCTCCATGTGCATTTAATTTCAGTAAACACGGGGCGTCTGCATATTTCCTCTGCTTTCAGGCTCGTTAAACCGCTGCTGTTTCTGTGTGAATTCAAAACAAAGTAACGCGGTTTTCTCTCCCGACTAATTGTCTCCCTCAGCTCCGGAGGTTCTGGCCCAGAAGCCGTACAGCAAGGCAGTGGACTGCTGGTCCATCGGCGTGATCGCCTACATCCTGTAAGTAGCCGCTCCGCCTCGCTGTTTGCTACTCGACGCCGAGGCGTGCGCTCCAAGCAGCCTGACTGACGGTGGATGTGAGATTCACAGTTTACCCGTTTCTCACCACCGAGCCCATAAACTGCACCAACACTGAATGAAGAAGCTGAGCGGCGTTCGTCACGCACCGTTTCACATTCGTTGACGAGCCGTGTTCACAGAAGAGCTGGATCAATCAACGTGGACTTGTTTGGCTGGACAACTGATAAACTGGGATCAGTTATGTTCGCGTCTTGGTTCGTTGGCAAAATATCATAATCCACCGGATGGATTTTACTGAAACGTGCAGGAAGTCATCTGTGGAAGTACATTTACAACAAAGTAGCTTTTGGAGTCAGCTCGATTCGAAATGGCCGCTCGAACTAGCGAACACGTAACGTTTCTAATTTAGATAATTTTTTGACGGTTTGGTGCTAAAATGAGGTGTTTTTGTAGCCGAGAGTCGTTTACAACACATGCGCCAAGATCTTTGCTAAAATCTTAAGCATTCACTGTTGACGCCATCTTTGTCTGTTAGCAAAATATCTCTTGATGCACAACGCAGAATCTAACAAAACGTTTAGAAGGCAATTATTAGATATGGATCTGCAGTTGTTTTACTTTTGTATTGAAGCTGATTTAATTTGGCCGCCGCAGCCGACTGACCTTGAAAAACACAAAACTCGGTTAGTTTTACAAAAACTGAGCTGATATTCGCTGTGGTAGTAGCTGAGAGTTGTTCACAACACACTTTCTGAGCTTGACGCTTCACACTTTATTGACATTATTTGAAATGAAAGGTGGAGGGCGATGTGCACTTCTTCAGGGAATGCAATGTTGTTTGATTGTCCTAAAATGGGTATTTGTTACATGGGGGGAAAAAAAAAGCTTGATTCAGTTATTTATGAGTCAATTTTTGTTTCGCAAAAAGTCAAGATTAACTAAATCCCTCTCTGAAGATTAGTAACAGATGTTTTGGTCCAAAACAATATTTGTATTTTTGTGAACAGATGCCTGGAGATGATGCTATTTCAGAGCTGTTAGCTGGACAACACAATCAGACTCTTTGGTGAAACTAGAACAAATGTGCCCTCCGTGTGACTTATTGTGCCGGCTGTTTCAAAAAGAGAACAGGAAGCAGAGAAATGTTGCTCTCCTTGGTTTGATGTCGTCTTTGTGAGCCCATCACCACGAGCCCCTGCAGTTAACCACAGCAGAACTCTTGAGAGTTACGTGTTGTTGTGCCTGATGGTGTTTAGGTTCATGTTTTTAGTTCAGTGGTTCGCAAACTGGGGAGTGTGTTCCCTGGGGAAGGAAGTCAGCAGAATCCTGTTTTAGTGCCAACAATTACAAGTTGTTTATATTGGAGCACTGACGAGTACACTTTGGATGGTTTGGACTCTGCTAACCCGAACCCTAATCCATGGACATAAAGAAAAAAACTATGTTCTCTCTGCATCAAATGCAGCTCAATCAAACTGGATTTATTTATTTATCAATAGTCTGAACGTGACGAATACGATTACAGTAGTCCCCTCGCTACTTCGCGGTTCGTTCTTCGCAGACTCGCTCTGTCGCGGTTTTTCAAAATAAGATTGGACATGACACACATTTGGCTGATTGATGGATGAGCCTAGGCCTGTCGCCATAAACAATAAATCAATGAATCGCATGATAAATGAAAACGATCAACCTCATTTTCATTTATCGGTGTTATCGTTTCTTCGTCTCTCTCTTTCTACTGAAGACACTGGATGATAAAAAGCTCAACTCCGGTGCTCTTCACTGACCCCTCCCTTTCTCTTTAAAACCTGTTTTAACGATCCAAAATTGTGTTTTTGGATCGTTAAAAGCAGCTAAACTGAGAAGTTAAGCTACGAGCTAAGCTAAAAGGCTAACTTCAGGGGAAAAACCTCAGTCTTGTCAAAACTCCACAAATTCACAGTTGAAACCCGTGCCTTCGTCTAAAAAGTTGTTTTTCTCTGCAAAAAGAAGCTGAGAACTTATTTACTGATTTTTTTTTTATTAAAAGCTTTGTGTGAAAAATGCTATGCTAAAGAGCTCAAACCACACAAAGTGTCCGCCATTTTGGTAACTGAAAAAAAGGAAGGACAGCCCATGTCACGTCAAGGTGCCTCCCTCCCATTTTTCTTAGACGCGCAGCTCGCTCCCTCACTTTCCATCCTTCAGTTCAAACAGTCTTATACTGCCATCCAGTGGTAAAAAAAAAGTACTACACACAAAAGAAATTAACCAACATTTCTTCTTAAATATTATCGTTTATTGCAATAATTTCGAAACAATTAATCACCCAGCAGAATTTGTTATCGTGACAGGCCTAGATGGGCCGCACGGTCCGCATGGAATTTTTATTTAAAATAAATAATTTAAAATAATTTAGCACCTGAGTGCAGCCCACTGGTAACAAGGAAGAGGGCCGGCAATGGAGGAGGGGCGTACCAAAGAGACCATCTTATCACAAGCAGAACTGGTTTGTTCCGCTTTGGAGTAAGCTGTCGGGGGAAGAATCAGTTTTGTTGTGTGTTTCCTTGACTGATGAAGCCTTCCGGAGGTTTTCATATGTGGTACTGAATCACACACCCCAGATGTTTTTCATAGTGACTGCAGTCTGAACGGTCGTCTCATTCCACCCGACTTTTATCAGCGAGGTGGTGTGAGTGGATCGATCCAAGTGAATAATAATAATGACACCGTCCTCGTGCAGTTTAAACTCGGAGCTCAGCGTGTCTTCAGCTAAAGAACAAAAATCCAGTTGCTTCATTGTTGTTCTTTTCATTTTTAATTTCATGTCCTGGTTGACTGAGAATCTACAGCAACACATGATACTTAGTGATGGACTGTGTTGATACTAATGTGACGGATCGATCCTTGAGTTTGTTTCTTCTTTCTGTGTGTGGCTCCCATCCCAAAAATAACGTTGCACCGGAGGAGCCGACAAGAAGCCAGATTAAATATAAACTCTGGACCAAACAAGCACATGAACACATGCTAACACGTAGCATCCATATTTACTCCCTTAAACACAGCGTGCTGCGTTCTGCACATGTGGGTCACCTCAGAACTGTAAACCGTTCACACTGCAGTCTGATGGGGGTCACATTTAAATGATGTGAATGACGAAACAAAACGTGAACTGAGCATCAAGGCCTGCAGCGTGAACGGAGCCCAAGTCGGAAGGAGAACAGTGGAATCAGAATACCTAAAGATAAAGTTCTTCTCTTCTTCTGAAAAGAAACAAAAACTAAAAGCTAACAATTTTTATAAAAAAAAAAACCTAGATGAGGTTGAGTTACATTAACACCCAAACAATCAATTAATGAAGTAGAAATCGTTAGAATCCACTCTGACTTGTTTTTGCTTCGGACCTGGATAAAAGTGATGAGGAGCAGAGGTGCAAGAGTTGTATCTCTTTGATGGTAAATCACAAATGAACCGTCAGGCTTTTTTTTTCTGATACGCCAATCCTGTCTCAGTACTGTTAACTCACAACGTGGACAGAAAAGACTAAACCGAAGAGACAGAAGACATTCGGTCTGGGATCACAGTGACAGCTAGGAGCTAAAAGCTAACACCGGTCTGTGTGAGATCTGTTAGCTCTGTGTGGTCTGACGATGAAGACGAGTGGAGCTCAGAGCTCGGCTGAACGGTCCTGTAAGGATACGGCGCAGCAGGAGAGGTTCCACTTTCACTGCTTCTTGTTTTTCTTGTGCTTCCTCCGTCCCCCGCGCTCACAGCCAGTATGTGTGTGAACATGTGTTTGAGCGAGTGTGAACAACGTCTGAGCCACTGGTTCACAAGTATGCAGCGTTGGGAAGATGCTGTCTACATGAACGCCAACCGGTGCTTGTCCCCGCGTTTCTGTGTGTTCCAGCCGAGACGTTAAGGGTCAGAGGTCAGCAGTAGGGAAGTAGTGTCTGACAGGACAGTGACTAGGCCTGTCACGATAACAAATTTTTCTGGGCGATTAATTGTCTCAGAAATTATTGTAATAAACGAAAATAGTGTTTTGAAATATGACTATAATTAGTAATTATTGTCAGTTTTAAGAAGAAATGTTGGTTAATTTGTTTTGCGTGTAGTACCTTTTTTGACCACTGCATGGCAATGTAAGACCGTTTGAACTGAAGGATGGATAGTGAGGGAGCGAGCAGCATGTCTCTTTAAGAAAAATGGGAGGGAGGCGCCTTGATGTGACATGGGCTGTAGGGGTGGGCGATGCAGCTCAAATATAATATCGTGATATTTCAGAGCATTCTGACGATAACGATAAATTTTGTGATGTAACAAAAAAAAACAGAAATCATAGTTATTCATTTGACAAAATTAACTTAGCATGTTGCTTTGCAATATTATACAGGTCCTTCTCAAAAAATTAGCATATTGTGATAAAGGTCATTATTTTCCATAATGTAATGATAAAAATGAAACTTTAATATATTTCAGATTCATTGCACACCAACTGAAATATTTCAGGTGTTTAATTGTTTTAATACTGATGATTATGGCATACAGCTCATGAAAACCCAAAATGCCTGTCAGCTAATTAGCGTTACACCAGTACTAACAGGTGTGGGGTGATGCGCAGTTCGGTTCGGTAGTTCGGCGCGCTCGGTTCTGTTAACGGGGTGGGGCGAAACACTGATGTATTTACGTCATGAAATTAGCATATCGTGATACAATTTATTTTCCCGGGCAAGCTTTTTTTTTTTACCGGTGTTATCGTGAACGATATGATATGACCCAGCCCAAATGGTCTGTCTCTCTTCGGTTCTCAAAATGGCGGACGCTCGGTGTGGTTTGAGCACATAGCATAGCATTTTTCACACAAAACTTTTAATAAAAAAATTAGTAAACAAGTTCTCAGCTTCTTTTTGCAGGAAAATACTTTTTACACAAAGGCACTTGTTCCAACTGTGGATTTTGGAGTTTCGACAAGACGGAGGTTTTTTCCCCGAAGTCAGCCTGTTAGCTTAGCTCCTAGCTTAGCTTCTCTGCTTAGCTGCTTTTAACAATCCAAAATCGCGACTTTGGGCAGTTATGGATTTTAGAGAAAAGGAGGGGTCAGTGATGATCACCGGAGTAAAGCCGGTAAATGAAAATGAGGTTATTTTCATTTATCATGCGATTAATTGATGTATTGTTTATCGCAACAGGCCTAGCAGTAACTGATGAGTTTTATGCACAAAAATGTGAGTACGGGCGGGGAAAGAGCAGCTTCCTGTTGGGAATTAGCACAATTCGTGCTGGGATTCAGACCTCGTTAGCTTTTAGCTGCCGCTCAGGTGGAAAAATCGCATCAAGTCATCAACCATAATAATCTCCCAGCATTCTTTGTGTGTTTGCGGGCCTGCGGTATCAGGAGGAATAGCGTTGGGATTTCACAGAGTGACAGATACGGCTTTAAGCAAACATGAAAGCAGGAAAACGGAATGCTTTTCAATCCTCCTCTCTTTTTCTTGGCACATTTTCCATTTATTCCCGTTTTCTCCGTGTGTATCGATGGAGAACTTCATGCTAATGAGCTCTTATGAAACTCTTATTGCATCCAGCACGTTGGTACTAAGCGGCTGATGTTTTGGCTGAGCAGCGTTTTGCTCATTTTGTCTTGAACTTGTAACAGAAATTAAAAATAGGCTGGTGTGGCACTCTGATGTGATTCCCTTGAGCAAAGATGAAAAAAAAAAAAAACAAAGGAAAATAAGATGATTCTGAATTTGATGGCAGCATATCTCAAAATGCTGTGGAGTGTCCCCTCTTCTTTTCAAAACAGTTTACAGTAACAGAACTGAGGAGTCCACCTGCCGGAGGTTTTAGAGGGAAACGTCCCATTCTTACCTGATGGAGGATTCAATCTGTTCAACAGTCCTGCATTGTTTTTCACAGATTCTTCATTTCATAATGCTTCAGATATGTTTCATTGGTGAGAGGTCTGAACTGCAGAGATGCCAGAAATCAGACTTCTCTACTGTGAAGTCATATAATGAGTGCAGTGTGTGGTTTTGCATCATCTTGCTGAAATATGCAAGGCCTTCCCTGATGAAGACATCTAGATGGAAGCATATGTTGTTCAAAAACCTGTATATACTTTTCTGCATTGATGTTGTTCCAGATGTGCAAGCTTGCCATGCCATACGCACTAATGCACCCCCATACCATCAGAAAGGCAGACCTTTGCACCCTGTTCTGATAGCAGTGCAGACGGTTCCTCTCCTCTTTAATACAGAGGGCGAGGCGTCCATGGTTTATAAAAAGATTTTCACATTTCTCTTTGTCTGACCGCAGAACGGTTTTCCACTTTGCCTCAGTCCGTTTGGAATGAGCTTTTTCATCCAGAGAAGACGACGGTGTTTCTGGTTGGCGTTTACATAAAGCTTGGCACAGATGCAGTGATGTCCAGAGCAGAATCGGACTTGTTTTTAATGCAGTGGCCCCTGAGGGTCCGAAGATCATGAGCATCCAGGATTGACTTTCAGTCTTGTCTTTTGAGCGCTGAGATTTCTCCAGATTCGTGAAATCTTTGGATTAGGGGTGCACCGATTGCAGTTTTCTGGCCGAGCACCGATTTCTAAAAAGTCTGACCTGCCAATTCCGATTTTGTTTTGTAATCGACGCTGTCAGGCGTTATAAGGTCACAATACACCTTCAATTTTCCAATTTTATTTCATTGAAAAACATACCCTTGAACAATATCCTAGAAACAATACAAACTTGTTTGAACTGGCCATGAGGTAGTGCTCTGAAATATAAATGAAGTTCAGACAATTGTTAAAACAAAAAAAAGTCAATAAAATCAGTTTCTCATGCAAGTATCGTCCTGTTTTCCCAAAATTAAGGAAATCGGGGCCGATAAATCGGCCAGCCGATTTATTGGTGCACCCCAACTTTTGATATTATGAACTATAGATGGGATTTTCAGAGGCTTCCTAATTTTTCCATTGAGGACCATTATTCTGAAATAGTTCCACTATTGCAGACAGTTTTTTTGCAGACTGGTGAACCTCTCGGACATTCAGATACTCTTTTTATGTCTAGTCCTTTTTCTGACTTGTTACTAATTAACATTAACAAGGCTCATATAATTGAAATTAGGAAGTAATAAATAGTTGTGTTGTGTTTTTACTAAATGACTGTATGAACTTCTTGTCTGCAGGTTGTGTGGTTATCCTCCCTTCTATGATGAAAATGACTCCAAACTCTTTGAGCAGATCCTAAAAGCCGACTACGAGTTTGACGCACCGTACTGGGACGACATATCAGATTCAGGTAAGATTTCATATTTCTTTCTCCTCCTCATCGTTCACTGACCAGTTGCCCCTTTCTTGTCCCACATGTGAACCCCACACCACATTTCCCTCTCAGCACCTCACGTCAGCTTTGAGGAATGAAAATATGTGTATGCGTAGGGTCACGTATGTCACCACCCCAGTAAGCGAAGTTTAGCAGTAAAACCAACTTTGTGTTGGCCAGAAACCAGCTGAGACAAACTCAGTCTGCGTGTCACTGACTGTTAAGACAATAACTTTAATGACAATCTAGTTAAGTTTTGTTGCATGCTTATTATTTAAATTATCTTTCATGCCAAAAGCAACATGTTCAACACAATGGTGGTTCTTCTATTTAGTTAACTGTCAATAAAATGGTGTACCACAAGGCTCAATCTTAGGACCCACTCTCTTCACAATCTAAATGAGTAATGTAGGTCAGAACATTACATCCTTGCATTCCTACGCCGACGATACGGTTGTTTGTCATGCTAAACCATTTGCTAAGTTTTTCCAGCTTTTACAGTCTGCCTTTGACATCATCCAGTCAGATTAGTTCCGTCTCAAACCGATGCTAAATGTTGATAAAACCAAAGGGATGTTTTCAAACAGGAAGTTGGTACCAGCAGTCCTTCCTTCTATCTTTTCTACGAATGGTGTTCCTATTGAGTTTGTCGATTCTTACAAATACTTGGGAATCTTGGTCGATTCACATTTCTCTTTTAAGCCGCAGGTCGAAAACTTGATAAAGAAATTTAAATTTAAAATGTGTTTCTTTTTCAGAAATAGATCTTGCTTGAATGCTAGGAAACACCTTGTAGCTGCTACTTTACTTACACGGCCATGGTGGCATTATTTATATGAATGCTCCTGCAGTCACCTTGCAGATGTTGGATTCTGTCTACCATGGCTGTTTATTGTTGTGTGTACCTTGTCTGTGGTTTGTCTAAAACAGGTCTCTCTGGAAAACGAGTCCTCTTGACTCAGTGAGACTAACCTGTATAAATAGAGGTTGAATGAAATTAGGATTCTGTGAATTTGACGTTTTGTTTTTAGATTTGAAGCAATCTATATTGGCCATGTAGTCAAGAATTTTGACTGAGCTTGTTGTATGTCAGTTTATTAATTGCAGGGACCTACTCTTGTGTTGTGCAAACAAGGAACATAGATGTGCCATGTCATTTTATACCTGATACCACCAGATGACCCTTTATATATACCAGTCAAAGAGCGGACATGTTATGGTATAGTCTCCATTTGGCCTTATGTACCTACATCAATAAACTTTCTCTTCTCCCGCCCATAACTTCTGATCCACTCAAGATAATTTAACGAATCCTTATTCACATTTGTACTCCCACTAGACCACACGTCACGCACACTTGTCATCACCCCAGATGTTTCATGCCTGTTTTTGATGTTGTCTACTCTCAGCCAAGGATTTTATCAGCTGTTTGATGGAAAAAGATCCAACCAAGAGATTCACCTGCGAACAGGCCCTCAGACATCCCTGGTGAGAAATACACAGCCATCCCAAACAGGCTTGAAGTCAGTGCAGAGTTATTGATGTCTGAGGTGTTAACAGAAGATTCCTTTGTGTGAATTTTTAAGGATCGCCGGGGATACGGCTCTCTGCAAGAACATCCACGAGTCAGTCAGCCGGCAGATCAAAAAGAACTTCGCTAAGAGCAAATGGAGGGTAAGTTTTGTTTACGGAGCTCTACTGTCTGTGGTTTTGGCTCGACTGCAGAAGACTGTTATTTCATTACGGTTTCTCGAAACTCCTGTGTTAAGAAGTTTATTTGCTCAGTGTTAGAAGCATGTCTGACACGTAACGAGTTATGTCTAGATTGTCTTGTTTTTTTTTTTTCATGCAGAACGTTACAAAAAATAATAAACGTTCCACAACCTAAAATAAATAACCATCGTTCTTTATACTAATGAATCAGAAAAATCTCGGAGAAACAAATAGAACGTACACAATCTTTTAACCACTGTGCTACTTTTTTGCCATTCTGTTATATTTTACTAGAAGTGTCCTGATACTAGATTTGTAGACAAATACAAGTATTTCTGTTTGTGTATTTGCCAATACTGCGTACCCATACTGAGTAGCTATTGATTTAGTACTTAAACATTACATGATGAGTTTAGAAACACGTTTTTTAAGTAAGAACACAACAAACAGCCTGCTGTCTCAAGTTCACCCATGTTTATCTTAAAATATCTCATCTATGAAAAAAATACTTTTTTTCTCCTCATTATCTTGCAAAGTGGAAGAGGAAATGATGTCACCAACCATAAATGTGGCATCGGTTTCAAGTATTGGGAGGTTTTTATAAGTACAAGTACTTGTACTGGAGGTAGAGTTGCATTCAGGCCCAAAAAATCCGACTTGAACCGGCCCCAGCCCGTAGCCATAATTTCCAAACCCCACCAGACCCGACAAATTAACAGTAATTACAGGTCCGAAGCCCCCCACCCAACAATTTTTAATTAAGCTTTGACTGCTTGTTCAGTTATTAACGGTCGGCGGACGCGAGCGGCTGAGTAAAAGAGAGCAGAAGATCAGAGCTGAGGGGGTGTTTGTCCTTTCATGGTCGTCAAAGTGCATTAAATTCCTGCTTCTTCCTGCATTCTGCATTATTCAGACACGGACCCTGCTCTGACATGTCAGATATTTTGGGATCTCACCTGTTTGGATCATCGGTCGCGTGCGTCCACTGAGTGCAGCTGAATTTTTTTTTAATTACACCACCACCTTCTAAAGGAAAGAACAAAGATGACTCATTTGTTTGAATGTCTTTCTTTACTTTAACGGAAATTTTTTGTTTTCTTACCTATTTCAAGGCCAGTCAACGCGCGGTCAAATGGCCGCGTGCGGCTGGTGATTGTATGGCAAGCCTTGTTGCCATATAATTGGATTGTCAGCTGCATCAAAAGCTCAACACAGGCCCGGCCTGCACATTAAGCACATTATTATGGTCCGGCCCTAATCCGACTCGGGCCAGGCCAGGCTCTGGGTTTGGGTTAGAAATGACTGCTCAAACTTGAGGCTGGTATCGGGACCGATACTGGTATCAGTATCAATATTGTATCAATATTGTAATGATATTTTATCATAACAGTTATTTTTCCTGAACCAGACATATGCAGGGGTCAACATAAGCAGTTCCTGTTTGTCCAAGACAACCTATTTTCATTTCGGACAACCAGATGTCGCCTCGAGGTTGACCGATGAACAACCAAGTGAAGTAGACATGGATTGAAGTTCTCAGTCACTGCAATGGATTTCCATCTGGAAAAATGAAATGGCGAAAAAAAACAATGTGTTTTCAACCTTCCCGATTTGGGCGGGACGGTCCTGGATTTTTCCCACCCTGTCCCACATGAGGAGGGACAAATGTCAAATGTCCACTTGACAAGAGCTGGCTGGGCTCACCGGTTCATGCCGGTGTGAGAGGAGGGATACAGCGGTATGAAGGCAGATATGTTACAATAGTCGTGAACTTGTAACTTTGATTTGTGCACCTGTAGGAAAAATGTGTACTTGCGTTTAAAAATTTCACCTGCAAAAAAGTTTTATATGAAACATTTTTTGAATGGAAAGTTGCAGAAACAACAGTTACAAATGTGTAAAAATGTATTTATACAAATATAATGAGTTACAACATGAGGTTCCAACCATTATTTTTAGAAGCCACATAATGAGTTAAATAGAATCTACCCAGGAGCAGTCCAAGTGTATACCTGTCCAACACCTGTACTACCAACCAAAAGACCAAGGAGCTCTCCACAAAAGGTCAGATACAAAGTTGTGGGGAACTACAGATCAAGGTTGGAGTGTAATAATATGTTTTAAACTCTAAACATTCCATAGACTTGATTATCAGGAAATGTGAAAAATATAATAAGAGGGTCGTCCACAGAACTCAAGAATCTGGTAAGGAGGGATTAATTAGAGAAAGATCCAGGAGGCTGAAGGTGACCCTGGTGGAGCTGAGCAGCTTGTTTGCAGGGAAGAAGGTCTGTGTCCACAGGACCACCAAAAACTGCACAGAGCTGGGCTTCATGAATGGCAGGAAAAAGCTCCCCACAGTGAAGCATGGAGGTGGCAGCATCATGCTGTGGGGATGTTTTGCATCAACAGGGACTAGATAACTGGACACAAGTTAAAAGAAAAAGATGAAGAAATAGTTGAGAGGGAGTTGTTTGAGTCTGCTGCATCTTTTAAAGATAATTATATAATTTTGTTTTCCCGGTCTCTCTGCAGCAAGCCTTCAACGCCACAGCTGTGGTGCGCCACATGAGGCGGCTGCAGCTCAGCAGCAGCATGGGCAGCAGCGTGGACGCCTCCAACCCCAGGTCCGGTCAGACGCCGAGGCCAGCCCAGAACCAGAACCAGGCGGGTCAGAACCACACAGCTCAGAGCCAGAATACTAACAGCACCGGCGGCAAAAACTCCTCCATAGACAACAACATGGCCGCCCCCCGCAAAGAATGTGAGTGAGGGGCACCAAAACGAGGACCGAGTAGATGCAGAGAAGACGAGGCAGCGGCAGAACTCAGGAAGGGCTCATTTAAAGCTGTCAGGGAGACGTGAGGAATAGAAATAGATTAATTTGGATCCTGTTCAAAGTGATGCAGCTCCTCTGAAGCAACACGTCTCTGTTCTTGGCTCTGTGTGTCTGGGTTGCCATGGTGATGGAGAAAGTGTTCCCTGACTTATAACGACCCGAAACCTATTAAATATTTTACTTTCATTCACTGGAAATGTCCAGCTCAGTTTTAGTTGTTCAACTTTGAGGATAAAATGGCAACTTCAAAGTTTAAAGTTTGTTTACGCAGGTTTTATTATCAGGTAAATTCTAAAGCGTATGTTTTAAGATATCGTTTTTATTTATAACATTGTCATTTTGTAGAAATCTGTCCAGTTACTTTCTGTTCTTTAAACATTCTTGGATTTGACACCTTTAATGTAAATAATCCATTTTTTTATTTATTTAATTGCAGTCAGATGTGTTCAAATTAAAATATATGTGTTTTAAATGTATCCAGGCAAACGTCTCATTGAGATAAAATTCTTAAATTTTAAAACAAATCTGTAAGCTTCACTCATAAAGTGCGTAATTTAGAATAAATTACAGCAAATATGGCTCCGATACACACATGTTTACACTACTAAGTTAAAGGGATAGTTCAAATATTTTGAACTAGTGTTCGGTGTAAAAGTTATGAACAATAAACATCTTACCTGTTGTAGATGGCTCGTTCAAAGGCTTTAGTGTGAGACATAAGTCTTAGTTATGAATAAATTGATGAGTTTATGGCTAGTTAGAGTGAAATCAAAACTTTAAGGGATTATTGCAGACTTAAAACAAACTCAAAGATGCCAAAGTTTAAAGCCGTTTATGTAAAATCTGAAATACAAACCTTTACACAGCCATTGTATTGGGATTACATAGTTATATGGGGAATCTGCTATGCCTCAAAATATATCCCATTCTAAATTAGACTCCTCTTTTTTTTTTTTTTCCCAAAAAACTCCAGTCTTCAAAGTTTTATAGCAATTTAAGCTAGTGCTATTTTATAATCCATAATACTGCTGTCAGTTTCATGTTGCGTCATTATTCCTGCAGGAAATGAGGCCAGTCTTCAACAGAAGTGCTACAACCAGCTGCGCTTAAAATCAACCAAATAATTTTTTGTATTAACAAATACAAATCGACGACTGTGTAATGGTTTCCATAGGAGCGTCCGCTTGAATCTTTATGAAATGTTGGGTATTGGAGCCGTTTTAAGATGGCAGCGTTCCACTTTGGTCTTAGCTGTGGTCGAGCGAGCTGTTAGCTTGTCAGTCCTGTCAGAAATCAACTTTTTTTTCCCTGAATGAGGCTGTTGAAAAAGCTGTCTATTACATGTAAGATATTTATTGTTCATACCCTTTCCACAGAACACCCCTTCAAAAAATGTGAATTAGCATTAGCTAAGTGGCTGCAGTTGATAAAATCAGTCAGTTATAATCAAAACAAAGCAGAAGACGTAGAAACATTAATTTTATTTGTTGACTTAAAGTTTATTTTTACAACAAAGCTGTTGTACTGGCTTCTTCTTTGTTTATTTTTTGTTTTTTCTTAAGGTGTTCCTGCACCCGTCACCCCCTGCAGTCTGGCTTCTGCAGCGTCCTCTCCCGCCCCCGGGACAGAACAGAACCGGCCCCACGCTTCAGCGGTGCCCGCCCTGATGATGGCGACAGAGACCAAGTGACGCCAGGTCCCGCGAGGCACCAGCTGGGAGGCCACAGCGCTGTGAGGCGAAAGGAGACTGCCACAGAGGTGGAGGAAGAGGAGGAGGAAGAGGAGGATCGGATTCTTCCTCGCTGCTATTTTAACGCATTTCTCTCTTGGCTCTGGCCCCGCCCCCTTTCAAGTGGTGCCCCGCCCTGCTCCAAGGAGAGCAGAGGACTTTCAACCCACCGTCTCCCCACTTCACACCCACCAGGACAGCCTGTAGCTACAAAACATCCACAGATTCTCTGATTTGCGCGACCAGCTTTGATTTTTTTTTTAACTTTTAGCTGTAAAAATCTGTCGATCGCTTCACATTCGAGCTGCGGACGGTCGATCTGGATCATCTTATCAGTCAACCTCCTGAATCTGGTCCTTTCTGCACCACTTTGTTCAGCTTTGATCCAACCTACTTTTGACTGTTAGACGTTTTATATTTTTTTTATTCTTCTTGTTTCTTTTAAAGGTGGCGTGTTTAAAAGACAAACTGCTGTCGGACTGATGATGCCACTGTAAATAAGCCATAGCCAAGATGGAGTCCACTCTACTTCATTGTAATTAAAAGCTGTCGCTCGCTAGGCATTTCTCTAGATTTACCATAATCCCGTCGAGTCGTTCTGTGTTTTGAATGTCGATGCAGAATAGTCTTCTGTGTAATGGCCTCCATGTTTACATAAATTCTACTAACATCGCAAACTAATCTGAGAGGGATTAATTTGCTGGATTTTTGATTTCTTGCTCTGCATCTTTATTGTCGTTTTCTGCGTCTTTACAGGCTCGTTGGTCTGTCAGTGCTTGCAGAAGTGCTTTAAAAGTACCATATGACTGTTGAGGCATGGAAAAATACGAGGAAGCGCTTTATCTTTTTTGCACAGATTTGTTGTCTCAGAAAAGTTAGACAGAAAGAAGAGATTGTAAACTTATGAAAACAATAGATGTCAAAGCATTGTGAAGCTTTTTAAATGTGTAAAAAAAAACTTCTTTTTTTTTTTGGGAGAGGAGGTTTTTGTTGTTTTTTTTCTTTTTTTTTTACTAAAGGGGGTTTGTTGTAAAAAAAGACAATGTATTCCCCTGGAAACTGCGTCCACATGAGAACGTTAGGAAATGAAAATCGCCATTAGACTTCCCTGTAGAGGCCACACAGGGCAAGGTGGCGTCAAGGTGGCTAAAAGACGCATGGCGTGTAAAAAGTTACTTCATACGTTTAAAGACTTTGTTGCCTGCCGTTCCTTCTCTCCGTAACGAAGCCATGATCTCACCTTCTTGTTCTTTTAAGCTGCACCCAGTCCAGAAGTCCTCAGGGAAATCTGCAGCTGCACTGTGAGCTGGCAAACACCAGCTTCCTGTTTGTTAGCTTTGTTGTTGTTGTTGTTTTTGTACTGTTGGGGGTGTTCCAGTGGTCGTAAGCAAAATGATAGTTCATCAGTTTCGAAGCGGAAAGGTTATGAACATTAAATATCTCACTGGTTGTAGATAGCTCCTTAAATGACCTCAATTTGGAGAAGTAGCTTGTAGTTGTGACGAGCTAACGGCTAGTCGAAACTAGGCCCAAAACAGGCGGCAGCCATCTTTAAACAACTCCAATCTCTAAAATGTCACAGCAGTTTGTTAAACTCTGTTTTATAAACCTTTAGGTCAGCTGTCAGTTCCCCACTAATCTGGTGTTTGTTTTTGTTTTCCACAAATTGGTGATGGTCAGTGCTAGTAGCATTAGCAGCGGCTAGCCGTAGCTTTCTGGTGCCGTCTGTGAAACTTCCTGTAGGTGTGTCATATTTCTGCTGGAATAGCTGCATAATGTAAAATTAACAATGGTAGATATTTATAAAATAGCTTTTTTTTTTATGAACTGCTATAATTTATAAATATTAAAGTTGATGTAAAATAGAAATACCCACTTTGAAAGTTGTTCCACTGAGATCATATTGACAAGCTAATTTGAGCTAGTCTGAGCAGACGCCAATCTCTGACGCAACCCTATAAATGTTTTCACCTCCATTAATGTGCTGCTTTGTGCTTGTTCAGGAGGAAATGTGCAGAAGTGCTCCAGCTAGCTGCTGCTGCTGCTTGTTGTGCTCGAATATTCCGCGTAAACAAAGTGTCTGCATGAACCGCGTTAAACTTTGATGACAGAGTTGTTTGAACACGTTATCAGACTCACCGTTCGCTCGACAGTCTCATCAGCATTATACTATTCCTGCAAAGTGAGGCTGTTCAAAGAGTCATCTACAGCAGGTGAGATATTGACTGTTCAGCGCTTTTATACAATTAGAGACGAAGCATGAGCTGAGCTCTCTGTGTAGTTTAGTCTACAGATACAAGCTGATTTAAGCTTTGACACCATTTTTTTCCAAATCAAATGACTTTATAGCTTAGATACATATAGTGGCAGCCTAATCTTTGTTTATTGTAACTTCATTTATTTTTATTTTTTCTTGTTCATCGTGAGCTTGACCTGACCTCTGGTGGTATTTGGCCTTTTAGTCCTGACTCTGACAGCAGATCTGTACACTGCCGGGTGCTCACTCACACTAATCAGTTGTCTTATTGGATGCACGCTGTCTAATCCCTTTATTGTGAGCTGTAGCCAAAGACTCATGCTTGGATTGAAGATGATTTGGCTCATTAGAAAACGGAGGGCGAGTTGGTCGGAGCAAAACTATTCAGATGTGAACCTATTCAAAACTCAAGGGCTGAACTCCAGCTGCAAACAAATCTGGAGAGAAAGGTGTCGACCTCTTGTTCTTTACGTTGCCATTTTTTATTATCTATACGGTTGTGCTGCTAAAATGAAAATAAATTGAAAAAAAAAGCTGCAAATTATTCACAGTGCTTGTTTTAACCTGCCTGAGTGCCAGATGGGTGTGAGGACACATCTGGATGAGAGTCACCTGAAGGCAGAGGTTTTTAAAATCACATTTTGTTCTGTGTTTTAAAACGTGCCTAATGTTGGCTCAGAGCGACCGTGAAATGATATTTTTACTTATAAATCCACTCTAAATCAAAGTCTAATCCCAAACGTTGACTCTTTTTTTAAAAAAACGTTCTCCCTACCGACAGTTCCACCTTGTTTAGTTTTGATCAAACTGGCTACGCCTTTCTTCTTGAAACTAAATGTTTTTATAACTTAGTCAGTTGATCCCATAGGACAGTAGAAACCTGCAGCGTTTTCCCCTTTTTTTTTTTTTTGTCATTCACTTCATCACAGCTCTTCTCTATATTTTGGTTTTTACGAGTGATAAAATTTCTAATTTTAATTTCTACATTGATTTTATATTCTGACTTCAAATACACAACAAGTTATTGGTATATGCATTATTGTTAGGGTAATACATAACTTAATATATCTTCTAAAAGACTAGTTCAGAATTTTAGAGAGGGACTTTGTTAAAAGACTAAAAATAAATATCTTACCTGTTGTAGATAGCTCTTCACTTTGTAGAAAATGTTTAATTTGGACTAGACTAATATTTCTGTTGGAGGTGGAGATAATCCTAGAGTTAAATGTAAATAACTGGCAGGTGGACAAGTCTATTGCTGTGAAATTATTTAAAAAATGGCAGTACAATAATCCCCTTTGGTTGTGCCACCTCTCTGACTCTGACTAGCTGTTAGCTCGTCGATCCAATCAGAAGAGGCATCTGCAACTGGTAAGATAATTGATCATATCGTCACCAAACCTTATTCTAAACATCAGAGCTGTGACTTTAGATTGCATTATAGTCATATAATATTTATTTTTAATCTGTTTTTTCCTCGTAGATTGGAACATTTTTAGGAAAAACGAACCCGACTCGAATCATGTAAGGGCTTGATTGTTGGATATTTAAATGTTTGCTGTAATCTGGTTCATTGTTGTGATTATATAAATGTTATTGTTCTATGCATTTTGCTTTGTTTTTTAAAATGCGTTAACGTTTTCAAAACATCAGGAAATCGATACATCAGCAGATCTTGATTTTTAAAAAATGTGCAAATCTAAGATAATTTCACTTAATTGATAATCCTACTGAATGATGTAGGATTGTGTTTCATTAGTGCAGAGATGTTAATAAAGCCTGCCGTTATTGTTTTACATTAATTGTTTGTTTTTTTCATTTCGATGCCGTAGACTGTGTTGGTGTTTGTTTCTGTTTGTGGATGAGCTGCGAGGCAGGCACAGCGGTCAGATTAGTGCTCGTCTGACATTTTTGTTTTTGAATGAATCTCTCCTTGCTTCTGTACATAATAATGGATATGAACGATCATTTTCGGGATCTTTATGAATTGTCCTGTCGATGTATGTTTGATGTGATGAGTTGGGGATCGTATCATCTGTGGAATGTGTAATGAAAAAAGAAAAGGGGGGGAAAAGTGAAACCCTTTTCCTGGAGGTTAGAGGCCTCCAGAGACTTTCCAGCAGCGAGCTGCACGGATCATCAGTGTTCCTCCTGAAAAGCATCATTTACTGAACTCAGGCTTCTGTTTTTTTTGCCATTCTAAAGGAAGAAACCCAAAGCTGTGATAGACTCAGAAACATACCGTCACAGACGGTGCTCTATCGTGCACTCCGTTTCCTTTGAGCTCACTCTCCTTTTGACTTTCTTTATTTTTTTAATTATTATTATTAAATGAAGATGCTGCAAAAGTGCACCATGACAAAAAAAAAAAAAAAAAAAGCATGTTCTCTTTCACACTCTTTGCATTAACTTAAATGACTGTGTATGTTACTATGGCTGTCGATATGCACGAGATCACAGTTCGCTCCGTACGTGTACACAGTGGCAGTTTCAGTCCTATGAACAGGCAGATTCTCAATAATAACGTGGGTTTTTCATTTCATAACTATCTGCGCTTACCTTTCTTATGTAAACGACAAAAAAAAAAATAATTAGCCGTGTCAAATTTACAAAATGGAGGAATTTGTTCCAAGTTGTTTATTCACAAAGCGCTATGTGATGATAGCATATTTATTATTTCACTGTTGTTGTTTTTTAACAGTTGGGAATCAAATAATCTGAAAACCAAAAAAAAAAAAAGAAGCTAAACGCTCTTTGCTATCACTGATTCAGAGGTATTGGGCTTATGTTACAAAACGTTAGCAAAGAGTTTCTTTAAATGGAGTTATAGCAGAAACAATTACAGGGTTACTAAGATAAGATAAGATGGAACTTTATTGATCCTGCAGGAAATTATAATTAATTATAATTAAACAACATAAAAAAATTGTTGTGCCAGTGTTACAATGGCACAAAGGAGGGGAAAAAAAAGGTGTCAATTTTCAAGTAAAATGTTATTTAAAAATATTTTTGTTTTAACTGTTATAACAGGAAGTCCAAGAATCTGAATAGCAAAAAAATATAATAAAAAAAACCGCTAACGCCTAGTACCAGTCCAGTGATTTTGGACTTGTTACAAAACATTAGCGAAGAGTTTCTTTAAACTGTGTTGTAGCGGGGACAATTACAGGGTTACTGTGTCAATTTGTAAGTAAAAAGTTTTGGAAAAACTAATTTTACTAGATGAGCTAACACAAAAATAACGTCCAAAGATTAGCCCGTTAGCTCGTTATGCTAGTGCTACATTTTATGGCTAGTTGAAATTATTTAGCCTAAGTAGCAAATAAATGCACATGCTAATTACAGGGTAAAAAGACAATTAGTTTACTTGTAGTTTATGGGTTTTAAGATAAGATAAAAAAAAAGATAGAACTTTATTGATCCCGCAGGAAATTGTTGTGCCAGAGTTGCAGTACAAAGGAGCATACCATATTTTTGGACTATAAGGCGCATTAAGCGAAACAAAACATTTGAAAATTTCACAAAAAGGGTGTTTAGTTTTACTTTTTATTTTCACTTGAAGCTTGAAATGTTATTTCTATATGAAAAACACATACAGCCCAATGTTTATAGAAAAAGCTCCAGTTCCTGTTTGAAATTATTAATGCCACAAATCTTAAAGATCTGCTCTTATAATGGGTGAGGCAGGGTAATACAAAGATGTACAATTATTTCAGACACGTGGCGCATATTAAGACAAGTGTATGTTTGAGTGCAGATGAGCTAGAAGACAGGTGGGAACAGTGAGTGTTATTAGTGTCTCTTGTAGTTTATTTTGTCAGAAATCATTCTAGATGTGCAGCATGTGAACACATCTGTCTGTTAACAGTAGTTCAAATGTAGTTCAGCGCTCCAGGTCAGCGAGGCCTTTGAGAATTGTTCTAAGGACTGAAACCTAAATGTGTTGTTTGTTGGGACGCTGTCCCTCTCTGTGGGTGTCCTCCTTGTCCAGAGCCGACTGTATTTACTCTGCATGTGATCACAACAAACTCCCGCCCCGTGCACCTTTGTCGAGTTAACGATGCCCTCGTGTCTCAGAGCGGGCACTGCCTGTCACTTATTGTAGTGTGCTGACGATGACTTTCTGTAAATGGGGCTTGTTTATCAGATGCCTTCGACAATCATGTGCACATATCAGAGTTACCATGACAACGCAGGCCGGAGCGATTGATTGTGTTTACTTTGTTCTGGAATAAATTCTATGACAACACCACGAGTATTTACTTACAACTTGCTTTTCAGCGTGTTTGGATGACTGTGTGTCACTCAGATTGTCTTTTTGTGCGCGCGTTGCTCCTCGTTCCCAGAGCGCGTGCACATTCCACAAGCGTCGGCTGCAGCATGTTTGGCCTCTCAACACGCTTGAACTTCAAGAGCTGCTCTTGTGGATTGAAAACAGACACCAGATCTTGCTGACCGTCAGTTAGCCTAAACACGCTTCACAGCTGACGTTTGACAGACTGCACATGTTGCAAACACTTCAGGCATTTGCCGCGTGCATTACCACATGCTGGAAACCATTTTGAAAGCTATAACCATTAAAACAACGCGCTGTAGGCAATGGGACTATAAAAATGTATGTTTGACCTTAGCAATAACTGCAATAGATGCTTTGATATCTGGATTATCACTGTTGATGATTATTGGGATTGAAGTTACTGAACCTTGACACTTCACAGCTGCTTGCATCAAGACATTTAGTTAATTTTATTAGGATTTAATAAAGTACGGACCTAAATACAGTACGCACCATCAAACAGTCTGCATGTAGTCCCCTAGAGTCCAGAACAGGTGTCTGCAAGCTTTACGATCAAAAGAGACATTTTTACGCCTTTGTTCGCTACATTAAATATGTCCAGAGCTGCAACAACCTGCTGCATCTGTGGTTATCAACTGGTGGCCCGTGGGCCACTTTTGGTTTGCTGGAGGAGGCTTTTGTGGCCAGTAAGGGTGACTTTATAAAGCAAAAAAAAAAAAAGATTTTTAACATTAAAGTAAAACAGCATTCTTGTAAAGAAGGGGGAAAAATCTTTTTTTTTTTATTTTAGATTTAAACAATCTAAAAACTATGCAGATAGTTTGTCATATAAAGAAATAAAGCATCAAGTTCAAGTGTTTTACTCCTTGTACTCCAGTGTTCACATATTTGCAAAAGAAATGACATAAAAATGTTTGAACTAGTCCTTTTTTTTGTTGTTGTTTGTATAACCAATAAAATTCAGTTTTATTTCAGTTTTGGTCAACGCTTTAAAGAGCTGAAGGACCAAAGATCTGCAGGTGGCTCCAGAGCCGCAGGTTGCAGACCCCTGGTCCAGAGCTACAGGTCTGATGTAGGAGCTAGCTGTTCAGCAATCCAGGCTTGTCTTTGCTGGATTTTTTCCCCAACAATATTTTCTGGATTCAGTTCAATTCAGTTTATTTATATAGCACCAAATCACAACAAAGTTGTCTCAGGGCACTTTACAGGAACATTCACATAAAAGCCAATTAGTAAAGTTCTCTGAGGAATCTAGCAGACAAGTTGAATCTTGGCTTCGTTGCAGTTTCCCATCCTGAGCAAGCACTGTGGCAACAGTGGAAAGAAAAAACTCTCTTTAAAAGGAAGAAACCTCCAGCAGAACCAGGCTCAGGACAAGTGGCTATCTGCTTTGACCGGCTGGTTGAGAGGACAGGAAGGAGAGACAGATCAATATAGAATGGTAGGTCCAGGTATAAGTCCAGGTGTATCTGAAAGACAAAAAACACATGTTAAGGATAGAAAAAATAATTACAAATACAAAACAGGTTGAGCAGAGAAAGTAAAGACAGCAGCAGAGTGAAAATTGTGGTCAGATAGTCCTCCAGCAGTCTAAGCCTATAGCAGCATGACTAAGGGACAGCTCAGGAAACCCAAGCCAACTCTAACTATAGCAGTTAAGACTCTGGCAGCAGCATTTTGGATCAACTGAAGATGTTTTAAAGAAGTATTTGGACATCCAGATAATAAACCATTGCAGTAGTCCAGTCTAGAACTGACAAATGCATGGACCAGGTTTTGGGCATCATTTTTAGATAAGCTGTTTCTAATTTTAGCAATATTAAGCAGAAGGAAGAAGGTGGTTCTAGTAACGTTTTTAATGTGGGGGATAAAAGACATGTCCTGATCAAAAATAACACCAAGATTTTTAACAATAGAACTGGAGGACAGATTAACGCCATCTAAAGAGGGAGAAAGACTGAAAAATTCATTCCTAAGATGCTCAGGTCCAAAAACCAAAACCTCACTCTTGTCTGTGTTCAACAGGAGAAAATTAAGGGTCATCCAAGTTTTTATGTCTTTAAGACATGCTTGTAGTCTAAGTAGCTGATTGGATTCATTGGGTTTAATGAACAAATATAATTGTGTGTCATCAGCATAACAATGAAAATTTATCCCATGCTGTTTAATAACTTTACCTAAAGGAAGCATATATAAAGTAAAGAGTATTGGCCCAAGCACTGAGCCCTGAGGAACTCCATGACTAATTTTGGTGTATGAAGAAGATGTATTATTTACATTTACAAACTGGAATCTTTCGGATAGATATGATTTAAACCATTTTAGAGCTGTTTCTGTAATCCCAATATCATATTCAAGCCTCTGTAGTGATCACCTGTATCAAATGCAGCACTGAGGTCTAACAGGACCAGTATAGACACAAGTCCATTGTCTGAGGCCATGAGAATATCATTTGTGACTTTTACTAGTGCTGCAAATGAGCACGCATACAGAGTTTTGGGTGGTCTTTTCAAGTTCACATTTTTTCAGCCACATTCTTAACTCCTCATCTGTAGGTAGGAGATGGAAACTATATAGCTTTTCACAGGAACAGTTTTTGTTTTGCGTCCATATTGTAAACTCTGTTGTTGTAGTTTGGTCTGGTTGTTCATGCAGCCGTGAGCACAACCGGTACCTTAACCCTTGTGTTATGTTAAGGGTCAATTTGACCCGTTTCAATTTTTGTGTTGATCAAAGTGCAGGTTATCCTTTCTTTTTTTCCATGAAATGTTGTGACTTTTTCTCCTCTAGGGTCATGAACTTCTATGTAAAATCTGGACTCTTTGATGTGTTGTTAAATGTCTGCACACAGTTTGTATACAAAGATGATGTTGCGGGTCATTTTGACCCGCACACAGAGTAGCTGTTAAAAATCCAAAAAAAAAGTATTTGATGTACTTCATTTTGATTGCCTCTGAATAAACATTCAGAACCAGGTGTGTGTGGAAGAGGGACTTTCTCTCCCCTGTCCTTGTCACTGTTTCCATGCCCGTTCTTGGAGAAACACCAAAAATGAGCTCCAGACGATTTACAGCTGAAGAAGCTTTTTCGCAGCTTATGAACTGGGATAGTGATGTAGAGGAAGAGGTTTCAGAGACAGAGGATCCTTCAGAGCCAGAGGACAATGCCATTGATGATCCAGATTTTCAATTTTCCCATGATGAGGAGGATTCAGAGGACGAGTCTGCAGGTGTCCCTTCTTCAGATGAAAACCAAGAAATGCAACAATCGTCATCCACAGAGGGGACATGGACATCTAAAGATGGTAAAATAAAATGGTCAACATCACCACACCAAAGCCAAGGTAGATTGTCATCTTGTAATGTCATCAAAATGATTCCTGGTCCTACAAGATTTGCTGTCACAAGAGTTGATGATATTGAATCAGCATTTCAGCTCTTCATATCCCCACCCATAGAGAAGATAATCCTCAACATGACCAACTTGGAGGGGAAGCGTGTCTTTCAAGAGAAATGGAAGCCACTGGATCCGACTGACTTGCATGCTTACATTGGAATCCTGGTGTTAGCTGGCGTATACAGGTCAAAGGGTGAAGCAACTGCAAGTTTATGGAATGAAGAGAATGGAAGGCCAATCTTCCGAGCAACAATGTCTTTGGAGACATTTCACATGATCTCTCGTGTGATCCGATTTGACAACCGTGACACCAGAGCTGATCGACGTGAGAGAGACAAACTTGCAGCAATCAGAGATGTCTGGAATAAATGGGTCGAAATCCTGCCTTTATTGTATAATCCTGGCCCCCATGTTACTGTCGATGAGCGCCTCGTTCCATTCAGAGGACGCTGTCCATTCCGACAGTATATGCCAAACAAGCCTGCGAAATATGGCATCAAAATGTGGGCAGCCTGTGATGCAAAATCCAGTTATGTTTGGAACCTGCAAGTATATACTGGAAAGCCACCTGGAGGAAGACCTGAGAAGAATCAGGGAATGCGTGTGGTTTTGGAGATGACTGAAGGGCTGCAAGGTCATAACATTACATGTGACAACTTCTTTACATCCTACCGTCTTGGAGATGAACTTCAGAAGAGAAAGCTGACTATGTTGGGAACAGTCAGAAAAAATAAGCCAGAACTTCCCAGTGAGATTCTGAAGATGCAAGGAAGACCTCTGCATTCCTCAAAATTTGCTTTCACAGAGAAAACAACACTTGTTTCTTACTGCCCAAAAAGAAACAAGAATGTTCTTGTGATGAGCACAATGCACAAAGACGCATCTCTGAGCACACGAGAGGACATGAAACCGCAAATGATTCTGGATTACAACTCCACAAAAGGGGGAGTTGACAATCTTGACAAAGTCACAGCAACATATAGTTGTCAGCGCAAGACTGCCCGTTGGCCTTTGGTGGTTTTCTACAACATTTTGGATGTGTCTGCTTACAATGCCTATGTGCTGTGGATTGAGATCAACCAGCAGTGGAATGCCAGCAAACTGTACCGACGTCGACTTTTCCTGGAAGAACTAGGCAAAGCACTCGTCACTCCAAAGATCCAGAACCGGGTCAGGCCAGCTAGATCCCCAGCAGCTGCTGCTGTCATCGCAAAGGTCCAGGGCAGGGCATCTGACCAACCCACAATGGATCCTTTGGATACAGGTACAAAGAAACGCAAAAGATGCCAAGTCTGTCCCTCTCGAGATGACAGTAAAACAACTACCTCTTGTGTGAGATGCAAGAAATACATCTGCAAAAAGCACATAGTCACATTCTGTCCATCATGTGGGGAACGCTGAAAATGTTGACTGTCAAAAACCCGAGAAAATGCGGCAAGTTAAATGCAAAAAAAAAAAGGGTTCGTGAAGAGGGAAAAATTGAAATCAGGAGTTCTTTAATATAGTGTTGGAAGTGTATATCTCTACTTCTCATCTCTTCTAAATATTTGTATAATCTAAAATAAAGTTCTTATTGGTTTAACTTCATTTTATGACTGTTTTGAGTGGATTTACACAATGCGGGTCAAAATGACCCGCAACATAATAAACGTATTTTTTTCTCAACATAATACAAGGGTTAACGAATTGTGAACAAAACAAAAGCATTTTATCCGTTAAACTGAATTTACTTTCAAATAAACCGTGGCTCATGCTCCGCTACCATAGTTAACCAATGTTTACTGCTACTTCCTGTCTGACAGGAAGTTGTACCCATTATCATTAATACAGTAGAGCCCCCAGGAAGAAGGTGGATAGGAAGATTAAGATGGGGCTTCTGACAGCAGCTAATTGTTGCACAAATGCACCAAAAACCAAACCATCCTGCCACAATCACCAAAATTAGAAAACAAAAACTTATCCTTGGTAATAATGCTCTCCCTGAGCAGATGAAGTTAAGATAATGTGCAATAATGGTCAGTCAGGTCATCTGGACAGTTTTCTTTTTGTGGAAAGACGTTTCACCTTCTTTCCAGAGGACTGCATCAGTCTGAGGAGTCCCAAGTAAACTGTTTTCTCCACTAAACAGAAACCATCTTATCACCAGCAAACTGGTTGGTCCACTAAAGGAAAGTACTGCTTACTGGGGAAACAGTTTACTTGGGACTCCTCAGACTGATGAAGCCCTCTGGATAGAAGGCAAAGCGTCTTTCCACAAAAAAAGAAACTGTCCAGATGACCTGATTGACCATTATTGGATTATTTTGTGGGGCAGCACGGTGGCGCAACTGGTAGAGCTGCTGCCTCTCAGCGAACAGGTCCCTGGTTCAAACCCCGGTCCAGGGGCCTTCTGGGTGGAGTTTGCATGTTCTCTCCGTGCATGCGTGGGTTTTCTCCAGGTACTCCGGTTTCCTCCCACAGACCAAAAACGTGCATGTTAGGCTGATTGGTAACTCTAAATTGTCCCTAGGTGTGAGTGAGAGTGCATGGTTGTTTGTCTCTATGTGGCCCTGTGATGGACTTGCGACCCGTCCAGGGTGTACCCCGCCCCTCGCACAGTGATTGCTGGACATGGGCACCAGCGACCCCCGTGACCCAAAATGGAATAAACGGGTAAAGATAATGGATGGATTATTTTGTACCGGATGATTGAGCATGAACTTTGATGGTAAGATAAGGTGGTTTCAGATCGCAGGGGACCACCTCACAGTCCTAATAAACATTTAGAGTAGTTTGCCTTATTTATTTATTATTATACCATGTAGGGATAAGAAACAGGTAGAAGAGTGTTCCAACCACCCATCCATTGTCTTTACCCACTTTCTAGAAGAGGGTTTTGAAACTAAATAGGTTATTTGACAACAGGTCAGTAAGCGGACGGACTTACAAAGCATTTTAAAAGGGTGGAATCTCTCAGAAGTAAAGATGGGAAGAGGTTCGCCCCTCTGCAAAAGCTGCGTTTAAAAAGAGTGGAGCAACTACGTTTCTCAAATTAGGAGAAATTCGAGTGTTGCATCATTTAAAGTTCATAACATCATCAAAAGATTTTTAAGAATATGAAGAAATCTGCGCTTACAGGACAAGGTTGAAGGTTAACATGCTCGTGATGCACTGATCACTGCATGGGCTCAGGAGAGCTTCCACAAATCACGTCTGTAAGCACAGTTCACCATGCCATCAAATGCAGGTTAAATCTCTGTCATGCAAAATAAAGATTTATGTAAACACCATCCAGAAATGTTGCCATCTTCTTTGAACAAAAGCTCATTTAAAATTGAGAATGTGGAAAAATGTTCCATGGTCAGACAAATTGAAGTTCCTCTTGGAAACAACAGATGCCACGTCTGGTTTAAGATCAGCACACAGTTCAAAAGTCTGCCTCTCTGATGGTATGGTGGTGCATTAGGGCCTTTGGATGGGCAGCTTACACATTTGAAAAGGAACTGTGAAAGGAACTGGGTCAATGAAGTAGCTAAATAGGCTAGTAGATGTAGCTAAATAGGCTAGTAGATGTAGCTAAATAGGCTAGTAGATGTAGCTAAATATGCTAGTAGATGTAGCTAAATATGCT
>NC_056519.1:21506836-21510516 GCF_014905685.2 Nematolebias whitei | reverse complement strand
GCTAGTAGATGTAGCTAAATATGCTAGTAGATGTAGCTAAATATGCTAGTAGATGTAGCTAAATATGCTAGATGTATAATCTGCAACCACTTCTTCAAGTCATCCTCCATCCCTCATCCTCAGCAGGCAGTGGTATGATCCTGTCTGAGCTCTGACAGGTGGTGTTCCTATACATTTAAATTAAATCCATAATGCTCTGAGAAACTACATTAGCTCGTACTGTTTGCACATAAACGCTGGTTCTGGTCTGCGCCGGATGTCGTGCCAATCATTCATACATAAGGGCTAGGATACAGGTGGATAAACGCGCCTTGAGTATTTAAAAATAATGGAAGTGTTTAATTATTTTGTGTATTTGCATGTACATCTAAGGTTTGCTCTTTCTTGATTCTTAAGGGGGAAAACAGTTGAAGGTGACTCAGTCAAGGTCAGAAATGTTGCTGTTCAGAAGCTGCTTCTGCACCTTTTGTACTTTATGCAAATTACAGCAGCATGCAGTGGTGATGTTTAAAAGGAATTAAATTGGGTTTTGTTATTTGTTGTGAACTGAATGACTGCTGAGATGATGCTGACCTTTTCTCTCTGAGCCTGAGGGCCTGGGTTTGTTTATCACTCATAACCTCTGTAAATATTGCTCCCTTATTAGCAGAGTTTGGCCTCTGTGTGTGTGTGTGTGTGTGTGTGTGTGTGTGTGTGTGTGTGTGTGTTTGCATGTGTGTGTGTGTTTCAGGTTACATTGTGGGGACCAAATGCTCCTTTGGGGACCAAAGCCAGGTCCCCATAAGGATAAGTCTTGTTGGGGGTTGAACGGTTACATTTAATAGTAGTTGCCTAGTATTAGGTTACCATTACTAGTACTACGCATGTACTAGTATTGGTTAGGTTTAGGGAAAGGGTCAGGGTTAAGCTATAGAGAATGAAGTCAATGCAAAGTCCCCAAAAAGTACGTTTACAAGAACGTGTGTGTGTGTGTGTGTGTTTCTTGAAGTTTCTCCTCCATCTCAGCTGGAGACTTTCCTCTTCTTTATCTTTTCGTTGCAGCCGAGAGCAGAGGAATGAACACACACACACACAGCACTACAAAGCCCTGAGATATGCATAATGATGTATAAAAACCAAAGTCTTCCACTTTCCTTTGATAAATTTTAAAACACACTGCATATACACAATGATGCAACAAAGCAACTGAATTAAACATCTCTTATAAGAAGTATTATTTATACACACACACATACAGAGTATTGATATCAAACATGGCTGCTGGGTGCTGCACGTCAGTGCGTGAGCGTTGGGAGCCACTACACCACTTTAAAACTGATTTCTCCTCATCTTTAATTCAATACGTTATCCAGTTGTGTCCAACTTAACTTTGTCAGTTTGAGCCCTTCTCTCCCCACTCGCCCTCATGTTTTATTTTTTACAAAGCACTTCTAATCTCTTGAAATGAGATGTAAGTAGACACCTGAAGCTGTGAGGCCACTCAGACTTGCAGCCGGTAGACGCAGGATCATGACGTGCCTTGTGCTCAAAGAATCAGTCGTTTCGTTTGCATGAAACAGATCAGTGTCTACACTACAAGCCTGAGATGTTTCCTCCTGCTGCATCCTTTTGGGCTTCAATGACTTGTTTTTTACAGTTCAGTCTGAACATTTCAACGCCGTCACGCTGTTCAGAACACTGCTGTCCTCACAAACACATTCCACTTACTTGATGGAGCAGACACATACACACCTTCTCCCCAAACAACACACACTCTCTTCTGACCTCTTTGCACTCCCTGTGTGATGCAGACCCGCTGCGTGTGTCTTTATTTGTTTTTCAGAACTCCAGTGACCCAGATGTTCATAATTTCCCTCAAAACATTGTCACACCCATGTTCCCCCAAATTGAACTTTATATACAGGAAGTAAAACGTAAAATGCTCAAATACAAGCTTTGGTTACAGACTTAACAGTACTTGTGATGGGAATCAGTAAAATAAATAAATAAAGTTTTTATTTTCAGTTCTTAAATAATCCATCACAATTATTTCAAAGTTAATTGTTTATATATTTTTGGCTGGAAGCAAAAGTAGAAACATATAAAAACAGACTGAACCATCCAGGGTTCAGTAAATAGTGAAAAGAAATCAAAACAAAATTGGTAATTTACTATTTACTGTCCTATAAAGACCTTTTGGATCTGTTCTGCAGCTCCCTGCAGCCACATGCACAACCAGCAGCACCTGACGATCATCAGCTTGATGAACAACAGGAGCATCAAAGGCTGCAGAGGACATCCAGTCAGTGCTGGAGCATTACCTGCCAATGGTAGTGGTGTTCTAGCCCTTTTTTTGTAAAATTAATTAAGTACCTTATATTTCTTTGTGCAAATCTCCAATGTCCTCCTGTCCTCTGGATTTTCCTCTGGACCTCGAGCTGTCCTATACATCCTCAGCTGTCTCCACGTCTTCCTATCACTTGCCTACCTCCTGCTTGGATCCATTGTTTGGACATTCACCTTCTTCGCCCTGGAACCATTGGGTCACCTTTCCCCACAACTGACTCCTATCCTTCCCATAAGAAAGAACAGCAGGAACATTATCACACCTGCTGACAGATCATTAACCCTCCTCCTTAGGGCCCCCATGTACTCGGGCATACTGTCCACAGACGGTTGAGACTTCATACTCGAGTGTACAGATTGCCTAAAATTCTCTCGTGACAAATTCCTTCATTTCTCACAATTTCAGTCATGGCATCAACGGACAAGGAGGAAGAGATCTCTTGCCTCTTAGCTTTAAAAGAAAAGAAAAAAGGTGCCACAAAGGGCCATTAAACCAGACCAGGGATGAAGATGGGGAATTTAATACACTGGTGAAGGACATGAAGTTGATGGACAGCAAGAAACATTCTGAATATTTTCGAATGGATTGTAGCAAGTTCGATGAGCTAGTTGGGCACTTTCTTTACCACCAGAGCAGCCGCCTGTCAGTGCTGCAGAGAGCGGCAGTCGTGCTGCACATCTGTGCTGCGGTTGGTGTCGCAGACAAAACAGTTCGATGTGAACACCGTTTCTCACTGGGCAGTGTATTGTGCAACACCGAGTACGCGTTCATAAAAATGTATCTTTGCGCGGACATGGCCGGCAGACGTCTGCTTCAAGTCCGCATTGAGTACACGCAGACCTCCGCGAAGTACGCCCGAGTATGTGGGGGTCATTACTCTTCATGGTTCCAGCTCCCTCCATGCCACATTTGATGACCATTATCACTTTTGTAAATAAACATTGTAAACCTGGAGTCTTGGTATCGGTTCTTTTCAGTCCTTGTATCTGGGACTAGCCACAATTGTTACTTTTTAGAGACTGGATTTCTTTTACTAAGTTTAATTATCTTTTTTAGTTATTTTGTTTCTTCGCTGGTTAAAAGATACAACCAACGGCCTGTAATTCTCATGCTGAGCCACTAGAACAGCCACATTAAGGATATAATAAAATACAAAAAGAATTTGCTTTGTAAAATAAAATTCTCACAAAACTTGTTTTTTATGAGGGTTTTAAGTTAACCACCATTTCCTATTTCCAGTTACGTCCTTTTACCGCTCATGATCAGAATTTATTGGCGATTGGATGAAGATAAAGAAGATCACACACAAAAAAACCTTTAACAGCTTTATTGTTGTTTGGGTTTCTAGGTCAAA
>NC_056519.1:21501578-21501836 GCF_014905685.2 Nematolebias whitei | reverse complement strand
CCTGGGCGCCTCCCTAGGGAGGTGCTTCAGGCATGTCTGACTGGGAGGAGACCTCGGGGAAGACCCAGGACACACTGGAGAGACTACGCCTCTCAGTTGACTTGTGAACATTTTAGTCCTCCCAGAAGAGCTGGAAGAGGTGGCTGTGGGAAAAGATGTCTGGGCCTCCCTGCTCAAGCTGCTGCTCCTGAGACCTGACTTTGAAACAAGCGGAGGATGGATGGATGGATGGATGGATGGATGGATGGATGGATGGAT
>NC_056519.1:21490698-21501478 GCF_014905685.2 Nematolebias whitei | reverse complement strand
GGATGGATGGATGGATGGATGGATGGATGGATGGATGGATGGATGGATGGATGGATGGATGGATGGATGGATGGATGGATGGATGGATGGATGGATGGATGGATGGATGGATGGATGGATGGATTGATTCAGCATCCTTTCTTCCTGAGGGTGAATGGAGCTCAGCAGATCAGAAGCAGCTCTACAGTCACTAAGTGACCTCACTGAAACTGTCAGTTTTGTGTGTTTGTGTCCATATGTGTGTGTCTCACCCTGTTGTCCTCCTGGACGTCCCACTCAGGGCTGAAGGATCTGAACGGCTGGCTCTCCAGGGTGCAGTTGGAGAACTGGAAAAGGCTGGAGAACATGCGCCTGTTCTCTGCCGAGTCCGGGAAGATGGCGTCTTGGAAGTTGACGCCGTGAGGAAGGATGCTGTAGTTCTCATCCATCCTGAGGAAGACACGATTAGAGTTAAGATACACAAAACAAGCAATGTGGTCTGGGCTTTGAATGCACCACCATAACACATTTAACTGTTTGTCAACCACTGAGCGTTGCTTTAGCAGTGATGAACTTCTGTCCCAGTGTCAAACCGCTGGAAGACTCAGACTGGTTTCCCTTGATCATTTATGTCCCATCGTTTACCAGTTCCTGCCGATAAAAAACATCCCCACAGCATGACACTGCCACCACCATGCTTCACTGTAGAGATGGTGTTCTCAATGTGATTAGAGATTTAGATTTAGTTTTTGAAACTTTATTTTTACGTGAACTGTGCGGTTTCAGAAGGTAAATGTTGGGGAGAAAATGGAGAGAAAACTATGGGGGTGTGCATGCTTTAACCATCTGTGCACCAACATCTACCTGAGGAAAAAGAAGTAGGAGTAGTTCTCCATCACAGTGTGGGACTGACAGGACAGGTACCCCAGCCCGGTCAGGTTGAGCCTGGATCCAGAAGGCACCTCCAGCATGCTGCCCCAGGCCTGGTCGCACAGCAGCTCCACCTCCGCCGAGTACAGCAGCCCTTCCTCCGCGCTCTCGTAGCCGAAGCCCATGGGCAACGAGTTGTGCAGGCTGAAGGTCCGAAAGCCCAGCGGCTCCCGGTGGATCGCCAGGACCCGCGCGTACACGATGATCTCCGCCAGCTCCGCCCGGCAGCCCTCGCTCAGCGGCCGCCACTCAGAGGGCAGCTGGCAGCCGTGCGTAAAAGTGTCCAAGGTGTCCAAGCGCGCAAAAACGCACAGTGTGGCAAAGAGGAAAGTTGTGAGGAGCATCCCGAAATCCAAAACCTCACTTAGTGTTTTTAACTTAATCCTTGTAAAGCCACATAAAGACAACTAAACAAATGCACAGAAACTCCAGTGACTCCAACCTGCTGCTGGTTTATTTCACCCTCCAGTTGGAATAAAACGCTGCAACAGTCTGTGCTGCCTTCACTGACCGATGCGCCGTTTAGTTACTTTGGGACTCCAGTGAGCTGGCAAGACAGGAAACTACAAGAAACTCCTCCTTAATTATTCTCCAAACGCTGGAGTCAAGATAATTTCTCCAGCGAAAGAATTTTATAAAATAACAGAAAACATGAAAACAGACAATTCTCTGTTAAATAACCTATATGAATTTATACTTTAAGAATATTTGTAATAGTGTGCGTTTCTACGTGTTTTTCCTCCAAACTAAATTAAAGACTGAACTGACTAACTTGGAAAACACTGCCATCAAGTGGACATTAATGTGAACAGTTTATTATTTAATAAGATTGAAAAGAGCCAAATAGCTTCTGTAGACGTAAATGAAACCAAGTTTAACCCCAGAATAGTAAATTTGGGGCGCGTTAAATATGTTAAACATTCAATAATAAACGAATCTCATGGTGAATTTGTTATTCCAAACTATGAGTCCTAATTTAACTAACTTCCCTTCCCATTTTGTTTTTGGTAATAACAATGACTCCTGAAGGGAATTCCCGCGGTCAGCTGATTTCTGGGCCCCGCCTCTTTCGCGTGTGAGTTTCGCTGACTTGTAAGTCATACGGATGGACTTCATCCTACGGGCTGAACTGACGGATAGGTGGGCGGTCGCTTTCGTTTCACCTAAGATCTGTTTTTAAATCCGTGACGTCACTTTAAGGAAACGGAAACCTGTGTGAAATGCTCACGTCGAGTTTACAGACCGGAACGGATGTGTAATTGTTTTCAAAATAAAGAAACGTTTTATTTATTTACTTACTTTTTACGTTTTAATTTTAAAAGAAAAATGTTTTCAGTATAAAACATAAGGATGTAAAAAAACAAAAAAAACATATTTATGTGTACTACAAACATAGCAAGGTTTAAATATGAAAACCTCCGATTTTTACTAGGATAAAGGCAGCGGCAGAACTTGCAGTAAGGACTGGTAGTCTTTATAAGGACCAAATACATTAAACATATTTGACAGTAAAAATAAAATAAAATGTAATTAAGAATGCAACTTTTAAAAATCATTCGAATTAATTACAAAAAATCCTGAAATGGTTACTGAAGGCAAAACACAGTCTGGGGCTTTTATGTTGAAATTACAAACCGGAAAAGCAACTCTTCCTCGTGGCTGTAGCTTGATGCTAACTCGAACTGAACGAAGGAGCCAAAAGGAGGTTCGTCGGGTGTGTTTGTCTTTCTCCCAGTCTTTGTGTTTTATCCAAGTGACCAGACAGACCTTGTTTAGTCTTCGGACCTGACAGCAGGTGAGTTGAGACTTTAACCTTTATTTTTTAAGAGTTTGATGTGACGCAGTTTGCCTGAGGTTCAACAACATCCGCCTTTAATCAGTGCGGTTAACTTTTTAGTGTTTTGACGAGGAGTTGGGCCGACCGGAGGAAAGTGAAAGTAAAACTGATAAAAAACAGAAATAGAAAGTAAACATTTATAAACCATTATGACATGTTTAAAGACGTGTTAGCTGTAGCATTTTCTTTTAGCTGGGCTTCATTTTAGTTCGCTTTTTCTTTCTTATCTGAATCGATTCAGGTTGTGTTGATGCGGAAGTGACCAGTTTTTATTCATTTGCCTTTTGTTTCGTTTCTTTTACCTTGAGATCAGCTGATGGGGTCATTCCTGTGAGCTGAGCCTTTGTGAGTGCCACATGTTTCACTTATAAACCACGAGCAGAAAGTACTTAAGAGTTGAAGTTCATTTAAAACCATGACATTAAAGAGATTATTAGAAGTTTAGGATGATTATAGACAATATGACATGTCAGAGAAGAAGAAAACAATATCTTGTTTTAAAGGTGAAGACATTTAAATTTGGACTTTTCCGCCCCCACGCGGCTATGTGTGGTACTGCACTTAGACGTTTATAAAAAGGCCCATCAGGATGATCCTCACAGCAGAAACTTGAATTTGTGAGTTTAATTACGTCATCATTTTTGAAGCATATTCACGCATTTTTCATCAAGAGGATTTTAAAAATGCACACGCACGTATAATTGTTTTTTGCCGCGACAGAAAAGGAGTAAGGCAAGGCTCCACGTCAAAGCGAAACGAGAACGGTTCGCTCAGATGAGTCACAGGAGCGTAAAGACCTGCCTGCTTGGAATCAGCTGTGTGGGGAAACTTCCCTGTGATGGACTGAAGCAGCTGAGACAGGAAGAAAAAACTATAATACAGCCATCTTGGAATGCCATGTCGACTGAGACTTATTGCCCAAAACTCAAAACTAGCCTGTGGATTTAAAAAAAAAAAACTTTTTTCCAAAATTGTAACAAACTCTGACCCCCAAAGTCAAATATCGTAACTTGTGTGTATCGTTACGCTCCTACACAACAAAACAAAACCCATTACAAGCAGCTCAGTCTGTTATCGGTTCAAGTTCAAGAATCTTTATTATCCCCAAGGGACAATTCGTTTCAGTCAGTAGACGCATAAAACATCTGTACTAGACAGTGAGACATTAAAAAAACAGAAATCATAATTTCTCGTTAAGAAGCCTGATCACTACAGGGATGAATGAGTTTTTCATTCTACATCTGGGCAGCAGATACCTGCGTCCACATGGAAGCAGCCTGAACTCACCATGGAGTGGTGATCAGGATCTGCCAGAATCTGCCTGACCTTGTTCACTGACCTCGTCTTGTGTAGGTCAGAGAAGGTCTGTAGGGCTATTCCAGCAGTTCTGCTGCACTTCCTGACAATCCCTGAGAGTTTGTTCCTGTTTTTGCACGTTAATCCAAACCAACAAATGAACGTTAAGAGACTCAATGAAACATTCTCATAAGCAGAATCAACATTAAAACTACAGCTTCTGATGCATTCTCTGGTGGGCCTTCTTACGAAGTGAGTTCACGTGGGGTCAAAGGTCAGTTTGTCATGAAGAACAGTTCCCAGTTCAGAGTCCAGTGGTTTGTAGGTTTGGGTGTGTTTTTGTACTTTTTTAATTTTGACTCTCGTGTTTATATAATGATCTATTTGAGGACATCTTTGTAAGCCCCGTCTTGTTGCGCTCAGCCTCATGGCGTCTGGCGGCCCCATGATGAACGGGGACATCTCTCGCTCCCGCAGTCAATCCGGCGCGCTGGAGGAAACCATTAAGCAGATGAACATCCTCATCCAGGAGAACCGAGACCTGAAAGGTGAGAGGAGTGTGTGGTTTCACCAGAGCATTAATCTCAAAACCTGTGAACGAGTCGTGACTCCTTTACTTGAATTAAACCAGAGGCCCTGCGCCAGACCAACCTGACCATGAAAGAGCGCTTCGAGGGTCTGACGGCGTGGCGGGAGAAGCAGCGGCAGGAGCGGGACTTCCTGGAGGGCCGTCTGGAGGAAGCTCGGAGCCGCATGGAGGCGCTCACCCTGGAAAACCAGGAGCTGAGCAAAAAGCTGGAGGCGGCCGGCGGAGACGCAACAGGATGTGAGGTGAGGCTGAGCTGACAACCGCTGGAGCTTCTGTCCAAATGTGTACGTGCTAACAAACGTGTCGTCCAATCAGAGCGCGGGGCTGGTGGTCCTGCGGGCTCAGATGGCCCGTCTGCAGGCTGAGAAGAACGACCTGGTGGCTCTGAACTCGGAGCTGCAGCTGAAGGCTGAGCAGGACTCGCACGACGACTCGTTCATCGAGGTCATCAAAGTGTCGGTGAGGACGTTGATTAACGCGCGGCTCGCTCCGGCTCGGAGGGAGATCTCGGGATGTAACAAACGTCTGTCCCGACCCAGGACGGAGGCGTGGAGGGCGTGAACGAGGCGTGCGGCGCAGAGCGCAGCAGACGTCCCGATCTCAGCACGATAGCGTCCCGGCTGGACAGCGAGGGCGTGACGGTCAGTCAGCTGCTGCACTGTCTGAGGAACGAGACGCAAAAGTGCGAGCAGCAGGAGGCGGAGCTGCAGGCCTGCGTTGCCAGGTAGAGGAACAGTCACAGCACAGCCGCCCTCTGAAGGTCAAGTTACCGTATTTTCCGCTGTTCACGTCGCACCGCCCTATAAGTCACATCTGTCTATATTTGTCTAATAAAGTAGAAAAATTCATAAATATGTTGCTTCAGCATGCAAATTATGCAAAATGCGACTTATAGGGCGAAAAATACGGTGAATGTTTTTATGAGTGTCAGTAAAACTACTTGAGGTTGCACATAAACAACAAATCAATTAATGGCATGAAAAATGATCAACCTCACTTTCATTTATCGGCTTTATCGTTTCTTCGTGTCTCTCTTTCTGAAGACACTGGATGATAAAAGGCTCAACTCGGGTGTTCTTCACTGACCCCTCCCTTTCTCTTTAAAAGCGCGTTTTCGGATCGTTAAAAGTTAAGCTACGAGCTAAGCTAACAGGCTGACCTCGGGGAAAAACCTCAGTCTTGTCCAAGCTCCAAAATTCACGTTGAAACCCGTGTCTTCGTGTAAAAAGTTGTTTTTCTCTGAAAAAAGAAGTTGAGAACTTGTTTACTGATTTTTTTTTAATTAAAAGCTTTGTGTGAAAAATGCTAAAGAGCTCAAACCACAATTGGCGTCCGCCATTTTGAGAACCAAAAAACAGGAAAGGGAGATGGCCCATGTCACGTCAAGGGGCCTCCCTCCTTAAAGAGACACACTGCTCGCTCCCTCACCATCCATCCTTTGGTTCAGTCTTATACTGCCATCCCGGGGTCAAAAAAGGTACTACACACACAATTAACCAACATTTCCTTTTAAATTGACAATAATTATTTTCAAATTTATCGCAATAATTTCTGAGACAATTAATCGCCCGGCAAAATTTGTTATCGTGACAGGCCCAGTTGCACATAAAGGTAATTTTTAAGGTTTGCCCAAAACACCTGCACCACGAGCGATAGGCAGTCCTTCCAGGAGGTCTACACCTTGAATCCTGAACTTTTGTCGTGTCATTCAACAGAATCAAAAAGCTGGAGCAAAGCAAGGGTGGAGAGGAGGAGTCGACTCAAACGGAGACCGAGGAGGGCTCTGAGAAGGTGGAGATGAATATTTGAACCGATTCAGTCGATGTGTCCTTCGTTTCGTTTTCGTCTGTAACGCTTGTGTGGCACCGGCTTCAGGCGGCGTCTGAGGTGGAGAATCTGAAGTCTCAGGTGATGACGCTCTTCAAGGAGCTGCAGCAGGCCCAGAGCAAGCTGGATGAAGCTGAAGGCATGAAGAAGAACCTGCAGGACAGGTTAGACCTGCCACCTCAGCTCATATGCATGAAGCAGCATCAGGATGGTGCACACTTGCAGCACAACATCTGGGTTTTTCTGTGCGTTTTGTTTTTTTTGGGGGGGGCAGATGTCGGGAGGTGGAGCAGGATGTAGTGACCTTGAAGGCTCAGCTGGTGGACAAGCAGGCCGTGCAGTCGGAGAACGACCGGCTGAAGCTGCAGCTGGGCAGCGTGCAGGCCCAAACGCAGATAGAGCAGAGGAAGGCTGACGAGGACAGGTCAGAGGTCACGCGCGTCCAAACTGCCACCGACCATCTCGACTACGTCTGCACGCGAGAAACACGAGAGGAGAAACTCTAACCTTCCTTTCTGACAGGAACAACCTGGCTCAGCTGAAGGATGCGTACACCAAGCTGTTCGAGGACTACAACGAGCTGCAGGAGGAGCAGGGGAGGAGAGAGGTGGGTTCAGATCGGGGCTCGGTTCTGCTGAACGAGGGGTAAAAAGACCGGATTAGGAGTGTGAGTTCTCCTGTGTGCTTCTGCAGTCCCAGCTGGTGGAGAGGGAGCTGGTGGCTGATATGCAGGAGCGTCTGACTGCTGCCGAGGAGGCGCTGGCCGTCAAACAGAGCAGGATCGACGAGATGAAGCAGGAGATGTACCAGAAGGAGAAGGAGCTGGAGACCATCTCTGTCTTCCAGGCTCAGGTGAGCAGAGTGACCGAAGGGCTCGCGCTGAAAATCCACTTGGTCTTCTTTTAACTTCTTTTGTACTCCGGCAGGCGGAGGTCTACTCCTCGGACTTCTACGCGGAGCGAGCGGCACGAGAGAAGATCCACGAGGAGAAGGAGCGCCTGTCGGTTCAGCTGGAGTTCATCAAGAAGCAGAACAGTCAGCTGCAGGAGGAGATGGACTCTCTGGGCCGGTATGAAACCTCACCAAAGAAGAGCTCACGGTTCAGTTGAGCTGCATCGACTGAGAGAAATGATTCATGTTTGTCCCTGAGGAGAGTTCATCAGCTGCAGAACCGAGTGCTGCTAAAACCTGAATCACTCCGGCTGAGCTGACCGTGTTTTCATCTCTATCTTTAAGGCGTTCACTTAATGAAATGCAGCGGAGACACGGGTCGACTGCAGGAAGTCCACATGGACCTGGAGCGTCTCTGGTTGGAAGAGGTACACTATCGATGAACGAATGAATTTAAAAAACTGCATTGTAAGGGTTTGTGTTGCTCTTAGCGAGGAACACCTTGAAGGGACAGCACAGCCAGCTTGAAGTGGGGTTCTGTGGAAAACTTGTGAACAATTAATATCTTACCTGTCGGAGATGGCGCTTTGAACAGCCTCAGTGTGGAGAAATGACGTTTAAATTTGACCAGAATGAAGAGATAAACGCTGCCGTCTTAAAATGACTCCTATCTAAAAAAAAAAAAAAAAAACCGTTTAGCGATGGATGC
The DNA here is from genome assembly GCF_014905685.2 of Nematolebias whitei. NCBI lineage: Eukaryota > Metazoa > Chordata > Actinopteri > Cyprinodontiformes > Rivulidae > Nematolebias > Nematolebias whitei. The sequence goes on along the minus strand of NC_056519.1, from coordinate 21,493,420 downwards.
AAATCAGGGCTATTCAGCTGGAGGCCCGGGGGCCAAATCAGGCCCACGGATGAACTCAGTTTGGGCCACCAATGGGACCATTTTAAATAAAACTAGATTTTAAACCATAAAACAAGCGTAATGAGAATAACCACTGGATGTGCGGCTCCTGAGCTCTTGGCTTCCAGTACCTGTGGCCTCCTGAGCAGTTTAGTGAAATAGCCCTGTTTTGTGTTTTTGCGTTGCAGCGACACGTTTACTTTTAAAAGGAAAACAGAGAATGCATTGGGCGAGCAAGGCAGGGAGGGAGCCTGTGTTTATATAGGTGGTGTCTCACTGGGCTGCAAATGTTGGAGGCCATAATTGTCAGGCTTTAGAACACACCTGTCTCTAAGCCGCACTTAATTAATATAAAATAAACCATAATTTTGTACATATATAAGACGCTATGGTTATTAAGCCGCAGGCATCCACTGTTCAGAACTTGTGCCCAGGCTGTGTGCAGCTTTCTTGTAGTTCAAGAATCAGCCAGCAGGTGGTGTTCACAGAATGTAGCTTGCTTTCAACACACACCCAGACTGCAAGATCTTCATGAAGCTTGGCACTCAGACTCATGGTTACAACCATTATCCCTTCAAAATGAACACAATAACTATCTAAGCATAATCACTGGACAGAACAGTGCCAAACACCTACGTAAATGAAATTACTTTAAAATTATATACCGATAAAACCCAGTCTTATCAAGGTCATGTGACCGGAAGTCAAATAGTATCTGTAGAATGTGGTAAGTATTCATTAAATTAGTACCATTGATTTTTATTGGTAAACACTTTTGTTTTTAAATGTACTTTCTAAATAAATTTGACGTGATTTCTCCTCAAAACTTGTGACTTCTGGTCACATGATGATGGAGTGGGTGGAGTTATAGTTGGGTATTTGAAACCGTGAGCAAAAGGCCTTGTACCTGAGGGCATTCACTCTGTGTCGCTAACACCTGCCACATGAGGGGGGGGTGCTGTGAGCCACAAGCGCCCAGCTCTGCCAAAAGAAAATGTTAGTCAGTAGCAGGAAGTTACTGAGAGATGGCAGGAAGTCCTTCAAAATAAAACAAAAATTTTGAAAATTATGAATAAATAAGACGCTCCTGCATATCAACTGCGGGGTACAAAGTGTGAGACAAAAGCAGCGGCTTGTATGACGGCAGTTGACGACTCAAAACTTTCAGAAAATAAGCGCATTTTTAAACGCAGCCTCCCCCAAATTCTGAGTTTTTAACCAGCGTGTTTCGGGCTGCCACTTTTTGAAGAGCATTACTTGCAGAACGTTATTTTAGCTCATGCACATTGTTTTGTTGCCCATCTACGCTCCCATCCGACCTGCCTCGGCTCGCTTTGTACCCATCCTGGTGGCAGGAGCTCGGTCCGTGTCACTACCAGAAACACAGGGGGGTCACGTTACCAAGGGGTTATCTCTAAATGTGAAAAATATAAAATCAAGGTGGACTCTGAAACTGAGTTATTAAAGAGTGGTGGATATTTGTTTGTCCTCATCACAGCTGTAGTCTGAGATCGATGTACAAACCCAGTTGTGAAAAAGTTGGGACGCTGTGTAAAATGTAAATAAAAACAAAAAGCAGCAGGTTACACCTCATCAACACACAGGAAACATATCAACTGCTGAAACCAAGAATCTACCTATAATCTAATCTAATCTATAAATACACACAGCACTTGTGATTGTCTGGGCAGCAGGGACCACGTTTCTGTCTGTGAAACATCCCCTCTTCTTTTAACAACAGTCTGTAAACACGCAGGACCGGATGAGACCAGCTGCTGGAGGTTTTGTAGGGAAAGTGTCCCACTCTTATCTGATGGAGTATTCCAGCTGTTGAACAGTTCTAGGTCCTCTGTGATGGATGTTTTCATGAGTGGGAGCATATGTTCTTATAAAACCTTACATACTTTTCTACACTGATGGGTTTTTTCCAGATGGGTAAGCTGCCCAAGCCATAAGCAGTAATACACCCCCATACCATAAGAGAGGCATACCATTGAAATAACTGAAAACTTATATTTCACACTTTTACTTGAAAACAAAACCAGTTAATTTGTTAAGGCATGGAAGGGGATCACATTTACATGTAAATTACATTTATTTTGAAATGCATTGTATAAAAAAACTTTACTCATAAAGATTTTTGTAGCAAACAAAAGTACAGTAGCCCCTCATCTATCGCGAGGGTTACTTCCAGACCCCCCACCCCATCAACTAAAGCTAAAGTTTATTTTATTTATTTATTAACCTTTATTTAATCAGGCAAATCCCGCTGAGATCACAGATCTCTTGCAAGGGAGGCCTGGACCTGAAGGCAGACTAACTTGCAGGTTTTTGTTCTGTGGGAGGAAACCGGAGTACCCGGAGAAAACTCACGCATGCACGAGAAGAACATGCAAACTCCACACAGAAAGACCCCCAGGTTCTCAACGTAATATTTTAAGTTGAGTGAGTAGTACAGTAGTCTCTCGCTACTTCATAGTTCGTTTATCGCGGACTCGCTCTATTGCGGTTTTTCAAAATAAGAGTGGACATGACACACAAGTGGCTGATTGATGGATGAGCAACACGATCGGCATGAAATTTTTATTTAAAATAAATTACTTAAAATTATTTAGCACCTGATGCACATTAATGCAGCCCTTACTGCTGCGGTTAAACAGCTGATCAGATGTTCATGTGCAGA
>NC_056519.1:21435795-21490298 GCF_014905685.2 Nematolebias whitei | reverse complement strand
AGAATATTGCAAGAGTGTGGTGTTTTCAACCCTTCCCACACTCTTGCAATATTCTAAACAATGTTTCTAAACTAAACGCTCTTAAGAGCACGGCGTGTCATGATTTCAGCTCTCTGCCTCCTCTGCTCTCAGCTTCTGCAAGCGCTCTTGGCCACGCCCACTTCTCAGCTCTGCACATGAACATCTGATCAGCTGTTTAACCACAGCAGTAAGGATGTGCATCAGGTGCTAAATAATTTTAAATAATTTATTTTAAATAAAAATTTCATGCTTATCTTGCGGTTCATCCATCAATCAGCCAATTGTGTGTCGTGTCCAAATTTAATATAAAACACTCGCCTATCGCCAGTTGTTCTGGATCTGTGACTAGTAATCAGATTTGGGCCTTTGAGCATAAAGTTTGAGAACCCCTGGTTTATAAAATCATGTTCACATGAATCACCGTGAACTGTTTGAGATTGGAGCCGTTTTATGACGGCAGGAAAACACTTTGGTCCTGTTCAGACTTGTAGCTCATCAATCCTTGAAGGCTTTGACAGTTTGCCCACAAATTCACGTGGATTTAATTTGATTAAAAATATATATAGCTTTATCTGTACAGTATATCTCAACCAGAACATCAAGTCGCTATGTCTTGTGATCGGTGTCTGTCCTTGCAGGCGCTGACTGGCAGCATCAGGGGAACATCCCTGAACACGTCTGCCCCAAGTGCAACGAGATCCTGCCGGACCTGGACTCCCTGCAGATCCACATCATGGACTGCATCAACTAGCCCTCTGTCACCTGCAGCTTTCACAACAAGCGTGGCTGCATCAGCGCCGTTTATACGAGTCTTCCTCCGCTTCCTCTGTCTGATCCCTGACACTCCACGGATCCTGCTCAAGCTCAGCGACGTGGGTTACAGCACTGGAGCGACGCTGCTTTTGGACGATTTTAGCTTTCAGGACCGAGGAGAGACGTGGAGTTTGGCTTTGCATGTTAATAAAACAGCGTGCTGGCTCCAGTTTACTGTACGCCTAAATGTAGCTGCCCATCCTGCACAATAACCAACCAAAGCTGAGCCTTGACAAACGAAGTGCATTAATTTGACTAAATATTTAGTTGCTAAAGGCTTTAAAGATAATTCTCTGTCTTCCTTTTCCGTATAAATTAAAATTCTTGCGTGTATTGTCTTGGTTAGGTACTTTAAGCTCATATTTAGTTTTTTGTGTGAGAGGAGTCTACTTGTTGGATACTTTATTATGAAGTATATATTTGATTTTTAAAGTAATCCTTGTTGGAACCTAATATATTTACAGTGGTAATAATCATGCAGGAAGCTCTCTGCCAAGTCTACACTGTAGGGTACAAAGGTTTGTAATAGTCTGAAGAAAATAAAATCTTTGCTCCTGTCATGTGACACAACCTTAATAAATTAAAAATAAATGTAATGTAATCAATGACTGAACTTCTTCTAAGCTTCTGTAGCTTTTGTTGTCCAGGAACAAAAGTTGCTCTTTGTTCGCTACACTAATGCTCACGTGTGTTTTGAACAAGGTTTACAGTATATTTCAAGACTTGTTTGAACATTTTATACACGCAGGTACTTATTTAAATGTATTTTATTTTAAAGTACATTTGCTTATTAGAATACATCTGTAAATGTATAAATGATATTCTCAGAGTCACAAAACTTGGTTATTTTAGGGTCATTTTGTTGTCTTTACAAAAAACACACAAAAAAAAAACAATATTTTTCCCTGAGTGTTGCCTGGCAGGATCCTCGACGGCGCGACCTGTCAATCAACTCAGAAGGCGTGTCAGTAACTGACCAATCGACAACCTCAATTTGTCCCGAAGGTAAACGCCCCTTACCTGCTGACAAGCTCATCAGGTTTTTTTTCTTGAGAAACATTGTTTTAATTAAAACAATAAGTTTGAATCTGTTATGAGATGATTTTTTAGCAGTTTTGCAGATTTTTAATTTACTTCATGAAGAATAGTACGACTTAAAATCGTTCATTAAACAGGAAGGAGGGATTATTATCTCCTCTTACTACAGTGAATGTGGTACTTTGCCATAAGTACAACTATATTTATGGCATCAGAGAAAGCTGAGCTTCAGTTATCCACATAAAGTAAAATGTCATCAGCATGAAAAGAAGGAATGTTAAGTTTGAGATTAATCCAGTTTCTGATGTTTGACCAAACACTTTGTACTGACATTTAAAAAAATTGCTCAAGGGATTCATCTTGTGATTTACAAAGGGCAACAAATCAACATCAAATTTAAATCTTTGCAGAAACATGGCTACAGGATATATCTTATTTATTATTTTAAAATGATTCTCATTCACTTTAGGAGATTTAGGTCATTTGACAAATTTAGAATGAGCAGAAATCATTATGGTTTTATGATTTATACTGGGAGGTTTCTTGAAGGAATCTTTGTTATAATCAGTAAATCCTTTGTCACAAACATTCATTGATAATCTTATTTCATTTGAAGTCGACTAAGTTACAGTGATTTAATTTTAATTTGTGCATCAAATCGTCACCTTTGAATATATATTTTTAATTATTGAATCAGCTGTTGGTCAGGCTACTTCTTGTTGTGCCATTAACTCTAAAATAGTTACTGAATCAAGTGTTTACTTGTGTAGGTAAAACTAGATGTTAAACAACCATTAAAATACACCAGAATGCAGGAAATGGCATCTACTTTATTCAAAATTTTCTGGGGAGGACCCCCAGACCCCCCCCACCCCATCAGTATGTCTCACCCCCACCCCCACACATTATATATGCTTCTGACATCAGTGTCCAGCACGTTACTAAACAAGTACACATATGGTGTCATGTGGTGTTCAAAGTGCGTTCAACTTAATTCAGTCTTGATGATTTGTGTCAATGAGCATTTGGAGTTTTGTACATAAAAATACACTTGATAGTTAGAATTTTAAGTATATTTACTGTATATTATGGTAATTTATTCTGTATTTTGCCAGATTATGGTGATTCTGGGGTCATGATGATGGGGCCCTTCAAGATTGTTGCCCAGGGTACAGTGAAGTGTTAATCTGGCCCCTGCTTGTAACCTGAATCTCTCACTCTCTGCTCTTTGAATTGAGAAAGCTCCTCGGATGAGGAGCGAAACGTCTTCTGTTACAAATAAAAGCCAGTTGTTTTTGTATTGAACGCTTTTTGAATTCTTCATGTCCTGGATGATTGAGAATCTTCACGAGCATTCAAGATTCTTTATTGTCATTCGCATCACATGTGGTACATGAGGTGGAACGAAATTGTGCACTCAGGGTCCCTGTTACATCCAACAACAGCAAAATTTGTAAAAGGAAACAGTAATAAGGATCTAAGATATAAACTAAGAAATATGCTAAACAAAACAATACGCCAAACAACAGCAGCACAAACATGAGTCTGTGTGAACAGATGAGTACGATTGAATACAGCAGCATGAGATCAGCAGCATGAGATCAGCAGCATGAGATCAGCAGCATGAGATGAGCAGCATGAGATCAGCAGCATGGATAATCGGTAGTACATATCAACAATCAAGGTGGCATTACAGTGATTTTTTTCACAGTTGTAATCCTCTTTAGGGATTCATGAGTCTAACAGCTTCAGGGTAGAAGCTGTTCCTCAGTCTAGTGGTTCTACACTTAATACTCCTCAACCTTCTGCCTGAAGTGCGGGGCAAAAAGTGTGTGTGCTGGGTGAGTGGGGTCCTTCATGATGCAGGTGACTCTCTTCCTGCATCTGGAGGTGTAGATGTCTGTAATGGTGGGGAGGCTGACTCCAGCAGACTTCTGTGCAGCCTCCATGCCACATGTTGATGCTCGAGCACAGGATGCTCTCCACTGCACACCCGTAGAAGGAGGCGAGGACTGAGCCTCCCAGACCAGCTCGTCTCAGCCGCCTGAGGAAGTAGAGTCTCTGATGAGCTTTCTTGATCAGGCTGGAAGTGTTGCTGCCCCAGCTGAGGTTGTCATTCAGGTGCACACCCAAGTACTTGTAGCTGGAGACCACTTCCACTGCAGATCTGTAGCTAGACTCGTCATTGTTTGTGATGCAACCAACCACTGCTGTATTGTCTGCAACATGGGTTGGCAACCATAAATGCTCAAAGAGCCATATGGACCATTTCCCACCGGGAAAAAAAACAGAGTCACAAAACCCCTTTTGACATCTAAAATGAGTTTTTTTAATCAGTTTTTTTTTTTTTACCTGAATGCTATGTATAAAAAACCTGTTGCATTTATGAAATCAGTGAACTACCATAGAGAACACAATTTATTTCTGCATGTAACAAAAAGTTTTTGAACTCCAAAAAAAAGACGCTTGGTTGATGCTTACTTTCAAATATAATACTCGATGTCCATTTGAGTCCTCCTCGTATTTAAGAAATAAAAAATCCAAACAGATTATACACCTGCAGTGAACCAAAAATGCTTCTGTGTTCTGACATCAACAAATATTAAACACTTTTTATTTTAATGATACAAGCGCGCCATTATCTTCACATTTAGAATTACATTTAACCAAACGAACTAACCAAAATAAAAATACATTTAAATTAAATACTCATTTATTTTCCAAAGTCACAGGGAGCCTCAGCAGAAGGATGAAAGAGCTGCGTGCAGCTCCTGAGCCACGGGTTGCCGACCCCCGGTCTGCAAACTTTACAGTATGACAGCCTGGATGGGTAGGTGCACAGACATATGTGAAGTGAGTGAACAGGAGAGGACTCAACACACAGCCCTGAGGGGAGACAGTGCTGAGGGTTATGGTGGAAGAGGAAGTTGTGGATCCTCACAAGACTGTGGCCTGTTTGTTAAGAAGTCCAGGACCCAGTTGCAAATGGAGGGGCTTAGTCCTAGTTTGAGTAGTTTGTCCATCAGGGTCTGGGGTATGACGTGCCAAAACAGACGTAAGCTGGACGTGCAGCGCGCGAGAGTGAAGAGATCAAACAAAATCTATTTTCATTTCAAACTGTTTTATTTGACGTGAAAATGTTATGGATCCACTGTCTTTTTTTTTTCTTGTCCTGCTTCAGTTGCAAATGCCAAACTAATCCCAAACGGAAATTTTAAGTCAAAGACTTCCTTATTGATTTTATTACACTAAATAATTCCCTTCATGTTAAAAAGTTCTTCAGACTTTAAGCATGTTCTTGTGTTACAAATAAGCTCCTCCTTAAAAGTGTAAGGATGGTACCTTTCTGTGGCCCGGTTTGTGTCTGTGTTCCCTCGTGCTCTCTCATTAGTTCTATTAGTGCCACCCGTGTCTCGTCCCAGCTGTTTGTAATCACGTCTCGTCTCGTTCCTGTATTTAAGCCGTCTGTTCAGTCTTGTTCGTTGTCGCGTCGTACTTGTTGGGTCTCCTGTGTTCCCCCTGAGTCTTCCTGGTTCCTTGAGTCTCCTGAGTCCTCCTGAGTTTCCCGTGCCTTCTTCCTATTTCATGTAAGTTTTGCTGCCCCGTCAGCTTGTTATTTTGTACCTTTATCATTAAAATCCTATTTTTGTATTCTGCCGAGTTGAGTCCCTGTTCTGCACTCTGGGTTCGCTCCTTCCTAGCAAATCCTGACAAAAAGGCCTTTTAGGTAGTAATTAACTGATCCGAACATTTAGTATTTAATAATTAATTTTTTACAGACAAAAGCATAAAGTTCACAGATGAGTAAAGAACAATAATTTGTTTTGTCCACAGTGTGATGAAGCTGCTCATTAAAAAAGCTGCTGCCCCTGAGACCCAACCTCAGAACTAATGTAATGTAATGGTATTTTCAGGCAGTTTAAGCTTTCAAATACCTGGTTAGGTTGAGAAAATGGTCACCACCACATGGTTATTTCGTTGGTAACCTAGCAAGCTAGTGGGGATTAGAAACATGACCTTGTAATCTTGTGTACTGCATGAGGAACAAAATGTTTCTGGGTGTAATCTGGCATGCTTGGCTTAATTAGTAATAATGAGTCACCTGGAGGGCAGGGCAGTTGTTGTGTTTAACCTTTAGTGGTTAAACACCTTTAGATAGAAAGGAACCAGTGTTAGCTGTGCCTTTGAGCCCAATGTTTTAATACACCCCTGTAGTTTGTAGCCATTTCATCCTGTTCTAGTGGCGGCCAAGCATGTTCCACATCTGGACCTCACAAGGTGTCTCACCTGTCTGATGGACCTAAGTGGCTTTATTTTAATACTTATATGTGTGTTTAATAGTTCACCTTCATGGATTTTAGTTTTGAGGATTTTAAGCAGCGGTTCAGTTCTTGGTGCCACTTAGGTCACAGGAACTTCTCGCTCTCCTGTACTTTTGGTGTCAACCTCGCTTTTTAGCTTGCAGTGATCTCTTGGTTTGTTATTGTCTCCTTTGGGGCGCTGCTTTTACCTTCAAGTTGTTAAGTTTTTATTGCTGAGCAGTTGGTGGACTGTGTCATTGAGGTATTGTTTGGTCTAAATGTGTATGTTTGCAGGATTAATGAAGTTTGTGACCGTGCTAAACTGCCATATCCTTGATGATAATAATAATAATAATAATGTGTTATGTTGTCATCATTGTATGTTCCCATACAATGGTGAAATTGGCTCTCTGCATTTAACCCATCCACCACCAGGTGGTGCAGTGTGCAGCTGTTGAAAGTGCCCAGGGAGAATTTGGGGTGTGCTGCTCAGAGACACCACAAGATGTACAATGACTGGGGATCGAATTGATCTCGAGTCATGTTAACAATTTTCCAAAACCTGATTCATGATTTTAGTGCAATAAGAAGAGCTGTGCTGCTGTGTTTGTATAAATCAGACAAAAGAGAAAAAGCCCTTTTTAAATAACACCAAACTGCACACTAGACAAATGTCAGACTTATAGAACCTCCTATTGAAACTTTTATTCTGAATAGTCACAAAATGGTGACAAGGGAAAAATGGGATGGGATGTAGAAAAATACACCCCTTAAGGCAGTATATGAACAAGTCACTCAAAAGGCAAAACAACCAAAACCAGTCAGGAAATCCAATACACAAGTCTCAAATGCACCATAAAAGTGAGGGTGACTCCACAGTAAGCCAACAAGCTTGTTCCTACAGTCCATAAACATGCATGTTAACTGGACTATCTAGATCCTCCTAGGTGTGTGTATGTGTGTGATAAACTGCTGTGTCCAGGGTGTACCAGTGGTGTAGTTACTTTTTTCTAATAGTTATACTGTGCTTAGAAAAAGTGGTGTACTCTACATTTTTGTAGTAGGTATACGTGCTTAGAAACCAAAGTACACCGACTAGTGCAATGTAATCATCAATTTATTTTGATTTTTAAGCATATTGAACATTTCAAAATGTATCTGATGCTTATATTTCAATAAATGTACAACAATTGGCTTTGTATTAAAAACATAGAATTCATTTTTCATATGTCTGGGCAAACACACAAGCTCCCTGAGCGCACTGAGGACCACTGAGCAACATCAGATCACTGTGGTCACACATCAGTATCACACTTGTTGAAAACATAGCAAGTTAAATGGCTTATTAAAAGAATCAAATTACAGCAGCAATTTCCATTAGGTTAATTTTAATATAAGTGATTTGGCTCACTTCAAATGAAAGACAAAAATCTTGTGAGATCAGTAGTATGTTAAATGTGAGAGTCCTTCTGTTTTGGGTGAGGGTCCTGCTTCTGGAAGATGGTTAGCAACACGGTGGCCATTGGCGTCAGAAGCATGTTTGTAATGATGGGGGATGTGGGGTACACTTGTGGGGGGGTCTGGGGGTCCTCCCCCAGAAAATTCTCTGTCGGAATCAGCCTCCCCACCATCACAGACATCTACACCTCCAGATGCAGGAAGAGGGCCACCTGCATCATGAAGGACCCCACTCACCCAGCACACACACTTTTTGCCCCGCTCCCCTCAGGAAGGAGGTTGAGGAGTATTAAGTGTAGAACCACTAGACTGAGGAACAGCTTCTACCCTGAGGCTGTTAGACTCATGAATCTCTAACCAGAATAATCACTGTGAAAAAAATCACTGTAATTCCACTTGAATGTTCATATGTGCTGCTGACTATCCATGCTGCTGATTTATTTCATGCTGCTGTGTTCATTCGTACTAATGCTCACACAGACTCATGTTCGTGCTGCTGTTGTTCGGCGTGTTGCTTTTGTTACTATTAGTTTAGCGTATATCTTAATTCATATCTTAAATCTTGCTATTGTTTTCTTTACAATTTATACTTTTGTTGTATGTAACAGGGACCCTGTGTACACAGTTTTGTTCCACCACATGAGAATGACCAATAAAGAAACCTTATTTATGTTAAATAAGCACTTGAACCATTATAGGTACTGCTGTCAGCTTGACAGATTTTAGAAAAAAAAATAGTGCAATTAATCCTTTAGAGTACATCCGCAGGCTTTCTTAAGGTCCTTAAAAGTTTAACATCTTCGTTCTTTACTTTTGTCTGTCATTAAGCTATGACACAATTAGTGGGTGCTGGTGCTGGTGCAGGATGGACAAAATCATCTAGAAGATCTGCACTCCTGTACTGAATCAGGTACTCTGGGTAAATCTGGTGCTTCTCAAACACCACAAATATTGAGGGGTTTAGGACATTGTCCACACAGCTATCGTAAAAGTTTACGTCTCCGCCATCTTTAGATGGAGGCCTGACGTAGCTGAAGACTCCTTTGGTGTAGCTTCCCACCAGCACCCGGGAGACGAACATGGCTCTGACAACAGTGTTGCCGGTGTAGGAGTGGGAGTAAGTGGCATCTCGGGCAAAGTAACTACCTGGGAATAAAAGCACAAAATTGACTGAGAAAACGTGCCAAAATCCGTTGAAACAAGTAAAAAAAAGCAGCAACTTGTAGAGCCAAAGACCAAGTGAGGCTCCCTCAGGAAGTAACGAGTTAGTCAATTGTCATAGAACTTGTTAAAATTAAAGATGCAAACAAAATTACTTTTATCCATTTCATAAAACTCACTATTGGAAGGACTGACCTAGTTTCCTTGGATTCTCAGACAATATGTCACCTGCGAGTCATATTGGGCTCAAAATACCTAAGATGATGGTCAGAAGATACGACAGTGACGGCATAGATGGTACATTTGTCTCTTAAAAACACATTTTCCTTCAGCTATTGGTTGTCTGCAATGTTTAACCCACACAAAAGATTTTAGGAGAGATTTTCATTCTTGTTCTGTTGCCTTGTTGTTGATTCCTGACAGTTTCCAAATGTTCTCCATGCCCACATTTTAGCCCCCCCCCCCTTTTCCACCATTCACTTTGATATTCCTAGTCAGCTGACCTGTTTCAACTTTTCCAGACACCTCTCCCAACATACATGTTTCTGTTATACCTACTCAGTCTGGAATCCAAATAATTTTGATTTTCTAGATTGTGGTATATTTGGTTTTTGAATATAGTTCACTTTGCCTACATTCTATCCTCCAGTTCTGTTTTAATTGGTACGTTAATTACAAACCGGATTCCAAAAAAGTTGGGACACTAAACAAATTGTGAATAAAAACTGAATGCAATGATGTGGAGGTGCCAACATCTAATATTTTATTCAGAATAGAACACAAATCACAGATCAAAAGTTTAAATTGAGAGAATGTATCATTTTAAGGGAAAAATCTGTTGTTTCCAAATTTCATGCAGTCAACAAATCCCCCAAAAGTTGGGACAAGTCCATTTTTTACCACTGTGTGGCATCCCCCCATCTTCTTACAACACTCAACAGACGTCTGGGGACAGAGGAGACCAGTTTCTCAAGTTTAGAAATAGGAATGCTCTCCCATTCATGTCTAATACAGGCCTCTAACTGTTCAATCGTCTTGGGCCTTCTTTGTCGCACCTTCCTCTTTATGATGCGCCAAATGTTCTCTATAGGTGAAAGATCTGGACTGCAGGCTGGCCATTTCAGTACCCGGATCCTTCTCCTACGTAGCCATGATGTTGTGATTGCTGCAGAATGTGGTCTGGCATTATCGTGTTGAAAAATGCAGGGTCTTCCCTGAAAGAGATGACGTCTAGATGGGAGCATATGTTGTTCTAGAACCTGAACATAGTTCTCTGCATTAATGGTGCCTTTCCAGACATGCAAGCTGCCCATGCCACAAGCACTCATGCAACCCCATACCATCAGTGATGCAGGCTTCTGAACGGAGCGTTGATAACAACTTGGGCTATCCTTGTCCTCTCTGGTCCGGATGACATGGCATCCCAGTGTTCCATAAAGAACGTCAAATTATGACTCATCTGACCACAGAACAGTCTTCCATTTTGCCACACTCCATTTTAAATGACCCCTGGCCCAGTGCAAACGTCTGAGCTTGTGGAGCTTGCTTAGAAATGGCTTCCTCTTTGCACTGTAGAGTTTCAGCTGGCAACGGCGGATGGCACGGTGGATTGTGTTCACTGACAATGCTTTCTGGAAGTATTCCTGAGCCCATTCTGTTATTTTCTTGACAGTGGCATTCCTGTTTCAGGTGCAGTGACGTTTAAGGGCCCGGAGATCACGAGCATCCAGTAGAGTTTTACGGCCTTGACCCTTACGCACAGCGATTGTTCCAGATTCTCTGAATCTTTTGATGATGTTATGCACGGTTGATGATGATAACTTAAAAGTCTTTCTATTTTACGCTGCGTAACACCATTCTGGTATTGCTGCACTATCTTTCTGTGCAACAATGGTGGAATTGGTGATCCTCTTACCATCTTGGCTTCTGAGAGACACTGACACTCTGAGAAGCTCTTTTTATACCCATTCATGTTGTCAATTGACCTAATTAGTGTTAATTGGTCTTCCAGCTGTTCGTTATATGCTCAGTTTCTTTTTTCCAGCCACTTATTGCTACTTGTCCCAACTTTTTTGGGATTTGTTGACACTGAAATTTTGAATCAACATATTTTTCCTTTAAAATGTTACATTTACTCAGATTAAACTTTTGATCTGTCATCTATGTTATATTACGAATAAATTATTGACATTTGCCATCTCTACATCATTGACTTCAGTTTTTATTCACAATTTGTTTAGTGTCCCAACTTTTTGGAATCCGGTTTGTAAATATTTTCTAATTTTTTTACAAATTTACTCTAGCAACGTGTTAACTGATTGAAGTATCTAGTACAGTACATTTTCTGCAACCTATTTATTGAGATACAAGCTGTAACTAGAGAAGTTTCATTTCCTGAGAAAATGCATTGTGGATGCTTATTGCAGTTTTTTTTTTTTTTTTTTGCTGAAAGCTGCTGAAGTCGAAACCAGTTGAAAATATTTAATCCCTGAACTGTTAATGCAAGTTCAATTTGAATAGTTGACATTTGCTGAAAGCAGGAAAATAAAAGCAGAAAACAGAAAAAATATGTAAAAAAATAAAACAAAAATCTGAAATAGACAGAGACAGGCTGAATAGATTACAAAAAAATATTTCAATGAGAAGAAAAAAGCTAAAATTAGCAAAAGAAATGTAGTTGGACAGCTAAAAAGAAGCAAAAATTTGCAGAAAGCGCTGAAAGGAGCATAAACAGTTAAAATTATTCAAAAGAATCACAATAGGTGGAAACTAGCTAAAGAAAATAGCAGAAAAATACCCACCCCCCAAAAAACCCCAAACAAAAAACAATAAAAATAAAAAATAAATATAATATATTCATTTTTTGAAAAACTGAAATAAGCAGAGAGAAACTGAAAAAAGAACAAAAGCTGAAATGAGCAGTAAAAGGCTGCAAATGGCACCAGGATGTGGAGAGAGCTCCATTCATTTTCGATAAGAAGAACATGGCAGAAAAAGATAAATATTTCAAGAAGTGAAAATTGCACAAATACCAAGTCACAGCAGGAATGTCCTGAAGAAGCTGAACAATTTGACGTATAAATTGTTGAAATAGCACAAAAATTGCAGAAAGAATTTTGTGCTGGAAAAACATAGTGAAGAAAAACTGATCAGTGAGAATGACTTATAAACATTCATACAATAAGTGTAATAGTAATTTTTTATGCATGGGGCTATATTGGATTTTGTAATCTTGGTCTAACTTGATCAAAATTTTGACTTCAAGGAGCGTTTCAGTTGATTTCTCCAACTTGAAACTCATATTCTGCCTTCAAAGTACAAATGAAATACACCATAAGGACAAAAGGTTAAGCACATTTTCTCTGTGGTTTAATGCAGCTCACAGTTTATTCTCAAACCTCAGAGCTCATATTTAAACTCCTTGACTCACCTTTGCCATAAACTGTCCCATGAGACCCACAGATCCTCCAGTCAAAGTTTTTGAGGCAGATGGCTTTAACATGGTTGGAGTCGGTGCCGTGAAAAAGTTGTCTTTCTGTCACGTCACTTCCACCACTGTTGTTCTTCATCAGATTCTTCTGCCTTCAGTTAAGAGACACACACTTTAATCAAAAACAGTCACGTTCATACATTTGCTAATGTTAGGTTTGAGCTTTTGTAGTGGAAAACTATAACATTTTGTAAGTGTTTTTAAAAAGGTACAAAAATGTGACAATTGAAACACTTATTCAAATTGAAAACTGTAAAAAAAAAAAAAAAAAAAAAAACTTGCGTACCACTGGAAGACTTCCCACAGTGCTTTATTTTGGATCCGTTCAATCGTGACGATATTAAAGCCTTGCATGGTGGAACAAAAAAGAGCTTTCACCTTTTGATATTCATCTGAAGTGCGATTGAGGGCGACTCGCTTAAAAAAACAACACACAAAACGGGAAACATTTCAGTCACCTACAGGATTATTATTATTATATATATTTTATTTGTAATATTTTGGATGGAGCACAAATCATTTTTTTTCCTCGCTCGCTATCGTGCAAGATGGACACATTTCTTCCCTCTCCCGTCCTCCTCTAGCTTTTTTTCCTCTCTGTCTTGTGTATTGGAGCTCCTATTTACACATCTTCCGAAACGAAAACTACTGTAATGGATCTGGTCAGCTGGACTTTCAACGCAATCGATAAAACCTTTTCAACAAAGCGACAGGGTCCTGGAGAACCCTCATGCCCCACTGAGACACACGCGGCAGGATACGTCCGGAAACTGATGTGCCTTTCCGTATTGTCTCAGGAAGACACTGAAGATGTTTGTATAATTGGAATCATTATAGCAGGGTTTCTGCTTTTTGGCACCTGCAGATACCTATGTTATCGGCTATTGAAGACGACGGCAGCAGCAGTTTTGGCCATGGCAAAACTTGAGTCTGTGTGAAGGTTTGGTTTGCGCTTCGAGCACTCAAAATCATCTGATTTACGAGCTAAACCATAAGATGGAAGCAATTTATGTGAATCGCAGGCCACCTGCAGCTTCTGGGACTCGCCAGCATGTTGCGGAGGACCTTGGAGTTAGCGCATAAGCACGGACCAATGGAATGCCCACATATCTGACCATTTTAGATCAAAAATACCAGCAGAAAAGTCTGACGAGAAATAAAAGTCTGCCTGAAAAAAATCAACATTTGGGCTTATCTGAATCGGACTCCCCCGTTTGGCCTCGAAGCAGGCCAACTTATCAAATTTCTCCTGGGATATGTGTCAACTACGGAAAAGCTCTTGTCTATCGGAACACCCCACCCCCACCCTAAGAACTTCTGTGAATGTTTATTAGAGCTGTACCAGCTGACACCAACATCTTATCAGGACTATGGCCTATCTGAAAGTGTTTCATGGACAAATCTCACCTTCTTGCCGTCAAATGCATATGTAATGTGTCTATAAATGTGCTTGTTGGTAGAGTGTTTTGATGTCTTAAATCGTGTCCTGATAAGGACAAGATGTGAAGAGATCTTTATTTATAATACCACTATCTATGGCCTTTTCCCCTTTTCCATCTCAGGCTCTCAGGAGCAACAGCAACGTGAACTCCGCCCATCTTTCGGACAACTGTACGAACATAATCTCACTGTATCTCGGTACAATGATAATAAAGCTTATTCTGATTCTGCAATATTACCATACTTTGCCAGGGACCAACAGAAACTGACCCCAACAAGTAAGAAAAATGTTAACCTGGTCTATCATCATGCAACCCCCATACAAAAATACATCTAAATAAAAACTGTGTGTATTAGTTGCTTTTATATAAAAGGGGGGCTGCTGCCAATGTGGGTGCAAAGCTGGCCAAGGCAAATTTTTGTGGGTGAAAGTGGTACAGGGATATTTCTGGAATAAAGCTACTTCTTTTTACCCATAAAGCGTACAAAGTGACGAAAGCTACAAAAGAATGATTTGGCAGAAAGAGAGAAACTGACTTGGAGCTGCCACTATGCTTCTATCCACTAAAGTCAAAGGTCAACCGTTCAGCGAGCCACAGGGTAAAAAGGCAGAACAGGAAAAAAGAAACTCCATTGTGTTTTTTAAAATATTGTGTATTCATAATACCGAAACGCCTGTTTGAGAAATCTGTGTCTTGTCCCAGTTGTCTGGCACAGAAGTGAAATTTGAAGGCTTTCTGCAGGAGAAAAAAAATGTTTAGGATTAGTCTCATTGTGACTTGGATTGGGGGGGGGGGAAATAAAAGGTCAAAAACGTATTTGAGACCATTGTAAAGATGTACATTAGCTTTAAAACCTCTGTTTCAAATCATTCATTATATTGCTTTTTTTAATAATTGATGATCACTTTTCACCATAAATGTATGTATACTGATTGAGTGATAATGAAAATATTTAACAAGTTTTTTACGAAGCAAAAATGATGCAACATGTTATGAAATACAACAATCCAATGTATCACTGGAACTCTGTAGAACATCATAATGAATTATTAAAGTCAAGTCTGCACAGAAGAGAAAACTGTAAACTCTACAAGAGGTCTCATTTATTTATGTTTTAGGATGCCTACCTCACTTTCTTGGTTTCGACATCTTCAGCAGAGACAAACCGAGGACGCCTGCTAACAAGTTTCTTAGTGCGGTAATGCTTGTTTGTTTGAATCATATCTAGGAGAAAATGCATATTAGTTTTATTTTTAATCAAATACAGAACATCTGTTATAGATGGTTTGCTTACCCTGAAAACTCAGTGAATATGACTGTGAGCCCGCAGTAAAATCCACAGTTTTATCGTTGTCCAGAAACCTCTGCTCAAGCTTCGAACTGTTGACATCTGCTGATCCGTGTCCTTGGCTCTGCAACAAGGGAACGGCAAGTCAGCACTTTGACAATAAATTAGAACTGCAGTTTTTGCACTATCAACTTGAAATTAAAATCAAATACGTGTTTATTTTAAACTTAACACAGGTTGAACAAAGATTTAATTTCTAGATGAATTTGGAAGGTTTTGACGTTTATCACCCATTTGTTTTACCAAAGCCAAATAATGTAAATTTACTCACACGGCAACCAAATGACTAATTTGAAAATTGTATGAAATTTGTTGAACAAGCTTGTTTTGATCCAGATTTTCTTCAAAATCACATGTATATTTTATTTTAATATTTGAAATCTAGTAATATAATTTTTTTTAGATTCATATAATCTTCTTACCCGCTATGCAGATGATGTGTTGATCTTTATTAATAATCCCTTCAATGGCTGTGCTAGCCTACTGAAAGTATTTGGCTTAAAAGTCTTTCTACTTTTAAAGTTAATTATTAAAGGCAGGTCAAATGATTACAAAAAGCAGAAAACCAGTCGGAAATAAATGTTCACAGCATTGAATAAGTTTAAGAGCGCAAGGACAATTTTATTTCTCAAAGAATATTTAAGTATGTTGCTAAATTCACATCTTTTTGAAAAAGGTTAACCTTGATCACTTTTGACTCAGACATTAGCTACAGTGTAGAAAGATTTGATTTAGTGGGCCAATAAGACCCATTAAGACTCCCCTATATTAAACAGTACATATTTTTAGTATTTTGATTAGCTAGACTAATGAAAAGTCCCATCTCTGTTGAGCCATGTTTCCCTACAGTTTTAAGCAGCGATGAGTTCAAGAGATTCTTTATAAATAAAATTCCAACTAGAGAGAAAATTCATACCATCTTTCCTACTATTGTCTCTGATTCTCTGTCAGATGAGGCAGCTTTAGAAATGTTACTAGAACCTGATTTATGTTTGAACTGTTTTTGTCCTGTTGACATCTTTGAATTGTCAAAAATAATAGCTTAATCCAAACCATACACATCTGCTAGATCCCATCCCAACCAGATTGTTTAAAGACATATTTCCCCTAATTAATATCCCCATTCTGAATCTGCTTAATTTGTCTTAGAGTAATTATCTACCACAGCACTTTAAGATTGCTGTAATTAAACCTTTACTTAAGAAACCTGATCTTGATTCAGGAATACTGGCCAATTATAGATGTATATCTAATCTAACTTTCATCTAAAAAATTCTAGAGAAAATAGTTGCAGGTCAGTTGCGTGAACATCTACAAAGAAATAATCTGTTTGAAGAGTTTCAGTCAGGGTTTAGAGCTTATCATAGCACAGAAACAGCACTGGTGAAAGTTATCAATGATATTCTCATGGCCTCAGACAATAGACAGGTGTCTACACTTGTTCTGTTAGACCTCAGTGCTGCATTTGATACAGTTGATCATAATATTCTACTACAGAGGCTTGAATATGATATTGGGATTGCAGCTCTAAAATGGTTTGAAATCATATTTTTTGACAGAGTCCAGTTTGTAAATGTAAATAAGGAATCATTTTTGGACACCAAAGTCAGTTATGGAGTCCATCAGGGTTCAGTGCTTGGACCAATACTCTTTACTTTATATATTCTTCCATTAGGTAAGGTTATTAAACAGCATGGGATAAGTTTCCATTGTTATGCTAATGACACAGTTATATTTGTCCATGAAACCCAATGAATCCAATCTTAAGATTGGAAACTTAGACTACAAGCATGTCTACAAGACATGAAAACCTGAATGACCCTTAATTTTCTGCTTTTAAACTCAGACAAGACATAAATTGTGGTTTTGGGACCTGAGCATCTTAGGAATAAATTTTGCAGCATTTCACTTCCTCTGGATGGAATTAATTTGGCCTCCAGTTCTAATGTAAAAAAAAACTTGGTGTTATTTTTAATTAGGATATGTCTTTTAACCCCCACATTAAAAAAAGATACCAAGATTGCTTTCTTCCACCTGCATAATATCACTAAGATTAGAAACATCTTGTCCAAAGATAATGCAGAAAAACTGGTCCATGTATTTATCATGTCTAGGCTGGACCATTACAACTGTTTATTATCTGGGTGTCCAAAAATTATTTAGTTTTCAGTTGTTACAAAATGCTGTTGCAGAGTTTTAATGAGTTAGTAGGAGAGATCATATCTCCCCAGTTTTAACTTCTCTCCATTGGATGTCAAATTCATAAGAGAATTCAAAATCTTACTTCTAACCTACACAGCTCTCAACAATCTGGCTCCATCTTATATTACAGATCTTATTGTTCCATATTTTCCTAACCGAACACTTTACTATCAGACTGCAGGTTTACTCGTGGTTCCTAGAGTTTCCAAAAGCAGAATGGGAGGTAGAGCTTTCAGTTATCAGGCTCCTCTCTTGTGGAACCAACTTCCAGTTTCTGTCTGTGAGGCTGACACATTGTGCAGCTTTAAGACTGGGTTTAAGACATATTTTTGATGATTCCTAGAGTTGGGATCAGCTTAGGTTTCCTGACTGCTATCCCTTAGTTATGAAGCTATAGCTATAGGCTTAGACTGCTGGTGGACAAATTGACCATTTCCTCACTCTGCTGCTGTCTTGCTCTGCTGTACTTGTATTTGTTATTATTTCCATCCTTAACATGTCATTTGTTTTGTCTTTCTTCCTATAGAATGTACATCTGAACCTGCCAATCTATGTTTGTCGGTTTCTACTTCCTGTCCTCTCAAACCCCAGCTGGTCGAAGCAGATGGCCGCTAGTCCTGAGCCTGGTTCTTCTGGAGGTTTCTTCCTGTTAAAAGAGAGTTTTTCCTTTCCACTGTTGCGTTTGTGCTTACTCAGTATGTGAGACAGTGATGAAGTCACGATTCGACGCAATCTGCCGCTTCCTTAGATGATTTTTACTAACTGGCTTTTACGATGTATGTGAATGTTTTTGTTCAGTGCCCTGAGACGACTTCTGCTGTGACTTGGTGCTATAGAAATAAACTGAATTGAATTGATCCATGTATTTGGTAAACCAGTCATCTAAGTATGTACAAATATCCAGGACACTTAATCACGCTTCCACTCAGCTATATTGTTCAGAAATTATATGCATTTCATTACTCACATCTGCACCGTACAGTTTCCACCTTCCAAACTCATCCTGCCAGTACCAGAGCCACTCTGTAGTGTGGATAAAGTCCGGCTTAACCAGAGAGTTTGGAGTTGAGAGTCGTCGTACTACGTTCTGTCTACAGGTCATCGTGTAAAAATCCACGAGCGGGATGCTGCTGCTAAAGGAGGCAAAGTCAGAAACAAATATAGTGATAATATTATATATTCAATGACAAAACATATAATAACATTTACTTTGTTATAACACTGAGTTTAAAGGGTAGTCTCTGTCCACCACTTTTGTTGTCAGACTACCTGTGTGTGTTCTTGGGGTCACAGTAGTCCTTCTCAATTGTCTCGTTATGAGGCAAAGCAGTCCAGCGATCCCCTTCCTGAACCTGCCATCTGTACGGCATCTTGTCATGTAATTTAATACATTGATCTGAAAACAAATCAGGCATATCCAAGAAGGTTCTTCAGCACCACTAAAAAGGTTTCAGTAGGTCATTACTCACTCTCGTGCTTACAGTATCCTTTAATGTAGTACATGCATATCTCGGTTTTATCTAGTGGAAAAAAAAATAAAAGCAAAATTAGGTTATTTTACATCATTCTTAAGTCGTTTCATTCTTCCTTGACAACTTGGGTATTTACCTTTGAAAGGAATTATTTTTTTCTGCACAACGCCATTAATTCCATCTTTGCTGCAGACAGCAGCAGAGGTATCCGCAGTGGAACAGGATCCACGAAGCTGTTGGTTGTCCTGTTTGTCCCCTGTGACAGCTGAGGTTTGATTCCGGTCCTCTGCCTGCTGCCTACTCTGATCACTGCTCATATCGGTGTCTTTGCCAACATCTGAGGCAGTATTTTTGGATGAGTGAAGATCTTGCAGTTGATTGTCCCCTTTGTTCAGCCCATCTTTGCTGTCTAGGTCTAAGCTACCAACCTTGGCCACGTCGTCACTAAGGGTAGATATCTGCGGCTGTAGTGATGTTCCTACATTTCTCTTGTTCTCCCCTGTGCCTTCGTTCCACTTCCTCTGTTCTACATTTAAACCATTGTTTTCTGCATTGGTGCGTTTACCAACAGCAGAGACGTCACTGCCGAGTGAATTAAAATATTGCTGCTGATTGACTCCTTCATTTAATCTTTCTCTGACCTCTAAGGTGTCACTGCTTGCAAGGACATCTGGAGAAGCAGTTTGGTGCTGCAGCAGTGGTTTCTCGAGGTTTGCTCCGTTTTCTTTTGCTCTGCCTTGGTTCTGTTGTTGCTGTTCAACATTGAAACCATTGTCGTTTTTTGCATTGGTGTCTTTGCCAGTAACATATACTGGTACATCACCGTAGGGTGAAGTAAGATCTTGCTGCTGAATGACTTCTTCATTTAATCTTTCTCTGACCTCTAAGGCGCCACTCCTTCCAAAGACATCATTAGAAGCAGTTTGGTGCTGTTGCCATGGGTTACCAAGGTTTGCTTCTTTTCCTCTGCTCCCGTTGGTGTCTCTGTGCTGACCGTCACCCTGTTTGCCACCTCTCCTGCTTCGGTTCCTCTGCCTCCGTTGCACATTCTGTTTGTCACGACTTTCTGCGATGGTGTCCTTCGTAGCAGCAGACAGATCACTGTTGGATGAGTTCAGGTCTTGTTGCAGAGCCAAGTCATCAGTTGCACCCAAGCTGCTACAGGAGAAGGTTGGCTGTGGCTGCGGCTGTTTTCCTCTGTTTACACTGTTCCATTTATGTCCCCCGTGACCTTTTTTGCCACCTCTTTCTCGCCCTCGCACATGCCTCTGGTCTAAATTTGCGCCTACCTCATTTGTTGCATATGCGTTTGGAGCGACAGAGCTACGTTTCATAGAGATTCTCAGGGCCTCGTTGTTGGCATAAATGGACCTTAGGGAGGATATGAGGCTGTGGGGCACCCCTTTATCATAGAGACTTTTTAATGGCTGGGGAGCATAAAAATCATGGGTTTTGGAGCAACTGCAGTCTTGGCTCAAGTACTTCTTACAGATGTGGAGTTTGGCACAAGCTATACCACTCTGACACTGGCCAAACTCATCGTTACCAGTATTGTACTTGTAGCAAATCTGGTAAAAAGTAGTAAAGACAATATAAACCACAAAGGTATAATTATTATTGCTTCATAGTTGTAAAGAGAACGGTACTTACAGGAGGTAGGAGTGAGTTGTCACTCTGGAGCATCAGAGTGCTCAACTCTGCCCTGTTTAAACCCTCCAGCTCGTGTTGTTTCAGTAACCGCTGGTTGTAGCAAAAGTTCAAGTCATGGCAGAAACTGCAGACTCGTCTGTTATCACAAAATTTTATACAAGTCATTTGTGTTATCGACAAAGACAATTTAGATGTTCCTCGGTTAAATTGTAGCAATATTGCAGCTTCCCTCAAATGTTAAAGCAGAACACCAGCAGAACTACAAAGAGTAGTAACCTGGAGTTTATTTGCATTTGAAAATAATGGAAGCATTTGAAACAAAGGAAAAAAAAATCAGTTTTTTAAAATATTTATTATTATTATTATTATCAGGCCTGTCACGATAACAAATTTTGCTGGGCGATTAATTGTCTCAGAAATTATTGCGATAAACAATAATATTGTTTGAAATTTGACAATAATTATTAATTAGTGATTATTGATTGTCTATTGTTGTTGTTGTCCACTGTTGTCATCACTCTTTGTTAAAATCAGGTCTCTCTTGTAAATGAGTCCTCGAGGTTCAATGGGATTAAACTGTCTAAATAAAGGTTGAATGAATTGTAAAATTTAAGAAGAAATGTTGGTTATTTTGAGTTTAGTACCTTTTGTCGACCACTGAATGGCAGTATAAGACCATTTGAACCGAAGGATGGATAGTGAGGGAGCAAGCAGCGTGTCTTTAAGAAAAATGGGAGGGAGGCTCCTTGACGTGACATGGGCTTAATGTTGCCAGGTGTACGATACTTATCGTATTTGTACGACAATTTTGCCCTCTGTACAATCAGTAATCCCAAAAAAGGCCAAATATATGATAATTTGACCATTCCGTGAATGTGTGGTTGTAATCAGTTGTCATCAGCCTCTCGCAACTGTCTGTCGGAGTTTTTTTGTGAACCCTGAAGGCATCTGTGTCCGCAAACAGATGCACGATTGACTGGAAATTCCAGCCAATCGTGCTTTTGTAAATGTTACCTACGAGTGATGTGTTTGCGTTTGCCTCAGAACAACGGCCATGATTGGCTGAATAGTCTGCTGCGCCCGCCCCATGAGTGAGGAAAAGAAAAGAAGAAGCAGAGTCGGTCTGGAAGTGGACCCATCACTACTATAGTGCATAAATAGATTTGTTATTCTGGTTATGACCGGTGTATGATAATTTCCCTCAAAATACGATAATTTTATGTCTCTAGTACGATAATCCTACATTTCTCACCTGGCAACACTGCATGGGCTGTCTCTCATTCATTTTTTTTTTGGTTCTCAAAAAGGCAGACGCCCAGTGTGGTTTGAGCTCTTTAGCATAGCATTTTTCACACAAAGCTTTTAATAAAATATAAGCAAACAAGTTCTCAGCTTCTTTTTACAGCGAAAAACAACTTTTTAGATGAAGGCATGAGTTTCAGCTGTGAATTTTTGGAGTTTTGACAAGACAGAGGTTTTTTCCTGAGGTTGGCCTGTTAGCTTAGCTCGTAGCTTAGCTTCTCAGCTTAGCTGCTTTTAATGATCCAAAAACGCAATTTTGGACGATGAAAACAGATTTTTAAAAGAAAAGAGAAAGGGAGGGGTCAGTGAAGAGCACCAGAGTTGAGCTTTTTGTCATCCAGTGTCTTCAGTAGAAAGAGACACAAAGAAACGATAAAGCCGATAAATGAATATGAGGTCGATAATTTTCATTTATCATGCGACTAATTGATTTATTATTTATCGCGACAGGCCTAATTATTATTATTATTTAGGATTTGTCAGGATCAGTTTAACATAGGAAAATATATTTTAAAATATATTGTAATGACGCCAGGACACGACAGGTAGAAGTCCCACCAACCGGGTTTATTAGTCATTGAAAACCGAGCTGCTATTTCTGAGGCGCAGCTCACACCTGCAACAAACCGTAGCGCTCCCGAACTAGCCTCCCGCTAACACACTCGAACTCTCCCCTCTCCCGGTCCTCTCCTGCTGCTCCCCTGATCCCCCGCCCACATGACAGATCTCTCACATGTGAGTGGGAGTCCAGCAGAGACAGTCAGGGGAAGCCTACAACTTTATACACATCACCATAAAGATCACAATGAACACAAAACTAATACACATAACCATAACGACACGAGCAGAACTAAAACACAGAATCGCTACAATATGCTTGACTGTTTTTCCCTCCACAAGACCTGAGGGTTAATGTATACATACTTAAAAATGCCTACATTGAGGATGAAAGCATTTGAAGTATGCGGACATTAAATGAACAATGCTTTCCTCATTCTTTGTAACTAAAATGGCTGTAGCTACATATATACTGAACAAAAATATAAACACTTTTGTTTTTATTCCCATTTTGCATGAGCTGAACTCAGATCTAAGACTTTTTCTACATACTCAGCTTTTTTCTCTCAAATATTCACAAATTTGTGTTAATCCGTGTTAGTGAGCACTTCTCCTTTGCAAAGATTATCCATGCACCTCACAGGTGTGGTATATCAAGATGCTGATTAGACAGCATGATTATTGTACAGCTGTGCCTTAGGCTGACCACAATAAAATGCCACTAAAAAATTTTAGGGATGGGGCTGATCCGATCCGATATCGGCCTCTGATACCAGCATAATTTGCGTATCGGAGTTTTCCGATCCAACCTGTAGAGATTTCTGGTCCATGATGCATGTCTGTGTCTGCTGAAAGTCTCCACATGTGATTCCCTGCCAGCTGCTGTGCAAGTTGGCTTCAAACTGTGGAATGGATTTCCAGAACGGAGGCGTGTCTCATGAGCCCAGAGTAATAAGACCCGCCTCACATTCAGGAAATCCATTTCATAGTTTGCAGCCAGCTACAACGTGAGCAGAGCAGCACTGTCGCTAACGGCTAACCAACTTTTCATCTAAACATGTCCGCGGTGTGGAAGTATTTTACTCTGAACACCGCGAAACAGCAGCACGCAATGTCTGCAGAGCCACTGTACCGAGAGGGGGAAGCTCAGTCGCGACCTACAATACATCGAACCTAAACATTTGAACAAGCACCACATTAAAGCGCACGAGGATTGTTTAGCCAGGCACCGCAGTAAAGTTAGTTTTACGTTGCGCGTTCGAGCTCCGTGGCTTCAGCGGCGTATTCCTCTCGTTCAGTCCGAAGCAGGCAGTCTGATTTCGGTCAGCTGCGCTCAGTCTGCCCGTCTTGGAGGAGGAGCAGACTAAGCAGTGTTAGTAGTATTATTACTTAGTATTTTTAGTATGTTTTTAGTATTTTTTTGCTGCATGCTTTGATACTACTTTTTTTTTGGCGAGTCGAGACTGTTCTTCTCATCCTAAGTATTTAATTGCATTCTTGACCTTGTGTTGATTTTGCATATGACAAATAAACCTGAACCTTTATACAGAGGGAAGTCTGTTTTCATGGAAAAATGGAGGGAGAAGCAAATATCGTCACTCACTCATTTAATGGATGAAAATGGTAATCTATATGAATATGAAGATTCATTGAAATAATATAATCAAATTTCTACGAAAAGAGACTATTGGGGTGGAGGGGTTAGGATGCGTGAGAGAAGTGGAGTGTGCTCTATTCACACAAGGAGAGCTGTTGGTCAGGCTACTTCTTGTTGTACCATTAACTCTAAAATAGTTACTGAATCAAGTGTTTTTTGTAAACTTAGATGTTTAACCCATTAAAATACACCAGAATGCAGGAAATGGCATCTACTTTAGTCATAATTTTCTCTGGGGGAGGACACAATTTTGTCAACAAATACTTGAGAGATAAAAGCCCTGAAAAAGGCCTTTTGGGTACAATGAAGAAGTCTTAGATCTTTGAGTTCAGCTCATGAAAAATGGGAGCAAATTCAGTGTATGAAAACCACACCTGAATGTTCTGCTTATGTAACATGGGGTCATTTCACTAGCTGTAAACACTGGACAACAAAAGTTTTTTTTTTTTTCCTCACACAAACGTCTACAAATACATAAAATACAAAAAACAAAATATTTGGAAGGAATTGACTTGTCTTCTTTTTTGTATCCAGGAAATAAAAAGTTAGCATGATTAGCATCTGACCCTGTTTAAAACTATCTTTCTAAATTAAAATAAAATTAAAATGACATAACACAGTTTAATTTTGACAAAAGTTACAAAAGAGCAGCAGCTCTTTGTTTCATGATTAGGTTTTCAAAACATTAACTGTTGAGGGAAAAAACGAGTTTCTCATCAGTACCTGAACGCACCGCGGGAGAAAACCCTTTAATAACTGCTTATAACCAAACATGGACGTAAACAAGATAACTTAAGGCCACCAACACATTATTTCTAACCCATATAAGAACAAACATGCTCACCTCTGACACAGTCCGGTGAAGAGGAAGTTTTTGCACAGATGCAGCTGTTCGCACGTCCCAAAGCAGTCTCTGACTCGGCACAGCTTCAGGCTGGTCTTGGCCACCACTTTCTGCCGCCCGTTTGAAGAATGTAAGACAAAATGATGTTTGTTCGCAATAACCTTGTCGGCGGACGCGCCCGGGAAGAGATTAAACATCACATCATCCGCATCTACTGCTCCTTGGTTGGCGCAGATGAACTTCAATAACTCTGAATCCATCTCTTTCAGGCTCGGTTTGCGTTTCTTTCCACCTGAGATCACCTTTGACCTGACAGCGCGTGCCAACAGGACGCGGCTCCGTTTGAGGGCGGACGGAAAGTTCAGTGTCGTTTCAGCCAGGGCTCTGGTTTCAGCTGATTAGAAACCGAAACTGAACTATTTTTAGCAGATCAAGTTGTAAGAGCCGCTGTTTTCCACCTGGGGGCGACATCGCGCAGCGTAAAGCAGGGCGTCAAACTCAATTAAAAACTTATTTCAAACCAAGGGCCAACTTCAGTCATTGTGACCTCCAGTTAGATACCCACCATCTTTTCTTGGCTGCAGGTTCCTCAACAAATTTCCCTGGTCTCATTTGGACTTCTTTGTCACTTTTACTGCAACAAAATCAAAGATTATGGAAAAATTCAAGCTGTTTTTTCTTGGCTTCAAAGTTGTCCAACTGTCACGAGAAGTCTTAACTAAAATAGGCTCAGTTTTGAAGTAAAATGAAAAGCAAAAAAAAAAAAAAATATATATATATAATTATTTTAGGGGCAACAGGCAGCACGGTGTCGCAGTTGATAGAGCTGTTGCCTCTCAGCGAGAAGGTCGCCGGTTCAAATCCTGGCTGGGGACTGTTCTGGGTGGAGTTTGCATGTTCTGTCCGTGCTGCGTTTTATCCAGGTGCTCCGGTTTCCTCCCACAGACCAAAAACATGCATGTTAGGCTGATTGGTAACTCTAAATTGTCCCTAGGTGTGAGTGAGAGAGTGAATGGTTGTTTGTCTCTATGTGTCCCTGTGATGGACTGGAGACCTGTCCAGGATGTACCCCTCCTCTTGCACAGGGATTGCTGGATATGGGCACCAGTGACACCCGCAACCCAAAAAGTAAGAAGTGGATAAAACTAATGGATGGATAGATCTTAGGGGTCAGATGAAATGTTAACAAGGGCCACGTTTGGCCCTCGGGCCTTGAGTTTGACACAGATGCCTTAAAGAGATCTTTGACTACTTGCACATATTGGCCTTATTATGTTGTTTTTTTCTCTATTCTACTAAAAGTTTTTTGTCACACATGAAAACTCCAAACACTATTTCAAAGGCACATTAGTTTCTCAGTACATTATTTACATAGAATTAGTAATATATTCATGTATACATATTTATATTCACACATGAAAAACTGGTCATGACCCACATCAAAACAAACATAAACATCAGTGAGGACCTTCACCAGTACGCATACCACAAGAATCAATCAACAGAGGACGCCTTCTCCTCTGGTCCACACTGCTCTCACCCACCTGGAGCAGAAGGACTCCTACGTCTGTATGCGCTTTGTGGACTTCACGTCTGCCTTCAACACCATGATTCTCCAAACCCTGATGGACAAACTACTCACACTAGGATTAAGCCCCTCCATTTGCAACTGGGTCCTAACTTCTTAACAAACAGACCACAGTCTGTGAGGATCTACAACTTCTCTTCCGCCACCATAACCCTCAGCACTGGCTCCCCTCAGGGCTGTGTGCTGAGCCCTCTCCTGTTCACTCTGCTCACGTACTATTGTGCAGCTACCCATCCAGGCTGTCATATTGTAAAGTTTGCAGATGATTCAATGGTGATTGGATGCATCACAAACAACGATGAGTCCAGCTACGGTGGAACATAGAGAACTGGTGCAGGAAAATGTTACGCCCCGACTTTTTGGAGGACAGGAGGCATTAAGATGACAACCACAATAAATTGACGGAGTCTTTGTAAAAGTGAAAGAAGAAAAGCTTTATTTGCGTTCTCCTCGAGTCTCTAAAACCTGCAAAATGTTGTGTGGGGAGAAAGGGACGGCTAGATTAGTGCCAAATCAAAGAACAAAACCAAACAAAACAGGGCCTAAATAAAAGCTCCAGCATACTCGGGCGGACCTCAGTCCGCGGAGGTCTGCGCGTACCGGATTAGACTCAACACGGATGCCCTCAAGGTATGTCCGTGCAAAGAAATTTTTATGACCGCATACTCGGTATCGCAGAATAAAGTGCACAGCAACAGACTGTTTTGTATGGAACACCCATCCATCCATCCATCCATTATCTTTACCCGCTTTTTCCATTTTGAGTCACGGGGGTCGCTGGTGCCCATGTCCAGCAATAACTGTGCGAGGGGCGGGGTACACCCTGGACGGGTCGCAAGTCCATCACAGGGACACATGGAGACAAACGAGACAAACAAACATTCACTCTCTCACTCACACCTAGGGACAATTTAGAGTTACCAATCAGCCTAACATGCATGTTTTTGGTCTGTGGGAGGAAACCGGAGCACCTGGAGAAAACCCACGCGTGCATGGAGAGAACATGCAAACTCCACCCAGAAAGGCACCCGGACCGGGATTTGAACCAGTGACCTGCTCCCTGAGCGGCAGCAGCTCTACCAGTTGCGTCATGATCTGGTTTAATGGCCTTTTCTTTTGTTTATTTTCCTAGAGGCAAGCGATCTCTTCTTCCTCCTCCGTTGATGCCATGACTGAAATTGTGAGAAATTATGGAATTTATCACGAGCAAATTAAAATCAGGTTCAGCATGGCTGCGGGAGGGTCTGGAGATTACCTGTTGGACTGGTCTGATGTGTGGGCTGCAGGGCTAGCGTTCCCTGTTTTTTTGTTTTTTTTGGGCGGGGGGTTAGAATTTTTTTATTAGCAATATATAAACACAGAACACCACTGCAGCGTGCTGCCAGCTCTTTTTTTTCTTTTGCGTCCTGTCAATCAATCCAGTAGGCGTGTCAGCAATTTGTCCCCAAGGTAAACGCCCCTTGTATGCAGAGCTGGCTGCAGCCGGTCAGGATGTACTGTATGCTCTAATATGAATAACAAAACTTAACGTACATGTGGGAGTGTACAGGATGCCCCAAACTTACCTAGTCCTCTAACTCCCACCACAAACCTTATACAAAGAGCACTCTTACAGATCAGCAACACAGATGCGCCAAATAGTCATCAGCATGGAGGTGAATAAAAAAAACCACACAACTCGGGAGAGCTTCCTTTATAGGGCAGGCTGCTGTGTTCATTCATACTCATCTGCTCACACAGACTTATGTTCATGCTGCTGTTTGGAGTGTTGCTTTTGTACTACTAGTGCTTTGTGTATTCTTAGTTTAGTGTTTTTCTTAGTTTATATCTTAGCTCTTACTACTTTTTTCTTTACAATTTATACTTTTGTTGGATGTAACTGCGACCCTGTGTACACAAATTCGTTCCACCACATGTACCACATGAGATGCGAATGACAATAAAGAAAACCTCAGTCTTGAACCTTGACCTTGATGTGATGGCCTCTGCCACATATTGGTAAGATCAGTTCACACATCAGTGATGATTTTAGCCTCTTTTTGGGGGTGCTCAAGCACTCCTAAATTTTAACTCGGCACCCCTGAAAAATTAAGAAACCATCATTAGGATTTTGTAAATATTAGATTCACCGAAATATTTAATAAATTTGAAATAAATATGGAATAAATGATGACACTTTTAAATGGGCCAGTAAAATCTGATTTTTTTATTTTTTGCACAAACCAGATCCTCAACACCACCTGTCAATCAATCCAGTAAGCTCATCAGCAACTGATAAATAAGCAGCCTCAATTTGTCCCGAAAGTAAATTCCCATTACCTTCAGGAGCAACACCTCCTTTTCCTCCGACAACATTATTAGGGTTTTGCATTCCAAATGCTTTGCAGTCAATGGCAGGGCTTAATTTGAGTCAGATCCTGCCAGAACAGGATCCAGAAACTCCCTTATTTTGACAGGTTGCGTTCCGTTAACTGTTTGCTTGGATCTGGTAACTCTCAGGCTTACTTATAATAAAGTTATGAACAAATATGACTGTCTTGAATGAATAGAGCTTATATTGGATATGTAAACTGAAAATAATTACATAAACACTAATTTTAAACACAACATCCACTTACGACTTCTTAATTTCGCATACGAGCTGCCCCTTCAAGAAGCATTTTCGCGTTTACCCTTAAAAACATCTCCACCCCTAAAAGAGTGGTGGGGTTGAGTGCCGACCGAGCTAACCAGGCAGTCGTATGCAGGCAGGAGCCCACAGGCAGTGGTCATGAACAGACGGAGGAGGCGCCTGGATGTTTCACATGTGGAGTCGGACAGTGAATTCAGCGGAGAAGAGTCGGGTGTGGAACCGTCAAGTGTGTGTGTGTGTGTGGGGGGGGGGGGGGGGGAGGATGCTTGACAGAAGCGGAGTGTTTACAAATCTAGGTAAATGTAGATGTTTAACAACCCATTAAAATACACCAAAATGCAGGAAATTGCATCTACTTTATTACAATTTTTCTGGGGAGGACCCCAAACCCCCTTGCCCACCCACTATTTGCATTCTGGCATTGATCGGTTTACAAATTAAGCCCTGGTCATAGGTTATCAGTTAAATTAAAGGTTAATGCTTAACGCTAGTTTTGCTTTGTTCAGTCTATTTTGTATGTAGATATACGTTGCAACTTCTGGTTGCATAAAGGTTAATGTCTTTGTTTGCTATGATCCTTTAAAAGTCCTATTTGTGACTGAGAGCCTCATCTACTGCCATACCACCTTGAACATGCCGGATCTCGTCTGATCTTGGAAGCTAAGCAGGGTCAGGCCTGGTTTGTACTCGGATGGGAGATTACCTGTGAATACCAGTTGCTGTAAGCTTTTGCACTTCTCAAAAACCACACCATGGTTGTTCAAGCCAAGAGCCATTATTAGTACTGAGGGCTAAGCAACCCTAAAGGCCAGATCCTAGAATCGCCCCTGCCACACACTAACCTCGATGGTTTATTTTGTTTGTAGTCAAACATGTGTTATGGTAATGTAATTGGTTTGCTTTTGTTTGAACCTAGCAGTGGTGTTGGGAAGCACACACATGTTAGCACTGTGTGGTTTTAACAAATATCCTGTATTATGTTTCTCTTTTTTTGGAGTAACCTGATTTGGGGAGTTGGCTGCTTCCTGACTGGGCAAGGGGTGTGGCCAAAGACAGAGGACTTTGAAGCACAATGGCATCTCAGCAGGACCAACCATGTGCTTGTCAGCAAAGGGTGGGGGTGGTTAGGTTTAATTGATCATTTGTTCAAAAAACGTTCATACAAAAAGTTGATCATTTGGTCCTCAGTTCAAGATTCAAAAATACTTCGTCTGTCACATATAACAGAGAATTGTCTTTGGTCTGTAGTAGAGGCTCAGATAGATTAAAACACAATAATAGAACACATAATCATACAGAAACATATCACACATAAAATCCCAAACCTCATACATACGATCATAAAATACCTAAAAACCCACAACTACATAAAACTTTATGCATATTAACATCTGCAAATCAACCATTTTCTTTTAGTTAAAAGGTTGAAGGTTGCAGTGGGAATTAAAAAAATCATACATTTTTTTCTTGCCAGGGATACTCTAAAATGGTTACCTGAAGGTAGGAGTAGAAATAACTGGAGAAGGGGGTGTAAAGGGTCCTTGGTGATACAGCTTTGACGACTATAAAGTTCTCTGAGATACATTTGAGGGGTACCGATAAGTTTAGCTGCTGGTTTGATAATTCTGCTGTTTTTTCTTGTTCTTTTCTGTAAGGAAATTGTACCATGACGAGATATTGAATGTAAGGACTGGCTCAACAAGTAACCGGTACACTATAGTTAAAATATCTTGTTTGACCTTGAAACCTTTTAGTATTCTCAGTAGAAATATGCATTGTTTTCCTTTTTGTATACTCCTTCTGCATGTTTGAGAAGTACAGGTGACAGTTGATCTCAGTACCTAAGTACTGAAATGCATCAGTCTGTTCCACCACCTGCATAATTAAGCTCTATTCGCACAGGATTAATTTTACCTAGGGACCACATGCTATTTGTAATAATTATGGAGATTGTCTGTGTTGTAAATCCCGTGTGAATTGCCCATGTCAGTAATTTGTAAAGTAAAAATTTCCCCGCAAATTACCTACTATATTTTGCTGAACTCCAAGGTAATGTAATAATACTAATCCAATGCAAATAGGCATCTCTGTGATTTGGACAGAAATGGACGGGATACAATACGTAATTAAGCCGTATTTGTTTTCTGGGCACATTTTTATTTGCCTTTGGCAATGGAGGCTGCATCGAAATGCATAACTAATCTTTTGTGCCCCTTACTAGCAAAAGCCTATCGACCCGTAATGGTAGCTAAAAAAAAAAAAAGAACGGGCTGAAGAGAAAAAGCAAAATCATATGCAAATGGTGAACACAAGCGGATGTTACGCAATTCACAGCGCATTAACATCGTATCCAGAATATGTTTGTAAATTTCAGCTAAATCTCAGGCTATGGTTATCCCGTGTGAATACGTCACATAAAAAGCAGACGTTGGGGGATAGTTTATTTATTACATGTGGTCCCTAGGTAAAACTAATCCCATACGAATAGGGCTATTGAGTGTCAGTCCATTATTGTTACAGGTTGTTTCATTGGTGTTGATGGAAAAGAGAATGGGTGACAAAACACAGCCAGTTAGTACTGATGTTTAGTTCTGTTTCCCCTGTTGTGCGGTCTGACCAAGTCATTATATAAAGAAAAATAAAGAATCCATCATTACAATTTTGTGAGGAAGCTTACTTTTCAAATCTTAGATTCACAGAAATATTTAATACATTTGAAATAAATATGGAATAAAGATGATACTCTTAAACGGTCCAGTAAAAGTTCTTTGCTTTTATATTTTATGATTTGCAATTAAGAATAACTGAAACCCATTTTGTTGTTGAAACAGCTTTATTTCTGAAAGGCATGATAGTATAAAATATGTGGAATCAGGTTTTGATAAGTCGCTTTAATAAATCACGATATGATCCAGATGCTGAAAATCATACATCTGAATTTATTCGAGAATTTGCAGGGGTATACAAGGATATACAGAATTTATTGTAAAAAAAATCATGAAAAATGGTGTTAAAATAATGTGACAAACAACACAAACGGACATAAACAAACATTTGTACTTGTGAAAACAGACATTTGGATGGAATTTACAATGGTTGGTGTGAAGAAAGAAAATCATATGACAACAAATCTGCAAGCAGCAGCAGCTAGCTCTAGAACTTGTGTTGTTTCTGCCAAAATAAAAGCATAATGCAAATTTTGCAGCAACGTAAAGTTTTATGATTTTATTTTTTATTTTTTGCACAAACCTTTATAGGCCCTTTTAGATCATGATTCCACAATAAATATGCAAACAAAGTCCTTGTCCATCACGTCATACACATTGATCCAGTGAGATCAGGGGAATACGTGCTTTAATAAAATGGGACCAGGAATCATGGAACTAAAGCAGCGTAGACTAGAAACAAACCTGAAATGTTGCTTAATTTAATCTTGTGCGCCCAGTGTATGTATGTATGTATATATATATATATATATACATATATATATATATATATATATATATATATATATATATATATATATATATATATATATACGTGTGTGTATGTATATATTTAAAAATGCAAAACGATATGAAGCTCTCAACCTTGACCTCTCTAGGTGGCTTCAAACAACTGCTAGGTTCCTGGCAAAAATCAGTGCTGACATATTCCTGTTTTTGGTATTTTACATCACTTTATACTAAAGCTGTTTTTTTTTATTCATTTGCTTCCATTTATTTTTCAATTTATATGCTCTTTTTATGATTGTTTACTGTCATCATTCTTTGTTAAAACAGGTCTCTCTTGTAGTTGAGTCCTCGAGGCTCAATGAGACTAACCTGTCTAAATAACGGTTGAATGAATGAATCGTGAGGTGGATCAAAAGGACAACTTTGACCACCACTGTCAAAATGACCTCTGATTTTTGACTCAAAGGCAACAGGAGTGTAGATCAAGGAACATTGTTACTTTTGAGCAGAAAATCTGATTGGAAACAATAGCAGTAACAAAGTATAGGCAATACTCCATGAACAAGTACTAGACTTCTGTTGGAAAGCTGTTAAAACAAAATGGATAAAACAAGATAACAGAAGGGAAGTTCCTGTAACACGTAACTTTAAAATCACCATCAACAATGTACTATCCAATTTTGAAATTTATACGTCTATAATAGCTGGCATCGTCAGCGTTGTTGATTGACAAAAGTCATATGTACAGTATATTAGAATGGTTTTTAAAATTGCACAAGAATCTTGCTAGAAAAATAATCACTTCTGTCAGCAGCCCTTAATGCCCCTAATTTTTCCAGTCAGTTTATTAGTGAAAGTAATAATTTCATTGATATACACAAAGGTTTTATGTTACTAACAATGTTAAGACCATCTACTTTCATTTCTTATTTATCATTATGGCACAGGGACCAGACTTCTTAGATTTTGACAGATAATTTAAATTTGGAAAAGACTTGGACATTGGTCAGTTTGAGGGTGTGTTAACCATCCTTTGGTTTGGTTGTTGGTTATAGATGCTGACAATGCCGTTGACATCAATAAGTTATGTGTACTGCAGCAGGTACTCAGGATAAATCTGGTGCTTCTCAAACACAACAAATATAGAGGGGTTTGTGACATTGTCCACACAGCTGTCGTAGAAGGTTGCGTTTCCACCATCTTTGGAAGGAGGTCGAACATAGCTAGCGGCTCCTTCGATGTAGCTTCCCACCAGCACCCGGGCGATGAACATGGATTTGACTAGAGTGTCGCCCGTGTACTTGTGGGAGTATGAAGCATCTCGAGCGAAGTAACTACCTGGGTTTTGGAAAAGATAATTTAAATAAAGCATGATTTTTATATGAGGGGTAAACAAACAAATCTGCAACCTTCTTCTTTTAGCTTCACCCCCTTCAGGGGTTACCACAGTGAGACATCCTCCTCCATCTCACTCTGTCCTCTGCATACTGTGTCCTTACTCCAACTACCTCCATATTCTACCTGCATCTATATATTTTCTCTTTTGCCTTACTCTTTGTCTTTTTTCTGGTAACTGCATTTCAAACATCCAGGGCTTAATTTGTAAACTGATTGATGCTGGAACAGCGGGCGGGCCAGGGGGGTGTGTGGGGGGGAGGGGGGTCTGTGGGTCATCCCACAGAAAATTTTGAATAACAGAGATGCTATTTCCTGCATTCTGGTTTATTTTAACGGGTTATTAATATCTACATTTACCTAAATTTTTGATTAAATGACTATTTTAGAGATCAACAGTAGGTTGTGTGTGAATAGAGAGCAGCTATTCTGTCTGGTGTCCTAACCCCCTCCTGCCTCCCCTCACTTCACAGTTCTGAGCTGAACTCTTCTCATCTGAATTTGTTGCTCCTGCTCTAATCTCGTGGCACCGTTTGAAGCATCTGAAGGCTTCAATTCTCGGTTGTCCAACTAAGGACCATCCATCTATTTTGTTTTTTTAATTAAAGTAAATTGTACTGTCTTTTTGGAGTTTTGATTGCTGTTGTTGTTTTGACAAATTAGCGCCGTTGTTTGGACACGTGATGCAATGTGAATAATACATAAAAACATTTCTCTCGTATTTTTGATTTATTTTTACAGTAAGCTTTTTTATTTATTATGTCTGAAATGTAGCAGGAGTTCAGACCCATCAGCAGTTGTGCGTGTGCTGTGTAGAGCTGTCTGGAGACGCTGTGCATAACGTGCACTGTCCACAAAGCATTTATTTATTCTGTTGAATTAATTTTTCTTTCTGCAGAAACGACATGCTGTTGAATGGATCACTTCAGCAGATTCATGTGGGCTGCAGATCCCCATCACCTTAGGTGATGGGGTGGGGGTCTGAGAGGAAGGGAGAGGGGGTGTTTTTCAGTGCACAGCGTCGGCGCAGCTGAGAGACAATGTTTGGAGAGAAGAGGACGCCACGCAGCACCTCCGTGCGTAAATGTGACCATCTGTCCGAGGTTCCTCTCCTGTTCCTCAGAAAGAGCGTGTGAGCGAGCTGGTGCGCCGCGCGTGCTCCGGCTGGAACATCCACTCCACGACTGGGTCTGCTGGGCTAAGGGCAGCATCTCCTCTCGTTGTGTTTTTAATAAATAATCAAAATTAAAATGCACAATGACTTTGGACTTTTAGGGGGCGAAGATTTGAATTGCCAGATCCGAGCAAACAGTCGCAGGAATGCAGCCTTTCAAAATAAGAGAGTTCCCGGATCTTGTTCCGACAGGATCCTGCTCAAATTAACCCCATGCTAACATCCTTCTACCAGTATACCCACTGTCCCTCCTCTGGGCATGTCAAAACCATCTCAGTCTGGTCTCTCTAACTTTATCGCTCAGTTGTGCAACCTGTGCTGCACCTCTGATGATCTCATTCCTAATCTTATCCATCCTTGTCACTCCTAAGGAGAACCTCATCACCTTTATTTCTGCCACTTCCAGTTCTGTCTCCTGTCTTTTTTTCAGTGTCTCTGTCTCCAGACCATACAACATAGCTGGTCTCACAACTGTCTTGTAAACATTTTTTTTGTTCTTTGCTGACACCCTTTTACTGCAAATCACTCCTGTAACTTTTCTCCATCCTGCCTTGACTCTCTTTTTAACCTTTTTACCACAGCCCATTTTTTTCGACAGTGAACCCTAAGTACTAAAAGTCCTGCACCTTTGTCACCTCTGCTCCTTGTAGCCTCACTGTTCCACCTCCTCCCTCTCATTCACACACATGTACTCTGTCTTACTACGGCTGACTTTCATTCCTCTTCTTTCAAGTGCATACCTCCACCTCTCTTAAGTTCTCTTCCACCTGTTTTCTGTTCTCACCACAGATCACGTCATCTGCAAACATCATAGTCCACGGGGATTCCTGCCTGACCTCGCCTGTTAGTCTGTCCATCACCAGAGCAAACAAGAAGGGGCTCAGCGCCAATCCTTGATGCAATCCCACCTCCACCTTGAAGCTATCTGTCACTCCTACAGCACATCTCACCACTGTCCTGCTGTCCTTATACATGTCCTGTACCAGTCCAACATACTTCTCTGCCAATCCAGATTTCCTGATGCTGTACCACAACCCTCCAGTAGGGTTTCTGGGTGTCTTTGTCTGTTTCCTCATGTTTCCAGTTCAGCTTTCAGTGTTTTCCCTCCTTGTGTTCAGCCCTTGTCTCACCTGTGTCTAATGTTAATCACCGCAGGTGTCTGTTATGTGTCCCATTCAGCTTGTGCATTTATTCAGCTCCCTTGTGTCTTGTCTTTGTCTCCAGATTGTCTTTATGGTGTGTTCTGTCATCCATCCTGTTTCCTGTTCGCTCTGTAAGTAGGCTGCCTCATCAGCTTTTTGCTTTGTTTTTAGAAAATAAATATTGTTTTTTTACTCTCGAGTCTGCTGTCATCCTCCTGCACTTGGGTTCAACACACCAGTTGGCAGAACCTGATACCTCCCTTGTCACCCTGTCATATACCGGTACTTTTTCTAAATCGACAAAGACACAATAGAGATCTTTCTGACCCTCTCTGTACTTCTCCATCAGCATCCTCAAAGCAAAAATGGCATCTGTGGTGATCTTTCTCTGCATAAACCATATTGCTGATCACAAATAGTCACCTCTCGTCTAAGTCTAGCTTCCACAACTCTCTCCCAGATCATCATTGTGCAGCTCATCAACATAAATCCCCTGTTATTGCTACAACTCTGTGCATCACCCTTATCTTATTCTTAAAAATGGTCACCACCAAACTTCTCCATTCCTTGGGCATTTTCTCACCCTCAAATATGCCATTGAATATTTGAGTCAAAAAACTCACTGGCATCTGTTCTAGACTATTTCGAATCTTGACTTATATGTCATCAGGTCCTACTGATTCTCCTTCTTCATTCTTTTCATGGATTTCAAAACTTCACCTTCACTAATCTTTCCCACTTCCTGGTCCACAGTTTCTATGGCCTCTACTCTTTTCTTTTTCATTCTTCATTCATTAGCTCCTCAAAGTACTAATTTCATCTTCCCATCACATCCTCATCACTTGTTAGAACATTACAATTCCTATCTTTAACAAGCCTAACCTGCTGCACATCCTTTCCAGCCTGATTCCTTTGTCTCACCAATTGGTACAAGCCCTTCTTGCCCTCTTTGGTGTCTACCCTACCATTCAACTCATCACACACTTTCTGTTTTGCTTTTGCTACCTCCCTCTTTGCTCTACATTCTCAGTCGTCAGTACACTTACGGCTTGCACTCTCAGGCCATCATTACCTGCACCGTTCCCTCAGTGCGTACTGAACTCGACAAATAGGCCTATTCTCACTTTGCTCCTGTAACCTGGAACACCTTGCAAAAAGATCTAACGCTGTCCACTTTGATCTCTTTGAGGGATTTTAAACAACTGACAAGGTCAATAGAAAAATCAATGCAAATATGTAATTTTAGTATTTTACCTTGTTTTATAATGCACCTTGATTTTATTGTTTTGCAGCACTGCTTTTTCGTTTTTGTTTTAATTGCATTTTGTTGTTTATTGTTGTCTGTGCACTTTATGTTATCTGTCTAAAACAGGTCTCTCTTGTAAATGAGTCCTCTCAACTCAATGAGACTAACCTTTATCAAATAAAAGTTGCATTGAATTGATTTGAACATTACATCTCATATTCCTGTCTCCTCTCTTCAGTCCTCTTACTGTCATTTTTCTTATTGGCTAACCTCTTTCTTTGAATAGCTTCCTGCACTGCACTATTCCATCACCAGGTTTTCTTGTCATCTTTTCTTTGTGCAGATGGCACACCAAGTAGGCCTACCTTTCTACCTGTCTCTCTTATTACTGTTGTTGTAATAGCCCAGCCTTCTGGAAGCTCTTTCTTACTATCCAGAGCCTTTAACAGCTCCTCTCTGAACTCCTCACAACATTCTTCCTTCCTCAGCTTCCACCATTTGGTCTTTCTCTCTGATTTTACAATTTTTCTCTTCACAACAACAGTCATTCTGCACACAACCATCTGATGCTGTCGGTCCACGCTCTTCCCTGCCACAACCTTACAGTCCCAATCTCCCTCAGGTTTCCTCTTCTACACAGATTTTAGTCAACCTGTGTACTCCTTCCTCTACTCTTATAGGTCACTCTGTTCCTCCCTCTTTTGGAAATAAGTGTTGACTGCAGCCATTTCCATTCGCTTGGCAAAATCCACCACCATCTGTCCTTCCTAGTTTATTTCATTGACGCCAAACCTACCCATCACTTCCTCATCCCCTCTGTTTCCTTCACCAACATGTCCATTCAGGTCTGCTCCGATCACTACTCCTCCCTGGGAATACTCTCAATCACCTCATCCAGATCTTACCAAAAATGTATCTTTCTCCTCCCCATCACATCCAACCTGTGGAGCATAACCACTGACAATGGTTAGCATAATAACTTCTACTTCTACCTACAGACACATCACCCTATCTGACACTCTTTTCACCTCTACTACATTATTTGCTATCTCCTCCTACAGGACCACTCTACCCCATTTCTCTTTCTATCTATACCATGGTTAAACAGTTTAAACCATGCTCCAATGCTGTGAGCCTTGCTGCCCTTCCACTGTCTCTTGGACACATAAAACATCTACGTTCCTTCTCTGCATCATGTCAGCCAGCTCTCTACCTTTACCTGTCATTGTCCCTACATTTAGAGTTGCAACCCTCAGTCCTACATTCTTGTTTTCCTTTGCTACCTCTGTCTGCTGACACGATTTCCTCCTCGTGGTCTTCAACCAACCAATATGCAACAGAACAGTCATGCCTAAAAAGTAAAGCCAAGTGGCAAAAAGTATTGCAAGTTCTTCAAAGATCACTTGAGGTTTCTCAAGGAAGAATTTTGAAAGTGGCTCTGATCAACACTTTAGCATGTCACACTGAGGTCCACCAGTGGAGCTCAAAGCATCCCAAAGTTCTGCTCCTAAAGACCCAGTCTTTTGTTGTTTGTGAGAAAATGGCATCTGCAGTGGGGCCTGCAGGGGTTTAAGAATCTTTGAGGAATGTAGGCCATTCACTCACCCATTAGAACTGACTGACCTAACCCAATGTTGGAAAAACTGAGATTGTGCCCCCTTCCCCCCTCCCAGTAACTAATTTGAGGTAAATATACTCTCAAGTAATATACTTTGTAAAATAACAACTATATTCACCAGATTGGCAAATAATACAAATAGTTTACAGGTCTCTCTTGTAAATGAGTCCTCGCGACACAACGAGACTAACCTGTATAAATAAAGGTTGAATGAATTAATACATTTATGCCCCTCTAAACAAATTTCCTTTCATTCTATGGCAACACAGGACATTGGTAAATGTCCTATTCATCTAATGATCGTGATGTAATTTATTTGTTTTGGACTGTAGTATTATGTATAGATGCAATTCAGATTTTTAGTCCTATTCTTTATAGTTTATATGGTTTATATTTTTGCAAAATGGGAAAAAATCTTAAGCTTAAACCACATTAATTCAAGCTTTATATACTGTATACAGGTTAGTCTCATTGAGTCACGAGCAGGGCTTAATATTATTTTTTTTAACTATAAAATCGTTGTAGTAAATCATTGCCTTTAGCTTACCTTTCCCAAAACATGTTCCATGAGTTCCACAGATCCTCCAGTCAAAGTTGTTACGGCAGATGGCGTCCACATGGTTGGAGTCGGTGCCATGAAAAAGCAGTTTTTCTGTTACATTGCATCCACCATTCTTCTTCATTAATTTCTTCTGCCTTCGTTTAAGAAAGACACTAAGCTTTAATCAAGTCATAAATTAGATGTTTGCTGAGATAAAGCAAAACATTCACTTTAATGCACAATAGTCTGCCGAACCACAAGGCACAACTACAGGATAATGCTAAATGTTGTAAAAATATTGAACACTATATAACCCTTAGCTATGTGTGGCAAAAAAAAAATCAGCTTATATCATTGCAAGTTAAAGGTAACCTTAAAAAGTTAATACAAAATAAACGACAAAAGGCTGTCTTTTTTTTTTTTTTTTTTTAGATTTTAGTTTACATACCACTTGAAGACTTTCCAAAGGGCTTTGTTCTTTATTCCCTCAATACTAATTATATTAAAGCCTTTCATAGTTCTGCAAAAAAGAGCTTGAATGTTTTCAAATTCATTTGATGTGTGCGTAAGGGGAATTCTCTGGAAAACACAGAAACAGATGCACATGTCAATATGTTGTTGCTTAAATGAATCAGAATAAATACAATTTTAAGATGTTACAGAAACTTTAAAATGGCCAACATTTAAATCCAGTGTTTATAGAAGGATTAGATAACTTGTGACTAGAGTATTTAATTAACAGGAAAGGGATAAGTGAAAATTGCTGAAACAATATAAGATGATCATAACAGAACGTGTATTTATAATACCGAGAATCCTGTTTGAGGCATCTGTGTTGTGTCCCAGTTGTCTTGCACAGTAGTAGTATTTGGTGACCTGCAGGGAAAAAAGTTTTGAAGTTTAAATTTACTTTGAGTCAGATGAGGGAAAAAATTAAATGAGGAAAAGCTAATTGGGAACATGAGCATGTAACTGCACATAACCTGTGCAAATATTTAATTTCCCAATTTTATTAATTCATTCATTCGGGGTTCCTACCTCACTGTATTTGCTTGGACATCTGCAACAGAAACGAACTGAGGACGTCTTCTCACTAACCTTTTTGTGCCAAATTGCTTGTTTGTTTGTATCATGTCTGAAGTGAAAAGAATGTAAATTTTAATAAATCTGAAACAAAGTCCGAGGGTAGAAGAGTTGTGCCCTGACTTCCTCAAGGTCCTGGGTGCTGCTGTCTATATCAACACTTCTGAACATGGAAGTCGGAGACAGTGTCTTGGAATATAGTGGTGGTCCCCACTTTTTACAAAAGGGAAGAGGAGGGTGTGGTCCAATAGGGGATGACATAGTCCTCTTGGGGAAGTTCATGACACGCTGTTGGAATGGAGACTTAGACTGATAAAGCAGCTGAGACAAACACATGGGGTGGAGATGGGGCCTCTTTGTGTGGACTGAGGCATTGACAACTTACACTAGAGAATTAAATCTTAAACCAACGAGTGGTATACTGATGTCCCCCATCACTGAAGGATTTGTACAGTGAATGTAGTTTTTGAGATGAGTGTTTTCTGGACTGGAATTGAACAGAGAATGCAAGTAAAAAAAATAGGAGTAACACTGTATAAGTATAGAGAGAGGTTTTGTTTTGTTCTTTGTCTGAGGCAGCGATGAGAGATGTATTATAGCAATCGGAGGGAACAATTTTATTTATCACCAGGTGCAATGACGGAGCCAGGGTGTGGCCAATGGGGGCCTTGGCCACCATGAATTAATCTTCAGCCACCCAGTCATAAAAGGAAACTATACTTTTAAGAAATATAAAACACCCTGTACTTCCACTTGGGTGGGTTCCCTTTGAACTTGGGTTCTCTACTAGAGACCTGGTAATTTGAGGGTTCTGTGCAGTATCTTAGCTGTTCTTAGGACTGCACTCTTCTGAACAAAGATCTCCGAGGTTGTTACTGAGATCTGTTGGAGCCACTCTTTCAGTTTGGGGGTCACAGCACGAATCCTCCAATGACCACTGGTACTACTGACACTCTCCACAACTTCTGTATTTGTTCCTTCAGCCTTTGGTATTTCTCGAGCTTCTCATGCTCCTTCTTTCTGATGTTACAGTTAGTTGGGAATGCTACATCTATCACTACTGCCTTTCTTTGTAGCTTGTTAATCACCTCGTTGTCCAATTGTCCCAGTCAGACATGCCTGAAGCATCTCCCTAGGGAAGCATCATGGGGGCATCCTTACCAGATGCAAAAACCACTTCAGCTGACTCCTCTCAATGTGGAGGAGGAGCGGTTCTACTCTGAGTGTTTCCAGGATAACT
Organism: Nematolebias whitei; assembly: GCF_014905685.2. Classification (NCBI taxonomy): domain Eukaryota; kingdom Metazoa; phylum Chordata; class Actinopteri; order Cyprinodontiformes; family Rivulidae; genus Nematolebias; species Nematolebias whitei. The sequence continues at coordinate 21,448,427 of NC_056519.1, read as the reverse complement.
GAACTTCTCATCCTATCTCTAAGGGAGAGTCCAGCTATGCTCCAAAGGAAACTCATTTCAACCGCCTGTATTCGTGACATCGTTTTTTCCGTCACTACCCAGAGTCTGTGGCCATAGATGAGGGTAGGAACATTAAATGACTGCATTGGTTTTACCCATGAACTTGTGTAGGGACCAAACATCCTGTAGCAACGGGCCTCCAATCCCATACTCGTGGAGAACCCCTCACAGTGTACTCTGAGAAACACAGTCAAATGCCTTTTCCAAGTTCACAAATCACATCTAGACTGGATGGGCAAATTCCCATGACCCCTCAAAGACCATAGTGAGGATAAAGAGCTGATCCAGTGTTCCACAGCCAGGATGGAACTTGCATTGTTCCTCCTAGATCTGAGGTTCGACCAACAATCACACTTGCTTCACCAGTGCCCCTGAATAGACCTTACAGGGAGGCTAATGAGAGTGATGCCCCTATAATTGGAGCACACCTTCCGGTCTCCATTTTTGAAGAGGGGAACCACCACACCAGTTTGCCAATCTAGTGGCACTGCCTACGAATTCCACGGTATGTTGTAAAGGCGTGTCAACCAAGACAGCCCCACAACATCCAGAGGCTTAAGGAAATCAGGCGAATCTCATCCAACCCAGGAGCCCTGCCACCGCAGAGCATTTTTACTACCTCGTCGACCTCACCCACAATTAGACCAACCCGTAAGTTCCTCAAATCATCTTCCTCCATGGAAGACATGCAGGTGGGATTGAGAAGATCAGAGAAGTATTCCTTCCACCTCCATGGTCCACATTAAGGAAATGGTGACATATCTTTTGAAATGCAAACAAACATTACAGATTCACAATTTCTGGAGTCTCTTTACCTTGGAAGCTGAGTGAATATGAATGACTGCCAGCAGTAAACTTCACCACATCTTTATTTTTCAGAAACTTCTTCTCCACATATTTACTGTCAATGTCTGCTAGTTTGTGTTTGTGTCTTTGCTGGAAAAAGCAGAGATAAAGATGTTCAAATTCTCATTGGAATTGACCAAAACTAAACAGGAATGGAAATGATTTATATAAAATGGACAGTTCAGGTAGAACAGTTTGGTGACAAAGTTCAAAAGGCGAGGTGAGCCTATGGTTATGATATGGTTTGGACAGAAGAGGGACAGTGGGTTTTAACAGACAAAGAATGTTTAATATAGAGCTGCCAGTTCCAGGAGTTTATTTTATCAGATCTTTAATCTGATCTATTCACTGTTTTTTTTTTTTTTTATGTCAAGAGCACAAAAACAAACTGCCTTATTAATAAAACAATGAAAACCAAAGAAAAAGAACCAAAGAAAAGCTGTGTGTGGAAAAACTGGGTTCTCACTTGCTGCTTCCCTAGGATTTAAGAAGGAAATTATCAGCCAATTGCTGCTGATCAAAAGTATTACAGTAGTCCCTTGCTACTTCGTGGTTTGTTTTTCGTGGACTCGCTCTATCACAGTTTTTCCAAGTAAGATTGGGCATGACACACTGACACGCTGATTGATGGATGAGCCGCACGATCGGCATGGAATTCTTATTTAAAATAAATTATTTTATATTATTTGTCACCTGATGCACCTTCGTGCAGCTCAAACAGCTGCAGACAAAAATTCCTCCTGCACCTCTGTGCAGACAAACTGCAGGAGAAGATTCCTCCTGCAGCGTGTCAGGATCTCCGCTCTGCAGAGGATAAGTGGGCGTGGCCGAGAGCGCTGGCAGAGTGCAGCCGGAGGCAGAGAGCTGAAATCATGACACTGTGCTCTTTTACAATGTTTAGAGTTTAGAAACATTGTTTATATATATATATATATATATATATATATATATATATAAGGCATTTTAAACCCTTCCCACACTCTTGCAATATTCTACAGTGTGTGTATATATATATATATATATATATATATATATATATATATATATATATATATATATATAAACAAACTACTACTTGTACTACTCTGGGCTTCTGGGTACGGATCCCCCGTGATAATAAACAAGGGACTACTGTACTTGTTTTTAGTATTTTATCTTGTTTTGACCACCTTGATTTTATTGGTTATAACACTACTTTGATTTTTATTTTCTTTGCATTTTATTGTTTTATTGTTTATTGTTGTTTGTACCTTTTCTGTTTTCTTGTCTAAAACAGGTCTCTCTTGTAAATTCAATTTCAATTCAATTTATTTGTATAGCACCAAGTCACAACAGAAATCATCTCGGGCACTGAACAGAAACATTCATATATAAAAAAAATATAATTTAACATTATTTATCTGAGGAGCAGACTGCTTTAAGTTTAACTCCATCACAAAACTCTCATCTTGAGCATGAAGGCAACAGTGGAAAGGAAAAACTCCCTCATGAGGAAGAAACCTTTAGCAGAACCAGACTCAGGACAAGCGGCCATCTGCTTCAACCGGCCGGGTTTGAGAGGAACAGATACACAAAGGCAAGTTAAGAATCACATGTGAAGATAGAAATAGTATCAAATGAAAACTATTCAATTTTAACAAATAATTTAAGGAAATGAGGTAAATTTATCCTCTAGTAGTCTAAGCTTAAGACAGCATGACAAGCCGACCCTAACTATAGGATTTATCAAAAAGGAAAGTCTTCATCCCAGTCTTAAAACTGGACAATGTGTCAGCCTCAAGGACAGAAACTGGAAGTTGGTCCCACAAGAGAGGAGCCTGATAACTGAAAGATCTTCCCATTCTGCTTTTGGAAACTCTAGGAACCGTGAGTAAACCTGCAGTCTGAGAGCGAAGTGCTCTGTTAGAAAAATATGGAACAATAAGATATTGAATATAAGATGGAGCCAGGTTGTTGAGAGATTTATAGATTAGAAGTAAGATTTTGAATTCTATTCTGGATTTGACAGGGAGCCAATGGAGAGAAGCTAAAACTGGAGAGATATGATCTCTCCCACTAACTCCAGTTAAGACTCTGGCAGCAGCATTTTGGATCAACTGAAGACGTTTGAAAGAAGTATTTGGACACCCAGATAATAAACCATTGTAATAGTCCAGTCTAGATGTGACAAATGCATGAACCAGTTTTTCTGCATAATTTTTAGATAAGATCTTTCTAATTTTAGTGATTGACGCAGGTGGAAGAAGGCGGTTCTAGCAATGTTTTTAATATGGGTTAAAAGACATGTCCTGATAAAAATAACACCAAAATTTTTAACATTAGAGCTGGAAACGAGATTGTCATCCAAGGAGGGCGAAAAACTGAAAAAATTATTCCTAAGATGATCAGGTACAAAAACTAAAACCTCAGTCTTGTCTATGCTCAAAAGCAGAACACAGTGTCATCCAGGTTTTTATGTTTTTAAAAAATGCTTGTATTCTAAGTAAATGATTGGATTCATTGGGTTTCATGGGCAAATATAATTGTGTATCATCAGCATAACAATGATTTTTATCCCATGCTGTTTAATAACATTGCCTAATGGAAGCATAAGTTAAAGACTTCTGGTCCAAGCACTGAACCCTGAGGAACTCCATGACTAAATTTGGTGTATGATGAAGATTCATTACAGTAGTCACTCGCTACTTCATGGTTCATTTATTATGGACTCGCTCTATCACGGTTTTTCAAAATGAGAGTGGACATGACACACAATTGGCTGACTGATGGATGAGCCGCACAATCGGCATGGAATTTTTATTTAAAATTAATTATTTTAAATTATTTAGCACCTGCTTTAAATGTGTGGAATTAAAGGAAATCTAGGTGAAATGCTGCTTTTTTTATACACTAGTGTACACTTTTTTGCACACTGGTGCACGGCCTGGTTGAGCTACAGGTAATACAGATAATTTTGAGCTCTTTCAAAGTTTCTAGTAGAAATCTTGTGTCGCTCACCTACCACAATAAAGGTTGAATGAATAGTTGGGTCACTTAACCAACTTTAAGAATAACAAAAAATTCTCAAAAAAAATTTATTAATTCAACATTTATTTATACACGTTAATCCCATTGAGCCTCGGGGACTCATTTACAACAGGGACCTGATTTTACCAAAGAGTGATGACAACAGTGGACAACAACAACAATCATAAAAGATGCGTACAAATTCAGGATAACAAGTGAAAATAAAATGGTATTAAAAACGTGTAACCAAAAAACAGCTAGGTTGTAAGGCAATGTAGAGACTAAAATCAAGAACATGTCTGCATTGGTTTTATCCAGAAATTTAGCAGATGTTTGAAGCCACTTAGAGAGGTCAAGGTCAAGAGCTTCAGATCTTTTTGCAAGATATTCCAGGAAATAAGAGCAGAGTAGGAGAAGGTCCTTTTGACTAGTTCAGTCCTCACTGAGGGGACACTGCAGGTAATAATGTCCTGAGAGCGCACGCTGTAGCTGCACTCATGCAGAGACATGTAGGAGGAGATGTATGAAGGCAGCAGACCAAGAAGTGATTTAAAGATGAAAATGTACCAGTGAGAGAGTCTGAGTGAAGTTAATGATGTCCAGTTAACCAGTGAATACAGGGTGCAGTGGTGGGTATGATAGTTACAGCCAGTTATGAATGTATGAATTTGGTGAACTCACATTTGTACCGTACAGATTCCATTCTCCAAATTCATTCTCCCAGTACCAGCACCACTTTGTGGCGTGGATGAAGTCCGTTTTTTTCCGAGAGTTTGGAGTTGAGAGTCTCCTTACTTTGCTTTGTCCACATCTCATTAGATCAAAAGAAATCCGTGATTTGCCACTGCTGTAGGACACAAAATTAAAAATGTATTAATTTTACAAGGTTATACTACTGTTACACTACACAAACATTGACATACTAAATGCAGAATTCACTAGCAAAAAAAAACAAAACAAAAACATTTTATTACTTTAGGATTTATTTTAATTTTGGCATATGTTTTTATGTCGGGAGGACCTTTCAGGATTTTTTTTTTTCTCAATGGATAAAGTTTTTGAGTGAAGGCATAACAGCACCATGGTTAGAGGACACTAGTTTTCCCACAGACACAATAAATATATGTAAGGTTAACTAGTAACTAAATTACCAGGTAACTAAATTGTTCCTAGGTGTGAGCCAGAGCATGAATTGCTTGTCTCATTTGTCTCTGTGATGAATTTGTGACCTGTCCAGGGTGTACCCCACCTCTTGCACAATGACAGATGGAGATGAGCACCAGCGACCTCGTGACCCAGATAAGAAACACAGGTAAGGAAAATGGATGAATGATTATTGAGTTCAGCAAGCAGAGTGTCAGTTTTGGTGATTACAAGAGACTTGGTAGTTTAGTTAAAAAAGTCAAAAAAGGTAGCTAGTCCATACTAGATCAAATAATTTGCTTTTAATAATAAACTAATTTTAATAAATATCTAATTATAGTTGAATCACAGTGGTACTAAAGTCAATTCAGCTGCCTCGGCAATGGAGAGACAGAACACAGTCCACTCACTTCAGTGTTCCCCATCTCTAGCACCAAAGTCAAACAGTTAAACATTTCTCAGGTTTAGATCAGAGGCCGTTCATTCCAGTAACACACTCCCAGTTACACTGTTACTATCCATGTGGGCATGGAAGTCACCCAGTAGAATAATGGCGTCTCTAGCTGGAACACTTCTGCACAGGACTGGGTACTCCAAACTGCCATTCAGTGTATAGGCACAAACATTAATAAAAGTTTTGAAACTACTTTTTTTTGGTGGCTCACCCACTGTCAGTCAGATGCACCTGGAAATTAATTTCTAACTATGCTTCTATGTCACTTGCTGTCATTCTAGAGTTGCTGACAAATGTGTTACAGTATGTTAGCACATATAGCATCATATAGGTTAGCACTTGGTTTTATTTATTAATTTTTTTGTTGGAATGACATTTGTTTTCTTTTGGCTCAACCCAAAATACCATTATGCACAGTTTTTGAAGGTGCTTTTGTTTCTAGTCAACCAGAGCATCACATCTAGGATGGAAAGTGAATAAACACATGATCAACTGGCCAACCTACCATTAAAATATTTTAGGGAGCAACTAAAAGTTTAGCCTTACTGCTCCTCGCTGTATTGTGACCACCAAAAACAAAGTTTAAACTCTGCTTGCTGTACTTAACATCCGAGACAAAAAAATATGTCACTCAAACTTTCTAACCAACGAGGATGAAGCTGTAAAAGACGCTCCCACTAGAAACATTTTGCCAAAATTGGAAGCAAAAAGTCAGGCCGCTCAAAAGGACAAAACTGTCCCTGCAACCTAAAAAAGACAATAAAACCCTCAGTCAGATATTTGACGTGTACGTTTACAATTGTCTACCACATTACAATTCATCACAGAATTGCAATTTTGTGATTTATTTATTTATTTTAGTTATTTTAAAATCAAGAATCTCTCATGGGTCCTGGTTACCCTGGATGACAACTCTGTTCCACATGATGGAACATGGGTGAAATCTGGAAAACCTTCATTTTGATAGAAATCAAGAAGCTGCTGATTGTTTGAGTTCAGCAGTAATCCGTCACCACTATAATCCTAACTAAAGTCCCCACAGTATCAAAGTTCATGCTCAATCATCCAGGCACCTTATCCAGTAATGCTCAGTCAGGTCATCTGGACAGTTTCTTTTTTTTAATAGAAAGACATTTCGTCCTCTATCCGGAGGGCTTCATCAGTCTGAGGAGTCCCAAGTAAACTGTTGTCCCACCAAGCAGTACACTCCTTAAGTGGACCAACCAGCTTGCTGGAGATAAGATGGTTTCTGGGGGCTGTCCTGTCCCCTGTTGACTCCTCCCAGGCAGGCAGCCACAGCCAAAGTGGTTCAAGGCAACAAAGTTCATGCTCAGTCATCCAGGTACAAAATATTGGGTACCCAGGGTACTTGTAAGTGTTAAGTGTAAGTGTACATTGTAGCATGAAGGGGCCAAAGCCAAGGTTGCAGTAGATTACACAATGACTGTCAGCAGGGCTGGATTAAATATTTTTTTCACGATATTGCCATAAAAGTGAACGAACATCTGTTTATGAAACTGCTGCGCTCATTTGTAATCTCTTTTATTACTATAGTCTTAACGTCCCCTGAGTACCTGTAAGTGTTGTTTGGGTCGCAGTAGTCCCTCTCAATTCTCTCGTTATCAGGCAGGTTGGTCCACTGATCATGTACCTGAACCTGCCATCTGTACGGCATCTTGTCATGAGCATAAAAACATTGACCTGAAAGCACATTGGTCATTAAAAAGGAGGCATTTAGCAACAGACAAAATGTATTTAATAAAGAACCATCTCAGAACTCACCCCTGTGCTTACAGTAGCCCTGAATGAAGCGCAAGCATATCTCAGGATCCATGGTTTCCACTCTCTTAGGTTCAGTTCGACACTGTTGGTGGAAAAAAAACCTTCACAAACAATCGGGTGTAATCCTCATCTAATTGAATAACACAAAGCTTTGTGGAGAAATAGAACACAGAAACAAATCATTACAAGTGCAGAAACTCCCTTCGTACAGTCTGACTGCAATCTGATGTCTAAACAGATGCAGATGGAGATGCTGAGGCGCCGCAGAAAACAGACATCTATCAAGGATTCCCCGGGAATAAATCATTGTGTCTATCATAACATTCAGTCTCAAACAAAATTAAACACAACCTCTGCTGCCTTCTTAGAGTCAAATCAAGAATGATTGTAATTTAGAGAGAATCATGGAAATGTAATATCATTCAGCATGACAGCAAATAAGTAGAAAATGTTATACAGGTTATAAATATAGTAAATAATAATAGAGCATGATGCATACAGTATGTAGCCTCCCTTGAAATGCACCACACTATTAAGAGGCCAGTTCCTGCTTGGTTTATGGTACCACCTCATTCGTGGTTCCAAACATTTTGATGTTGGCAGACTGCAGCCGTTGGTTGGCCCAACTAGTGGAGCAGAATATGAATTATGAAGATCCGGTCCACTTTGCTTTGATGAGCCCACCCAGAGTGGGGTTAGGGTTATTTATTCTAAGTTCATAAATGCAACATGTCACCTTAGGACTTTCACCCAAGGAAATAATTATACTGATAACAAACGGCACTTACGGTAAGTTTGTTTCGAAGAGGAAGCAGGAAACAGAGTTCCAAAGGTGCAAATGTATAAAAATTAACATATTTTTAAAAGCATTTAAAAATGGAGGCAGTGTTGTCCGTTACAAAACAGAAAAAAAAAATTAATCAAGGCTGAGGATTACCAGATATGGACAGTTCAAAGAAAGTGGTGAATCTAAATATTTCAAATAATAATAAAAAAAAACCCACTCTGAGCCCACACTGTTCAGGAGAAGTGGAAAGGACCTGTCCCCCACAGCACAAGACACAGGAGAGCCAATACAAGAGCCTCGACCAACACCTGTAGCTCTCAGCCTATAACAAACAACAGAATAAACAATCAAAAACAAAATTAATAAACTAAAATCAACCTCAGTTTGGCCGTAAATAAGTAAAATGGTTAAAACTGCCTGAAATTTACTTTTATTAATACACAAAAATTAGCAAACACAATTAAAGTTCTAGTGACCAGTCCCCCCCCCCTCTCCCCCCCCACACACACACACACACACAGCACATTGTCAGTGACACAACACACTGGAAAATACAGAGTTAAGAGGGCTGATGAAGGGGGAACAGAGCAGGTCAGACCCAAACAGAGCACGGACCGAGCCAGGATCAGCCAAGCAAAGTAAAACTAAAGTGAAAGTAAAAGAGAACAAAGCAGCAAAACATCTTGTTGGACTGAAGTGACTTTAATATCAAAATAAATATAATCATTCAAACACTTTAAATGTGTAAAAAGCTGAATATGAGGACAGGGCATACATACCACATCTGCTGAATCTCACCACCTGAGAAGAGACTGTGACCCCCCCCCACTGGCAACAGGTGATTTACCGCATGACTGAAATAAATCAAATCGATCAAAGGCCAAAGTTGTAACCAGCCGGTGCAGAGGAGAGGAAACTAATGGATACAATCCTTTCATCATCTTTTTACTCAAATCAGCCTCTCTGAGGACACAAAGAGTCTTCAACCCAGTTTACTTACAATGGCAGACAGTCACGAGGAAACTTTTACAGATGCACACATTTAAATCCCTTTAACCTCGTCTGTGAGAATATGCACCAGACAGAGAGGTAGGGAAAGCTTTAATAGACATTATCGGGCACAGGCGTGATCAAGATGACCTCGTCTTTCCAGCAGATGAGGAGAAGGCTTTGGAGTTCATGGAGTGTGCAGGCGCCGTGCTCTTCAGAGAGGAGCCTGCAGGCAGACAAAGCAACTCTAATTCACACACATTAGTTTAACATCAGTTCAACATCCATAACCTTTACCTAAATTCCCCTAACTGAAATGATCATGTATTTAATACTAGAGGGCAATGGCCTTTATTGATCCTTTCTATCCATATAAAGAAATTAAATTAATAATTTAACTTTGACAGTAAATGTTCCTTAAGAGACTAATTGACCACATCCGAAAATACTACTTTATAATAGTTTATCCACAAAAACTAATCGATCATGAAGTGTTATCCAAGCTTGACATGAAAGAAAAAAAAAGTAAGAAAATTTGTTTTACATTTGAACTTATCTAAAATCTTTAGTTAATTTCTTAATAAAGGTCTTTAGTTAATAAAACAAAAACATAAAAACCTACACATTTCAGTTTTGTGAATATAGATAAAATATTTATTTTATGGCAATTTTGGGGAAATTTTCCTCAACATTTTCCTCCATATAGGCCCAAAATGATTTTATTTAAAAAAAAAAAAAATTAATTTTAATTTCCATCCACAGTTTTGTGAAGACCTTCGTCACCAGACCCTTCAGGTCCGGTAGCCGAAAACAAAGCCTTGTTTTTGATCCAATATACTCATGTCTGTTCGGACATGGAGATCTTTTTAATTAAAAACTATCATTATTATCATTATTTACTTTAACCATGGTAGAAACACTAGATTTTGAATTCTTTTTGGCTTTTATTGACCCAGTTATAGTAGTGAACTGCTGCAGCACGGTGCATCCACTACTGACCTCCTGCTTTTGGGAACACCAACAGGAGTCAGCCGTTCTGAGCCGTGGAATGTCCAATTTTGCAGCCTGCATACATGTACATGTAAAACAGATATATATATATATATATATATATATATATATATTTAAACAAAGTCTTTTTATTGATTTTTTGCATTTTTAGTAACACTCACAACAATAGAACAAAATCCCACCCCATCCCTCCCACACCGGATCAGTCATACATGCATAAACAAGAGCTAATCAAACAGGCACTGACAAGTTTTCCGCATATGACATAAACGGCTGCCATGCGTCTCAATCTTTTTACAGATCCCTTCAGGGTATGTCTTATTTTTTCCAAATGAGTCACCTCTCTTATCCAATGTACATATGCTGGGGGGTGTGGGTCCTTTCATTTGCAGAAAATTATCCTCCTGGCCAGGAGAGTGCCAAAGGTAATCACATCCCTCTCGCATTTGCTGAAGGACGTATCCACAGGGACCACCCCAAACAGTGAAATGAGTGGGGATGGGTGAACAGTTTTGCCACATATTCCAGAGAAGGTGCCAAATACAGATTGTCAAAAAGTCTGCAGTTGGAGACATGTCCAGAATGTGTGCAGAAGTGTAGCTGATGAGATTCTCATGACTGGGCTCCATGCATGTAGAACTTCTGTACAGCTGGCACTGGTAATTGTGACAAGCAGCAGTAGGGCGTGTGCTGGGTGTGTTTTGTCATCATTTTCTTTGTTCCTGTCCTTTGTTTTTTTTGGTTGCATTTAACTGCATACGGTGGTAGAAATAACCATGGACTATCCTTGTCTGGTTGATTTATTTTGGTGCTTTTTGCACTTTTTGTCAATTTTTTGCCAGACTCTGTGTGGACCAGATATGGCTGCAGTATGGCCGGGAGTTTCTGCTCCTGATGCGGGACTCTGGAGCGGGCGCTGTGGAACCCTCTGCAGTTTTGCCAGTGGACATCCTCCAGATGGAGACCTCAGCTAAGAACCGGTGCTGGGAGCAGAAGCAGCCAGGCGTAAAGAAGCGGGGAAGACGCGGTGGTCTTTGACAGAGGTTGAAGTGGGGGGCAGGTCTCGCTCGTGTGCCACTTCCAACCAGCTTCAGGCTAATGTGAAGTTTCTGGAGGAGTACAAAAGTACCTGTGTTTTGGCACTGACAGAAACTTGGCTCAAGGACGATGACTTGCAATCGGACCTGGCGACTTCGGTGAGCCCCCTTGTTTGGACAGAGACCCCACCAGGACAGGTAAATCACTCGGTGGAGGACTGTGACTTTACGTAAATAAAAAATGGTGTAACACAGTTATCATCAGTGAGACGATGTGCAAGCCAGACATCAAACTTTTCTCTGTGTCTCTCCACCCGTTTTATCTGCCAAGAGAATTCCCAGAGCTTTTTATAACGCTTGTGTACATCCACCCTGAAGCTAATACGGAGCTAGCTACTCAGGCTTTGCTAAAAACAGTGCAGCAGTTTCAGAAGATCTCACCGGACGCTCCTAACCTTATTATAGGAGATTTTAATCACTGCAGACTCGGAAAGTCACTTGAGAATTTTTATCAATATGTGTCGTGCTCCACTCGACTTACAAAATGTTTGGACCTGTGTTACGGAACTGTGAAAAACGCTTTTAAATCTCCGAGCGGAGCTCTGATTGGTTCATCAGACCACAATATTGTCTATTTGATCCCACACTACAAACCCGTCCTGAGGAAACACAAGCCGGAGCAACATTTGGTTCCGGTTTGGTCGGAAGAGTCCATCCAGAATCTTGTTTTAGCTGCACAGATTGGGATTTGTTTAAAAGTAAATGCTCAAATTTAGAGGAACTTACTGACATAATTTCCTCTTATATTAATTTTTGTGAGGGATCAATCATTCCCAGGAAATTTGTCATTAAGTTTTGCTAACAGTAAACCATGTATCTCCAAATCAGTAAAAAAAAACAATGCATTTGCGCAACATTAGCTTCAAAAAGGGAGATTTGACTCAATACCACATACTAAAAAAACAAGTGAGGAAAGAATTAAAAGTAGCTAGAGTAAACTATAAAGAGAGAGTGGAAAATATGTTCAGGTCCAATAACTCCCGGCTGGTATGGGAGGGGGATAAGTATATGATGGAGGTATCAAATAAGAAAACTCACATCACTCTTCACTCCTCATCCGCAGTGCGGTGATTTTAATTCATTTTACAATCGTTTTAACACTAATGATTTTACAGAGAAGCTTTCTGTTTTCAAAGAAACGCTGTCAGGTGCAACAGTGAATATTGACATTGGAAGTGTGCTTAACGTTTTTCAAAAGACTAAAGAAAGGAAAAATCCAGGTCCTGACGGTATAGGGGGTCGTATTCTTAAGAACTGTGCCCTGCAGTTTGCTGATATTTTCCATCCATCCATCCATTTTCTTTACCCGCTTATTCCATTTTGGGTCACGGGGGTCGCCGGTGCCCATGTCCAGCAATCACTGTGCGAGGGGCGGGGTACACCCTGGACGGGTCGCAAGTCCATCACAGGGACACATAGAGACAAACGAGACAAACAACCATTCACTCTCTCACTC
>NC_056519.1:21427740-21432795 GCF_014905685.2 Nematolebias whitei | reverse complement strand
TTGACAGGACTGTCAAGTTAAGGACTAGTTAATACTTTATTTTTATTTTGGACTTCAGCATCGTAGGAATAAATTTAGCAGTCTTTCACTTTCTCTGGATGGCATTGTTTTGGCCTGCAGTGTCAGGAACCAGGGTATTGGATTCAAAATAGCCAGACGCAAGAGTAAAAAATGAAAACTGTTGAATTTATTATTGCAGCTGCAGCAAGGGAGAGAATCCAGTAGATACCATACCATACCAATTTATTTATATAGCACTTAAAACAGCAACAAGGCCAACCAAAGTGCTAGATATGACAGGTCTTCACAGGAGAGTGGAGAGGGAGTCACCTGTCAAAGTCTGCAGAGATGAAGTCAATGTCAGTGCAGCAGGGCAGCTGCAGAGGAGTGCTGCAACAACGTGGTTTGAGAGGGACAAATCTGAGAGCAGGGTTTGAGACAAAGCAGGGTCAAGTACAGGTGGTCCGAGTTCCAATAAAGTCCAAAGGGGTAATCCACGAGACAGTCGTATGGTCAGAGGAAGAGGTCGTTACCGTGATCAGAGAGGCAGAGCAGATCCATATGAGGACCAGGTAGTGATGGGTCAGGTGACACCAATGCGTCGGCGCATGCGTCGAGCTCATAGAGCAAAACCCGTGTCGGTGCGCGTATCGCTATTAGAAAGTCACGTGACCAATACAGGAACTGTTTCGAATTGACACTGACGCGCCAAACTGTGTTTCTAAGGAAGCGTATCTGTCAACGGGATGCATCTGCCAAAAGAATCTTTGATGTTTTGCTGGTCATCATTAACTTCATCAAGAATTATGGAGCAGCCTGAAATCCAAAAGAAAGGTTTCTGCCATGTAGGACCATTTTGATCTCATATTGGAAAATAAGCTATTTGTTTCATCCTGTTCCTCTCAGCATTTCCACTTGATCTATCTGAATACAAATTCATTTCAAAGTGGCTTTTAGTTATTATTTTCTGCAGGTTAAACATTGCATTTGTTCGCCAGAGCTTTCATATTTAAATAAATCCACCTCCTCAATGCTGAGGCATTACAGGGCCAGGCATGAGAATGAAGTCCCAGATACATCCAGGTAAACTCAGGTATACAGCCATTCTAAAACTTTTTCACATTTGCTTTATTGATAATTAATTCCTATTAATTTATTCTTTATCTAATTTTTAACCATCAAGCTTCCAGGAAGCAGATGGTGTATGAGGCTCTGCTGAATTTCATCCTGAAGGACTGCCAGCCCCTCAGCTTATTTATAACTTTTTTGATATATAAAAATGTGTATATATTAAAAAAAAAATCCCAGTCCACAAACATCCTCATTCACAACACGTTCACTGATATTTTCACGTTATGATACATGTTCACATTATTTATTGATTGTATCTAAAAACATAAAATATATTTTAAATTTAAATGAAGATATGAAATAATACAATATAAAATACAATGACTTAAATTATATTATTGTATATGTTAGGTCATCAAATCAGTGTCAGTTGAGTCTGTCAACTAGGTTGCCCGTAAGGATTTTTTTAAGTTCCAGCAGGTGTCAGTATTCATTGACACATTTTCGACACAGTATCAATACAGTTTGGCAATGTGTTGAAACGCTTCATGACGCCTCATCTACCCATCACTAGGAGCAGGTAAAAACAGGAAATCCAATAGCATGGCTTGAGGTTCGGGCATGTAACAAGAAAATTATGATGGCTGGACAATCAGGGACCATGGGAGGTGTAATAATCTGGCAAATGACAAGTGAAAGTGTAGCTCTTAAACAAGGCCAATAACAGGTGCAGTGAATCAGGCTGATGAGCTGAAAGTGCAGAGGGGGGCGTGGCTAAATGACAGAGCAGAAAACATGACATGAAGAGGCAGAGGAAAACAGCATGATGACAAAGAGGAGCAGAAACATGACATGAGGGGCTGTGAGCGAGGCAGGGGAAAGAGTAAGTGATAAAGGCATAAAGGGGCAGAGACTTCAGCAGATGGGGGGGCAAGCAGAGACCGCTGATCGTGACATCCAGTTCTAATAGCTTGGTTATTTTTGATCAGGACATATCTTTTAACCCCCACATTAAAAACATTACCAGGACAGCTTTCCTTCAATTTTAGCTTCTCTCCATTGGCTCCCTGTCAAATCCAGAATAGAATTCAAAACGTTGGTTACGTACTGTAACCCCAGATTCTATGAATATAGGCGTAGCCCTTTAAGGCTGTCGCTGATGGGTTTATCCCGTTATGCGCAAGCATCGTACTGAAAAAATTAGTCCACGCCCACCTGCTGTGTGGGCCCCACCCGATCCGTATAAATTACGTTAAGAGCGGGTAATCTGCTCCCAAATAGCTTATTCTTTTCTTCAGCTATTCAGGAGCCAGTGAGGCCCGACGCTTAAAGGGCTACGCCTATATTCATAGAATCTGGGGTTACAGTACGTAACCAACGTTCTATGTCATATAGGCTTCGCCCTTTAAGGCTGTCGCTGATGGGTTAAGGGCGAAGCGGATGTGGTCCTCGCCTCACTGGGTCCATTCGAACCCAGTAAGAAGCGGAAGCTTGCCCAAAAAACGTCTTGCCACTCAGTTCCCCATGTGCATAATTACGCATCGCGTAATTGTGTGCCATGCACAGACGCATGTTGTGCAACTATGCGTTCTGACAGCATGAATGCCCCGGAAAAACTTTCAACGGGGAAGATATTGAAAAGAGGAGGGGGGGGGGGGGGGGGCATGAAGCAACTGATTCATGATTGAACAGTATAAACAGATAATATCAATGAACTGATTATTGAACAAATGAACTGATTGGTAACAATAGTCATGAACTGATTAGTGACAATAGAACCGAATCACAGACACAACTTGTGGCTGATAACAACATCTCACACTGTAATGCATGCAGACAGATGTGAGCTTAAACAGAGTTCCATGAGAACAACAATATTCATTCTGTTAGAGCACTAAGGACAGAATGTGTCATGGAACGAGCCGTTACATCACGTAGGTAAAAGCGAATAAATGAGCAGGGTGATGACCATGCAGCCGCAGTGCAAATGTCCTGCATTGACATACCATTATGCAGAGCAGTCGAAGATGCGATACCCCTGGTTGAGTGTGCTTTGAGGTTGACAGGAGGCTCTAGATCTGATGCTCTGTAGGCTTCAGAAATGGCCTCACACAGCCAGTGTGACAGGCGCTGGGTGGATAACGGGCGGCCTGCGGATGCATCTCTATAATGCACAAACAAATGTTGAGTTTGACGCATTGCAGCTGTGCGCGCTATGTAACACGATAACGCCCGCACCGGACAGAGAAGATGAAAAGATGCTTCTTCTTCTGATCTGTGGGGGGGAGGGAAGAATCCCACCAACGACATCTGTCTCGATTTAAAAGAGCTCGTGATGCTTTTAGGCATAAAGGCTGGGTTTGGTCTTAAATCAGCTGAACTACCGTCAGCCTGGATTCTGAGACATGACGGAGCGGCAGAGAGGGCAGATAAATCACTCACCCTCTTAGCGGATGTTAAAGCCAGTAGCAGGGCTGTTTTAAGAGACAGGAATTTAAGTGAAACTTGATCCAGAGGCTCAAAAGGAGCTTTGATCAGGGCTCGCAGGACCAGCGTTAAATCCCACTGTGGAACGAGTGGGCGTGAAACCGGTCTATGTCTTTGTACACCTTTTAAAAACCGCTTCATCAGCGGGTGGTTAAAAGCTGTTCTGTCCCCGAACCCTTCGTGGCAGGAAGAGATGGCTGCAGCGTACGTTTTAATCGTGCTGAACGCCAACTTCCTATCCATCAGCTGTTGAAGAAAGGACAGCACGCCACCTAATGGACATGAGGTGGCCTCCAGACCTTTCTCTGTACACCAGCGCTGAAAAGCCGTCCACTTTGATGTGTACAGGGCTGTGGTAGATGCAGCACGTGAATCTTGAATTGTGCGCACTACCTCCTGAGGGAGACCCATCCTCTCTAAGCGGGACCGCTCAGCGGCCAGACCCACAGGTGCTGGCCTATTTCCGGGTAACTCCTGATCGCTCCTCCTGCTTGAAGGAGAGCATCTTCCCTCCATGGCAGTTTCCACGGGCGACCTGACAACAGACGCTGCAGGACCGGGAACCATGGTGCGTTCACGCGCTCGGGAGCTACCAGGAGAGCTGTCAGTCCCTCCTCCTGAACTCGGTTCAGGAACCGTAAAATCAGAGGAGGAGGAGGGAACGCGTACAGAAGCGTTTTGGGCCACGGGCTGTGGGCAAATGCATCCACCCCCAGCGGTGGATCGTCTCGAGGGCTCAGGGAAAACCATAACTGGCACTGAGCGTTCTCTCGCGTCGCAAACAGGTCCACAGCTGCTTTGCCAAACTTCTGCCACGTCTGAAACATCAGGTCTGGATGGAGGGTCCAGTCCGCGTGACGTGGACCGCCCCTGGACATCACGTCTGCTCCTCTGTTCAGAACGCCGGGTATGTAAACCGCTCTGATGGAAAGCAGATTTTGGTGAGCCCAACACAGTAGCTTCCGCGCAATGTGTAACATCTGGGCTGAACGCACACCCCCCTGGCGGTTTATGTACGCAGCAGTCACCATGTTGTCTGTGTGAATCAACACGTGTTGATTCTGTAGCACGGGAGCAAAATGCTGAATCACATTCAGCACTGTGCGACACTCCAAAACATTGATGTGGGCTGATGTGCGGTGGGGCCACAGCGCCCCTACTGCTTGAGATAGGCATGTCCCCCCCCAACCTGACAGAGACGCGTCCGTGAAGACTGATACGTGTGTCGAGGGTTTGCTGACGGGGACTCCCTCTGACAGAGCCAGGGTGTTTCCCCAGTGTCGGAGGTCTGCTCTCACGGAGGGAGGGACAGTGATCATCCGTCTCTTTTGTTTTACTGGATCCACACGCAGGCGCGTAAACCACCTCTGGAGGCGCCTCATGTGTAACAAACCCAGCGGGACCACTGTGTGAGCTGATGACATCATTCCCAACAGCTTCATGACGGAGACAGCTGTTACCACTTTGCCAGGTCTTACGTGGCGTAATTGGTTTTTT
>NC_056519.1:21421349-21427640 GCF_014905685.2 Nematolebias whitei | reverse complement strand
AAAAAAACCTTTAACAGCTTTATTGTTGTTTGGGTTTCTAGGTCAAAAAATGACAGTGGGCATGCACAAAATATGCGGCTTTGTCATTATTTCAAAGGGGTTTTGTGTTTCCTGTTCCTGGGCAGAGTTTTTTTTTTTTATTATTTTAATCAATGTTTCTTACTTAATTCTTTATTTATAGGAGGTGCAAACAGCAGAAAACATATTTTAAAAAGTATTCTGAGTATTTCGGTTGATGGCCTATTCTAAAACTAGGTGGAAGTTAGATGGTTATTTTATGATTTCAGTATATTTATTGGTGGCACCAATGCATCGAATAAAAGCTCTACGTGTCCTTAAAGATCCACTAGAACTGTTAGGTGCTACACCACCCACAGCTATGGTGCCATCTGATTGGGCTAAAAGACCTAACAAACAAATACACACTACAATGTTCTCCTGTTCTTTTAATCATGGCAGAACAAAAAAATGTGTTTAATGGGGGAAAAAAAAGACTCGGGTAAAGATAATGGAAGGATGAAATGTTTAGTAAATGCAAAATATTTTCTCCCAAGACAAATAACAATCCAAAAGATTAAGAAATCCTGCCTTCTATATTATTACTAGGACACTTCCTGGTTTGTGGACTCGGAGGTTCTTCCGTAAAAATGAATGTCATTAACTCAAAGAAAACGACAATAAACTCAATGAGGTTGTAGAAGCTAAATTAGTTGTAAAATATATGACACATTGTCCTGTTATCTTTCCATTGTTTCAAAGACTGGGAGCTGATTGGCAAATATTATGAAGCAACTTATACTGTATATTTATTTACTTGTATTCAAGCTAATTAGTTAATGATTCCACTATCTCTGCCTAGTTTTGTCTAGACACAAAGCTTGGCTTGTTTTCTCAAGATAATGGGGCAATAATGGTGTAACCAGAGATTTTGTTAGTTCCACCAGTCAGTATTGTTGTCTGGACAATTGGAGATGATCCACAGATCTTCCTGTATGGGATCTTTTTAGCTTAAACCTGTTGCCAGTGTGACTTTCATGAATTTTGATGAAGTGCCTGTTTGACTTTGTGTATTTGAAATTAATTCTTGATCTAAGAAAAAAACCTTTATCAACATGTAAACTTGACCAAATGTCAAGAACTCGTCAGAAGACAAGAACAGTGTTCTTCAAGTAACTAGATAGTTTCCTCACAGCTCAAGTAAACTGAACTTCAGATTCTAATCTTAAACCGTGTATTAATACTGGTCAATTTCATTGTACTTGTTTGTTTTTATGTGTAGTTGTTAATTTATTTTTATGGATTTCCGTTTCTTCTAAACCTCTTTATGTGAAGCACTTTGGTCAACGCTGTTGTTTTTTAAATTAAGGAATGTACAAGTGTTAACAAAGGTTCCTACTGTATATACACCTAGACATATTCATACTTAGTTTAGCGAATTTCTTATATCTTAGAACTTATTGCTGTTTTTCTTTACAATTTATACTTGCGTTGGATGTAACTGGGACCATGTGTACACAGTTTTGTTCCAACACATGTACCACACATGATGAGAATGACAATAAAGAAACCTTGACATAAAAGATACATGTATACATGCATGTACATATACAAATGTATATGTACCTATGTTTATACATATACATAAATACACAGTGTCCTTGCATGAGTGAATTCCCATATAGGGTCTACCTGTTTACTGAGGTATGTGTGTGTTTGTTATTGTGGTCACCTCATCAGTGACACGAGTTCAAATGTGCTATTTAAATAAAATTGACACTGGCTCTCATACAGGATCCTGGAATTTGAAGCTGGAAAGGAACCAGCATCCCAGTAACATGGTCCTAGTGTTGGTTTTAAGTCCTGTCCCCTCTATGTAAATGAACAGGACTTTGTTGTAAAATAAAACTTTTCTTTTAGGTGTTGACGCTTGTTGAGTCATGCAATTCTTACATTACTTCACTTTTCTAATATCTTATTTCATGTTTACAGAGAAAGGCCAGGGGGGGACACCATGAAAGTGTGCAGGAGGAGTAGGCGGGACTTAAAGCCCCACATCGCTAGTGCTCAGACTCTGGTTACAACAATGCAGCTCCTAAGAGTTGAGTCCTGCTGGCTTCAAGACAGGAACATTTGGTCTAGTATTTTATTGTATGTCGATGATCCCAATGAGCCAAATAAGCACCTCCCATTGAAATGAAACACGAATGAGCACAATGGAGGAAAACGATTCATTTGCAAAATCATTCCATATTTTTTAAAATATTCTCTTTGTAAACTTTTGTTTATTTCCACTCAAATTATATCAAATTACAGGTGTCAGAAAAGGTAACAGACAGTAACATAGTTCGTTTTCAGGAAAAGTGTGTTGATAAAAGTGTTTACTCATGTGACCCATGTCTCCTAGGTAAAGACTGTCCAGCAGTCTCTTCAACTCCCCAACTTGTTCTTAGTCCTGTAGATGGTTTTGCAGTTTGCTGGCAAAATCTAAAAGTCAAAGCTGAATTCTTTGCCGTATTGCTGGTCTTGTGTATCCCCCAGGTGGGTTGTCCTCCTGGGTTATGGCGTTGAGGTGATGGCCCACCCTCCTCTCCGCAGCCTTCAGTTTTTCCTGCAGCTCCCGCGCCTCCTGCTCTGCCTTGCGTGTAGCCTTACGAGCATTTCTCAAGGACCGCTTCACCTTGCGAACACGCTCCTTCAGTTGGCGGTTCCTCCTCTCGGCCGCAGCCAGGCGTTCCTGCAGCTTCCGGCCACTCTCCTCCTCCTCAAACAACGCCGCTTGTACCGAGGAACACAGCAACTGGGGGACAGCAAGAAAAGAACATCTTTAGGCGACACATAGTTTTGTTTTTCTAACAGACAAACCAATCAAACCATTGTAGACTACCAGCTGTCACCCCACAGGATGGTTCTGTACAGATGTCTGTATGACAAACACAGTCTTCTCATCTCTCTCTAGCAATGAGAAGGTCACATATTTTAATATCACAGAGGGCCGTGGGAATACTTTTCACCCGATTCATAAGCTGACAGGGTTAACAGCTCTCGTAGCCAAACAATGTTTTGGTTCAACGATTGTTTAAATGAACTTTGTCATTAACAAACAAACAAACAAAGTTCTTTATCGTTCCACCACATGTGGTACATGTGGTGGAAAATAGTTGTCTACACAGGGTCCCATCCCAGTTGCATCCAACAAAAGTATAAAATGTAAAAGAAAAACAGTAATAAGATCTAAGATATGAACTAGGAAAAATGTTAATAAAAATACACTAAGCACTAGTAGCATAAAAACAATACACTGAACAGAAACACAAACATGAGTCTGTGAGCAGATGAGCACGAATGAACACATCAGCATGAAACAGATCAGCAGCAGCATGATGTGATTTTTTACAGTGATTATTCTGTTTAGAGAATCATGAGTCTAACAGCCTCAGGGTAGAAGCTGTTCCTCAGTCTAGTGGTTCTACAGTTAATGTTCCTTAACTACCTTCCTACCAGGTTACAACCTTTTGTGTAGTAACAAGTTAAAATTAGTTTAGCACTTTTCTTAATTTCAGTTTTATTGCTAACGGTAAAAGCTAGCTATTTTTAACCTTCATTTAATCAGGACAGTGTGCAATTATAACAAAATGTAAAAATATCTAATGCATTGCACAAAATTTCGCTTTGGGCTAATTTAATCTGTAGTCTAGACAAAAATCAAAACAACCACCAATAAATAATAAAACAGCAAACATCCAGGATTACTTTTTTGGCATAGAGACTGAAAAGCAGGGGTCCTAGCATAGATCCTTGGGGTACACTCTTGAGTCCTTTAGGAAAGCGGAACGCACATCTTTTATTTTAACACACTGCATTCCGTTGAACAAAAATGATGCCATCCAATCAAGTGTTTTGGATGGGCAACAGTTGTTGGATAGTTTGAAGACGGGAATGTTGTAATAATTGTATGAAAGACTTTATGAAAGACTAAGAAACGGTACAGACGACTCCACCATTATCCAGCTGCAATCATATCTGCTCTGTGAGGTATAGTATTGCTGTTTCTGTTGTGTAGTGCTTCCTGAAGCCAAACTGTACCGGACTTGGGCCCACGTTCAGGCTGTGTGGATGGGTTGCCAGTTGTTCTATGATCACTTTTAAAAACTCAGTGGCTAACATTAACACCAGAGAACAGCACTAAACTTTTATCAAAAGAAATATATATGCCACCAGTATAATAAAAATGTTTGCTGTATGGTGTGGTAAGATGTATTTAGGTAAAAGGCATAAATCTTAAGTGTAAAATCAGCTCACATTGTAAAGGCACCATGTTTTTTTTAACTTAGCAGCTAGCTGAACGGGAGGAGCACTTTGGAGCAAAGGAATCAGATGGAAATCAAAATTTAAGCTAAAAGGAAAATATTAGACTTACAATAATCAGTGTTTGTCTAAAAGTCTAATTTAATACATTTGAAATTGTATGAACAAGCTAAATTGTGGCTTCTTTTTTTACGTGTGAATACTGCCGCACACAAACCCCATAAGCATGACTGTGACTACTACTGATGCCAAAGAGAAGCCAGGGTTTTAGTTTTTCCTGTTGATTTTTCTTTAGTTTTTGTGTTCATGGAGAGGGAGGTTTGAAAAAAAAAAAGAATGAGATAAAAAGAACAAAGCAGAGATAGGGAGCGGGGAAAGCCAAACAAAGAAATCAGGACCCATAGGGAGGTATTTCTCCTTCAAACCTGCAATTTCACATACAAATACACAGTTTTACTGTGTTCTTATCAAGCGTCAGGCTTACAGTACTTAATAAAAGAAGCAAACTTTGTCAACTCTGACTATCCACATAAAATGTTCACGAGAGTCAGACGAGGTTTAAAAGTATCGCAACAACACGTACATGTAAATTAAAGTATTGGATATTTACTTCTTGCTGACCTACTTTTAGTGATCGCATGAAGATAAAAACGTGGAATATTCTGCTGGATGGATTAAATCTTGTGAGCTGACCTGGCTCACAGAACGAGTTGATCTGACTGCTGCTGATAAGACGAGGCTTTGAGCTGAAGTTAATTGAAGGTTGGGCAGAGAAGTGGAGCTGAGAGGAAGTCTCGTCCAGAGCGTCTGTTTCCCACGAAGCTGAAACCAGACGCAAACCCCTTTCTCATCTTTCGGGGTGGTTGGTGTTTAATTATAGCTGGTGGATATGCTCCAACATCAAAGCACAGAGGAAGTGATTCAACCAGGAAAACAATGATAGGGAAGTAAGGGCTTGATTTATTATTATTTTTTACTTGTAATAAGAACAGAATGAGAAACAGGTGGCTCCTTTCATCTTCTTGTCCTGCAAAACCCTTCAGAGTAAAACACCTGTTTTGTCCTGTTGTGCCTGAAGGTTGCAGCCTCTGCATGCGCACGCTTGTCCTGTAACTTACCTTTAACCGTTTTCTGACTGACCTCTGATCTCCTACAAAGGAGAAGTCAGCACATCACTGAGCCTTTTGGACACTTACTGATGCAGCCGAAGAATCTTTAAAAAGCTCAACAAACCCCATTTAAACCATCTGAACTGATTGAAACAACTAAGATCCAAAGAACTTTAAAGTTAGCATTTCTTTAACCAAAATCTCACTTAAATACATAGTTAGAGGTCCAGGAAGAAATCCCAAGCATCCATCAACATGCTCCAGCTCTTACAAGAGGATTGCAAGCCCTTGTCAGACCGAAGAGGGTATAAAATCCTTCTAGCAAGTTCTGGATTTTCCATCCAGTGGAAAATAGCAAAAATATAGTAAAAACGAGAATTGAAAATACCATCCCTCCGTCCATCAATTTTGTGAACGTGAGAAATTGAATGAAGTACACCAAAGTTCATGCTCATTAATCCAGGTAAAAATCCAACAATGTTCAGTCAGGTCATCTGGATGGGTTTTTTTTTTTTCTGAGACATTTTGGCCTTCATCCAAAGGACTTCTTCATTCTGAGGAGACACCAAATAAACTCATTTCCACAAACCGCAGACTCAATAGGTGAAAAAAACAGTTTGCTGGTGCAAAGATGGCCTCCATGGCCCGCCCTATCCCCCGTCAACTCCTGTGAGGTAATCATGCCAAAGTGGTTCAAAACAGCAAAGTCCAGGCTCAATACTCCAAGTAAAAATCCAACAATGTTCAGGCAGGTCATCTAGACCATGTCTTTTTTTTTATTTTATTTTTTACTGAGACATTTTGTCCTTCCATCCAAAGGACTTCTTCAATCAGTATTGTATTGAAGAAGTCGATCGACTTCTTCAATACAATACTG